>NW_022111369.1:3568347-3596983 GCF_000313985.2 Echinops telfairi
AGGCTGGTGTGCTTCTTCCATGTGGGCTTTGTTGCTTCTGAGCTTGATGGCCGCTTGATTACCTTCAAGCCTTTAAGACCCCAGACGCTCAAAGCCCCATTTTATGAACACTTCCCTAGTTTTTGCACAAAACTTGTTTTCTGTTCCAGACTCTCATGCAGGTTGCCACGCTCTATGGAAGCATCCTATCTCTTTTTTCTGCATTGGTCTGAAAGTTTCTCTTTGCCATGATCTGGGCCATCTTGAGGAGTCCTGGTTGGCTATTTTGCAGAATGACCCTTAATTTGGGTTTCTCTGGTGTTTTTTCATGATTAGAACAGATTTCTGGGTTCGTGAAAAGAAGTCCCAGAGGTATGATAATATTGCGATCACATCTTCTCAAAGGCACATACTGTCAACATGACCATTCCCAGAAGATGTTAAGCTTGATAACCTGACTGAGGTGGTATTTGTCAAGCACTCTCATTGTAAAGTGACTGCCTCCCCCACTCCTTCCCAAAACCGTCCCATACTGTGCTCCTTGTAAGAGAATTACGATGCACAGGGAATTATGCTCCATCTCCTTGAGGGGGTAGTAGCGACACAAATTATCTGGGATTCTGTACAGGAGATATTATACTAGGATAGACTTTGGGATGTTGAGGATTGTTTATAACTCACGATTGAGTTATAATCCAATGCGATTTTATGTATTTTGTTGTACAAATGGTTCCACCTTTGATGGTTGGGAGTTCTTTCAATTGGTTCCTGTACCTCACCATCATCTATATGTGTGTTTTTAGCACACCCTGACTGTCTGGTACTACCAGATGTTCCAAGCTAACTTTACATTTCCCTGCCCAGAAAAAGAACTAGCAATTTATCTGGGGATCTCTGGAACCTTTCAAAATTGGAAAATAGTATTAGAAAGATCTAGGGGCAAGTGTGATGATTGCTGGTGAGGGTTGTTGCTTGTCGGTCCTCTCAGGAGATAGACAGTGAACATATATCTTGTATAGGAACGTTCACCGTGCTCATCAGAACCTGTACATGGGATCAAGAGGCAGTTCACATAAAACAAGGGTTTATTGCATGGCTTAAAATCAGGGAAGGTGTGCGTCAAGGTCCTGTCCTTTCACCATACTTATTCCATCAGATGATCCTAGAAGTTGGCCCATAGGAAGAAGAACAAGACATCAAGGTCAGAGGAAAGCACGTGTATATTAACAGCCTGAAATATGCAGATGACACAACTTTGCTTGCTGAAAACGAGCAGGACTTGAAGCACTTGCTGATGAAGATCAAATTTGCAGCTTTCAGTAGGGATTACAACCGGATGTAAACAGAGCCAAAACGTTCCCACCTAGACCAATAGGTAACAAAAAGCTTGAACAAATTGAAGTGGTCAAGGATGTTTATTTTGCTTGGGTCCACAATTAATGATGTATTGCATTGGGTAAATCTGTTGCCCAAGACTAATCTGAAGTGTTTGAAGAACAAAGGGGTCCCGTGGAGAACTAAGGTGTGCCTGACCCAAGTCAGGGCATTTTCATTTGCTTCCTAAGCCAGACAGATGTTGGACACTGAATAACGAAGACGAACGAAGAATTGATGCATGTGAATTATGGTGCGGGTGAAGCATAGCTAGCGAACCAGGAACTGCCAGAAGAGCAAACCCGAGAAGAAATACAGCCAGACTGCTCCTTAGAACTGGGGATGGTGAGACTTCATCTCATATGCTGGGGCATGTTATCAGGAGAGACAAGTCTCTGGAGAAGGACCCCTAATGAGGTAGTTGACCCAGTGGCTGTGATCTTGGGCTTAAACATAACAACAATCTTCAGGCTGGCGCGGGACCGGACAGTGCTTTGTTCTTTGTGCATTCAGTCAGAACTTTGAGTCGGAACGGACTCAATGGCACCTCACCGTCACATATTAACCCGTGCACACACATACTTATCGTTATTCCTATATTGATCCAGCTGTAATTATACGGAATTAAACATAAATTCATATTGGTGTTACCTGTTCTGGATTTACAGGGAAAAAGCTGGCAACAGTTGGTCTCACAAAAAAGTTTCATTGCAGTGTTGCTAGTGGAGCCTGGCTCACGCACTTTAAAGGTGGGCTGTCTGAACTCACCCATTGCCTACACAGAGCAAAGTCCCAGGGAACTGCCTGTGTACAAATTACAGACAAGAGCCCTCCATGGAGCAGTTCAACTCTGCAACACACGGTGTAGGCATGAGCTGGGGGTGGTGGCTGGGGCGGGCAAGGAGGTGGGGGTGGGTGTTGGGCAACTAGAGTCCACTGAAGATGAGATTCCATTGAAAACCAGTTCTGCTTGTGAGAGAACAGTAAACATCAGGGGGGAAAGACAGGTGATATGGTCATCTTGCCCTTTGGCTAGTTGGGAATTGTAGACATAAAATAAGCAGTTTGGCTAGCCTTTGATGACTCCCTACTATCCTTTCCCTGATAGAATCATCTATAAAGAAAGCAGTCTACCTAAGCCCCTGGCATCAGGTCCTCATTTTTCCCCTCCCTCCCTGCTCCCCCTTCCCTCATGAACCCGATAATTTATAAATTATTATTTTGTCACATCTTGCACTGTCCGACTTAGGTGGAGAGCAAATGTTTTGAGAATGATGAAGGCAATGAATGCACAAATGTGCTTTAGACAATTGATCTGTATGGATTGTGATAGGAGTTGTATGAGCCCCTAATAAAACGATTGGGGAAAAAAGAAAAGAAAAGAAAGCAGTCTAGCAGCGGTTGGCTACGCCTGCTTTAGCGGGGAGGGAGCAGCTCTTGACCTAGCACCAGAAAGCAGTGGCAGTAAGGTGTCCGTAATTTAAAACAAGTAACTAAAATCCAGGCCTTTGTAGTGCCTGAATCTGGCACTGCAAACATAAGGCCTCCTTTGTTAGCCTAGGAGTTTTGCAAGCCAGCCTGTCAGGAATGTGGTGAGGGAAGGACAGGGCGGTGTGTTTCCATTCCAGAGAGCGGTGATCTGGAGGGTAGGGCCGCCAGGTGTGGCAGTCCTCTGGGCAGGTTTCTAAAAGCTTGAAACAAGAAAGCTGGATACTTCTAACTGAGAAAAGCTGTCTTTGGCCAGCATTACCTCTACCTGAATGCCTTATAAAAATATCGGCAAGCATTTGAGGAACTTGTGGGAGAACCAGTTCTGAGAAGCATGAAGAGATGGCACTAAAGATATGCCGTAGCTTATCATGAGAACATTTCATACGTGAACATCTGACCTGAGAAACTCCTACTTTTTAGGAGAAAGAAATAGAAGAACAGGAAACATGAACGAGGAGCCCACGACGGAACCCAGTAACTGCAACTTGCTGAAATAAAGTCTAATTAATATGCTCTTTTCTTAAAGCATGTTTTCACATGAGACTATATTGATAATATTTAAAATAAATTTTAAAGTAATATTTTTACATTTTAACATTTCAAAGTCAATTTAAAAATGAAAGTAGAATGTTATTTGAAAACACTACTGTGAAAATATCCATCATTCTTTTGTTTGCTTCTATTCAGAATGTGTCTACGGACATTTAGATGCTGGATCTTCTTTGATGAGGGTACTGGTATGGGCTATACATTTTGAGTAAGGGTACCGGGTATGGTTATGTATATTTGGGTCAAATATTTAAAATTGTATATTTAAAACGTTTTGTCATGTAGCTTCAAGAATCAGTTGGATAAATCTCTTTGAAATCAAAGCAAGCCACTATATAAGTGTGAAATTCTATAAATACACCATCATTTCCTGGCCTATGCAATCGATCAAAAGAAAAGCATTTCATAATTGATTTCATATTATCAATGCTGAAATCCATGCCACTACTGTACGTCTAGTGATAACATTCAGAACGAACAAATCTAAATACCTTGAAGTTTACTAAGGCCTACAGGCAACAGAAAAGGCATGGTATTGTGCTAAGTAGATGCTTAAAGAAAACACATTTTGTTTTAGTTTATCACCTCCTTTGGGTCTTCATTCTTTGCTCTTATGACCATTTTAATTTATGAAGCCCTAATAGCTGAAATTGATAAGATAGTTCACAAAGGTTTCAATAATGAAGCGCGAGGAACAGAGCACTCAGAGAATTCCATTGCATTTACCTTTTTTTCCCCAACAATAAAATAGGTGGGTTTTCAAAGAATAGTGAAGAATGTTCAGTAATCATGCCGAGCTTTTGTGGAAATCTTGCAATGTATAAGGCACTGCCCTAAGATGTTCAATAATTTATTTAGTCATCACAATGACCCATTTTACAGGTGAGAGCATTGAAGGTTAAAAAGATGTAAGAAGTATAAAAAACCCCTCCACTGTCATTGATTGAGTCAAGCACCCCGAGACAGGGTTTACCACACTCTCTGCCAACCAGTCAATTCCAACACAGTAACGCCATAGAACAGGTGTCCAAGATAGTAACTCTTTATGGATGCAGAAAAGTGCCCACAGAGTGGCGGGTGGATTTGAACCACAGATCTTGTAGTCAGCAGCCCAAAGTTTACTGGAGAGTGCCACCAGGGCTCCTTAACTTGTACAAATTGCGCAGTTAGTGAATGGCACAACAAGGTCTTAAATTCAGAGAGCTTTTTATCTGGTATGTTCCTATAACCAAAGAGGGAACTCATGCCGAAACACAGTCAGAGTTTTAGGGTACAACTGACTTGCAGTCATTATCTTGTGTGAGCTTTCCCACTTCGATGACTCGAAGGATAAAAATAGCAGCGAATATCTCAGGGACCTGAACTCATTGTGCCCGGCTTTGAGAAAGCTCTTTTCAAGTGCCTCCTGAATCACCATATCTGGCTTCTGAGACCCTTTGTGCTAAAAATAAATAGGAAAGTCATGCTTAGGGCCAAACCTCCAAGTCATAAATCGTTGTAATAGTATGACGGGATAAGCGTGGACTGCTCTGCCTTTGAAAAAGCTGATTTCAAACGTGCTCCCAACGTCTGAGGATTAAAAATGCTTGGGGAACTTGGAGAAGGAGTCGGAGATCATTAATTAGAGTTCTGGAGAGTCCTAGCTACATCTAGGCTTGAACAAAACCCAGCTGCCCGGGCACAACTTAATGCTACTTCGTACTAATGTTTTGTAAGTGCAATGTAGTGAATTATTTAATATAATTCTTCTAGTCAAAGCTCTGTGACTCCCATCAACGACTTTCAGATCATTGTTTTCCTTATGGGACTGGGTAAGAAGGCTGGGGGGAAGGGCGGGGAGAGGACTGAGGTTCTGATGGGATTGTATGATTCAACTGTGAGTAATTCTTAACAGACTTGTGAGTGCCATCCTACTGTGTATAAAATAAGCTAACTCGGCAGCAGGAAGTGGGATTCTACTACAAGGAAGAGAGATGAACCAGGAGGGGAGTGTGTCCTTGGACCTCAAGCTCCTTGAGCATTGAACCTCCTTGATCCAGAAGACCGTTCTGACATCAGAGGAGCGACAGAGGAGCAGCAGAACCAAGGCCAGACCATGAGACAAGGTGGTGGACTTGCCAATCACAGAGCAAGTAAAACCGAATGCTTTCCGGCAGGAAGCTGGCTTGTGGGGTGCGGTGCCTCTGGGCACTTAATTGGGAAACAAGGTTTGCTAACCTACAGATCTAGAGCTGAGAGCCCTTAGACTGAGGCTTAGGGGAGGAGTGGTATGCTCGTTGGGCAGTGATTGGCAACCCTAAAAGAGCTTTGTAACATTACTCAAGCAGGGCAGAGGCCAGGACAAGAGGCTTCGTGCTAAAGAGACACCTGTCTACCAGAATGACAGAGATGAAACCACCTGGCTAAACAACGGTATCCTGAGCATTTCTCATCCAAATTGCCATCTGTTAACTTCCATAATGAACCCCATCATCATGAGCATTGTCTGCGGGTTCTGTGTGGCCATTGCCATGAATTATAGAACCCGGAAGAAAAGTAGTAGTTGGCTGGGAGACGGGGGAGGGGGAGTGGGGGCAGTAGAGTGCTGTGGAAGGACCAGTTGGAGTCGAATAAGGGTTAAGGAGCAGGCGGAGGAAGACTTGACTTCTGCCTGGTGATAATCAGTCTTGGGAACTAGAAGAGGTTAGTTGTGGCCACACACCATTCTTTCAGTTAGGTTCCATCTGAAAACTAATGAACTTGTACTTTACCTGCATGAAATCTCATGTATCTCCTGCTCCTGGCTTTGAGTAATGGGCTTCTGTGCCCACTGTTTGTTCATGTCCTAATACTGTCAAGCTCTTGTTGGACCCTGGGCATGCTGTTCAGTCAATTAAAGCTTTACCATACTTGAACTCTTGAACCTTACAATGGGACTGAACAACACAACGGGCTAATTGCTGTCCCCCCCCCCTTTTTTTTATAATCCCTCTTGACTGGTGAGTTATGGCCCAAATGAATCATTTTCTCACTGTATTCTAAAGAGTGAGGGGTTGGGAAGTGCTGGGAGCCACGGAGGAGAAAGAAGAGTGAAATGTTTCATAGGATTGAAAGATGACAGTGTTATGAGACGACAACCCCAAATGCCAATCTTCTCCAGGGTTTATTCTTGGCTGAAGAGCACTACCTTGTCCCACAAAGGGTCAACCTTGAAGGGTTGTCCTACAGAGGCAACTGAAACCTAGTTCTAACTACACTGAATGGCTCCTTCTGCATCTTCCTGTTCCTTTACTCACAGGTTTTGATACCAGAGCATTCCCGGGGAGACAGCCTCTCTGCTGATTTCTTCAGAAAGCCTAATTCCCAGGGAACTCAACTTGCAACAAATCTATTGTTTGCATATGCTGAATAACCATGCAAATTTTCACATATTAAAAAAAAACCTTTGAAAACCACTGATCTAGAGATCGAATAAATACTCCACTTTATATGAAAAACCATCATTGGGATTTGTGCAAGGCCAATTTATTTAAGTTAATCATTCTGAACCAACATCAGGAAATATGTTTTCCTTTTGAAACTGTTGTTTTTCTCAGTTTTTATTTTCATGCTGCCTTTACACATATGCTCACAGGCTTTTTAAAATAGAAAATACATTACTAAGCATTTAAATCATGATTGATTTTAATATTGCACACCCCACACCAGGAACACATATACTAGCATCAGTCATAACAGTCAAAAGAGGGCTTTCAGTGGGTAGCATATATTCTCAAACGTGGTTAGGGTCTTTCAATACCTCCTCACGCCAGAAAAAACAATTCTTAAGATTCTATGTTTTAAACCAACCATGGTATTAATAGATACAGAAATTTTATTATTCTGGTTTAAAAATATATGTAAAAGTACACCATCCACTGGCCTCTTTCAGCATACCAAAAAAATCTCTGTAGTCTTAAAATAAAGGCCACTGTATTCCATGGCGCTTTGGAAAACTGACAAGGAAAATTCTAATGAAGTTGTTAAAAAGTTAAGTGATAAACTAATGTTTATTATAAAAGTTAAGAAAAACTACTGAAGTGGCTGAAAAGCTCAGTAATAAGACTTCCGTTGTTGAAAAGGGAACAACTCATTAATGAACAGCCATTTGACTAGGTTCTTGGTCTTAGCAGCTCCTGCAGAGCCCAAACAGTTCTAACTTCCATTCTAGTGAAGGCAAAAGGGTAAAAATATAGAGCGTGGAGGGAGGGGTTGCTCTGACCTTCGTTTTCCGATTCTGGGAAGCCTTACACACATCATGCTTTGGCTTCCTGCTCCAGCAATGAGGACAATAGAGAAGCTCGAGTCTATTGTGTTGCCTTGGTGATTTCCAAGCTTGATGTGGCTGTGATTAACTGACAGAACCTAATACAGGGGGTCAGAAGAGAGACTCAGAATTCAGGGCTATGAAAGAATTTGCTTGTCTTTTCTTTATTAGAAGGAATATCAGAGTATTTTGCATACATGTTATTTAGCATATGGTTTGGGTTAGAAGACCTTTTTCAGCAGCGAATTCATTCCAGACCCCAAAGTCCAAGCTTAGATTCTGAGGATTCCTGCTCGAACATCTGAGTTATTTGCTTGTTTGTTTGTTTGTTTTTTAAAAATTAGGAGACAAAAGTCCCAGATTAGATTCTTGATGATTCCTGTGCAAACATCTGAGTTTTTTTGTTTTAAATGAAAAATTAGGAGACAAAAGTCTACTGAAAAATTCTGGAAAATATGAAATATAGGGAGTATTGATGATCATACGTATTCTAAACTTTTCCTCCTAGAGAAACAGACGCATAAAACCTGAAATACATTATGATCTAAAAATGTAAGAGTATATTAGCAAGACTGCATTTGCATGTAAACAGCAACATTCTTCCATTAAAAGTGAATAAACTTTTATAAAGAAAAACAGATACATCAATCCATTCTCTTCATGTATAATATCACCAACTCTTTGTTGCATAGCACAAACAACAATCTTCTTTCTGAATACCCTTTAAGGAGAACGGAATACATAAAGTTTATATATTCATTTGACAGATATTTTAAGCACCTAATATTGTGGATTGAATTGTGTCCTCCCAAAATATGTGCTGTCACCCTAACTCTGTTTGAATATGGGTCTGTTTATATTAGAGAGAGGGGGTCAGGGTAGGTTCTATCTTGAGTCAAACTCTTTTTGAGACATGAAAGAGAATAAGTAAGTGAGTGAGTGGCAGTCATGGGCTAAGGTAGATGCTAAAATAGACATGGAGATCGCCAAGAAATCAAGAGGCAGACGCTGAAGAGACAAAGACCTTCCTCCAGTGCCAAGAGAGAAAGCCTTCCCCTAGGGCTGGCACCCTGAATTTGCACGTTGAGCATCTTCTACTGTAAGAAAATCTATTTCTTTTGGTTCAACTCACCCACTTGTGGTATTCCGGTTATAGCAGCACTAGGTAACTATCCCTAATATGTGCCAGGATTGTGTTAGACACTGTTCATGGAATTAGAAACCAGATAGACAAATTCTGACTGCCTTCTGTTGGAAGAAGCAGACATGTTATTGCAGTATGTCATGGACACTGCTGATAGAGAAGTACAAGGTTCTCAGAAAGCACGAGGCACCCAAACTGGATTTGAAACGGTCAGAAGTTTTCCTGGAGGACAGAATGTCTAAGGTGAGATCTTAAGTCTGCCTAAGTATTGGTCAGTCCAGCGGGGAGGGATTACAGACTGAAGGTAAAGTGTGTAGAAAAGTCTGAAGGTGAGGTAGCATGTCTCTTTCAATGAGCCAGGGAAGCTGAGGGGGATCGTGAAGTATTGGAAGGGAGGGTAAGTTTCAAAAGGTGGGTTTTGCAAGAATTAGTTCACAAAGAGCCTTGGAAACATATGAAGGAGCAGGGACTTTGTCATAATAGCAATAGGAAGCCCCTGAAAAGATCTAGGCCAAGGAGATCTGAATCATAATTTGGAAAAATCACTTTGACTCTAAAGTATAAAATGAAGGGAGCCCAAGTGGAACTCTGAAATAACAATCCAGGTGGGACAATAGTCGCCTGGACTAATTTCATGCTTCTTGGGAGGGTAATAAAGTGGAAGGGTTAAAGAAATCTTTAGGAAGTACAGGAGAAAGGACTGCATGGTTGATTACACGAGGGTTGTATGGGTCAGATGTCCTCAGCACAAATGGCGTGCATGCTACTGTTCACCTAAAGGTTGGTGGTTTGCACGTCGGGAGCACTGGGAATGACAGGCCTTGTGATCCATCGGCTTTTACTGCAAGAAAATCCCACAGAGCAGTTCCACTGTTAACACTTGGTGTCACCATGAATCAGTCAACGTGATGACAACAGGTTTAGTTTCTTGGTTTGGTAGCAGATAGGGGCAAAGATGGGATCTCTGTTTCCTGCTGGGTGCACCAGAGAAGAGATGGTGTCATTTGCTGAAATATGAAAGCACTGACACACCAGGTTGGAAAAATACTCCTGAGTTCCTTTTTGGATACGCAGGATTTGAAGTACTATGTCATATATAGTGCAAATGTTGGGCAAGCTATTGACTGTACGGGTCACCATACATTATGTACAGTGCTCTGAACTGAAGATGCAGATTGGGTAACTGTCAGTACAGAAATGGTAACCGAAGCAATGGGAGTGGTGCTATTGTCCAAGGTGATGGCAAACAGAGATGAGAGAACAGGTTAGGCTGTTGGACTGGATCTCAGGGAATACCTCACATTAAAATAGGGCAGAGAAAGTAATTTATAACAGACTCCAAGCCCACTAGTAATTCTCAAGCTATAATTTACAGATTTTATATTCTCCTTGGCAAAGGTTGCTAGAAGCACTAACAAGTAGAAAATAGTCTTACCTGATTTTTTGCTTTCCTTTTACCTAGTAAGACCATAAACTGATAGTGAGAGTCAAGTTTAACCCAGTATCAATAAACATTTATAAAATAAAATCTACAAACCAAACAAGTAGTCCTCGATTGTTCCACAATTATTTTTCATTATTTTAAGCTTGCTACATTTAAATAGATCTTTACTTAGGCCATCATTTGCCATCCAGGAGTGAAATCGTTACTCATTTCCTGACGCTCGGGCAGTCTTGAATGCATTTGCAATGCAGTTCAGTGACAGATCATCGCGTCTTTTTCTAACCACAATGTGAACAGAGATACAATGGTCAGAGAACAACCGGGCCTCATAATCCTCTTATGGAAAAGATCCAATCCAGTTTTAGATGGATAAATGGGATTCACCATGTCTACTTCCATTTATTTTACAAAATTTGTTCTTTTCTTTCCGTATGAGAAGGAGTGGGAATGTAGCCCCTGGGTGGCTCAGTAGTGGGGTGCTGGTAAATGTTTGATAGTTGGATTTCTGGAAGATGGGATGATTTTACTTTTATTATTGACCAATTTCTGTGATGCAAATACTTCTACCAAAGTGAATTGCAAGCTAACACCTCAATTTGACGACAGGGAGAAAATGAGCTTAGGTGGTTCAAAACTTATGACAGTTCTACTCTGATGACTTTGTCGGAAGTAAGTTCCAATATAGGTTGACCATCTTTTATTTTTAACTTTTCATTATTATTTGTATCTTTATAAATCCAATCTTTGTCTTTTGGGGTTGGAAACATTACATAAAATTTATAGATATTATTAACTACATTAGTAATGTAGTCTATATTACTAATGATATGTTCAAGAAATCATCAGATGATTTGAAGTATGGTTCATCATAACTTAAGTATGTCATAAATTGGGGACAATATGTGCAATTAATTCTTACCAGCCAGTGAAAACCGACCCTCCCACACTCCTGGACCAAGCAGGATCTGCCTGGTGGGTGAGAATCAGAAAATGCTCTGTGGATGCACAGCTGTCTCCAGAAAAGAGTGCATATGACAAGCACTGAAATTGTGGACCTGTTCAAATATCTGACCCCATCCTGTCTTAGATCATCTTTCCATAATATCAGCTCTAACGTACAGGTCAAGCTCGTTAAAATCTTCACTTAATGGCATGATACAGCAATTACAAAAGCACTTTCCTTGTCGGGCGGAGAGGGAGAGGGTCCCGACAAATCATCACAGGTCCGGTAGGTGCAATTGCACAGCGATAATAAGTAAAGATTATAGTAAAGTCATAGAGAGCATGAGAGGTAGAGGTGAGATTGGAATAAATGGAGTCAGACACAATTCTTGGTAGCATCGCTCACCTCAGCCCCGCTTGATGGTCCACGTGGGGGGAGCCCGGCCACGAGAGCAGGAGATAGTCTCGGGGACCGAGAACCGGGGAGAGCCTCCTTCTTTATTTCTAACCAAGCATTATAGCTCTTTAGGGGGACATGATTATAGAATCACGTCACAGGAAGGGGCAGTACAATAGGCATACACATTGTAGGAAGGGGAACTATGATAGGCATAAGCGTAACAGAAAGGGGGATGAGCTAAGGGTGTGCCCATAGGAATGGGAAGGTCTAGGGGTATGCATGTGACAAGATGGGTGCACCCTAGATTCATGATGGCAGCCTAACCTTGGTCATCCTTGGGTGGGTTTGACCTCTCTGGTGTCTCCTATATGGAAACAGACTACTATCCTTATCAGAAGGGAGTAAGCCCTACTTGTTGTGGGATAAACAGTGGTGTCTGCTTGGTCTAGATGGCTGATAGCTCTTAAGGAGAATGACCCCTAATCTACTCCTGATGACCTCCAAGTGTATAGTCATTCTCAAGCAGCTAAGTCTGGCATATATTTGGGGGCGACAGCTTGAGAGAAATCCTTGTTTCCCACACCTCCTTGCGTTTATTGACAAAAACTGGTCTATTTTGTGCTCAAAGTTTTCAGTGTGCCTTAACCCGTGGAGACTCTCAGATATGCAGGTTGTAGCTTTAACTTGCTGCATGATCTCTCACAGTTGGTGATGGATTCTGTGTTGGTGAACAGAAACGTCTCAGTGGAGTCCTGCTTCAAGTGGTGCCCAGGGAACGTGTTATACCTGCTATACTGCAGACACACCTCTGTACACACCTCTACAAAATACTGCATTTCTATATTAGGGAAAAGAAATTGATTTACACAGTCAGTTTGTAGGTCTTTACCATTTTTCCTAGAATTGAGGGCTGACAGCATGGGTGACCTATCCATTAATAATCTAATAATTCTACCTATATAATTTGTTACATCTTCATAATTAATAAGCTTCAAAAATTGTCTTATATCCGAGATCAAAATGATTGAGAATCATTTTAAATCTAATCCGGTCTAATGTCATGACCCACAGAAAGTGCCTGCTCCTTGACGTTGCAGCCGATCAGTATAAGGCTCCCTAGGGGCGAGGATGGCGAGACTCACCCAAGAGGAAGATCCTGGACAATTGCACTGACACGGTGGCTGCAACAATGGCTCAGGCAGAGGAACGACTGTGAGGACAGTTCAGTGTTTTGTCCTGTTTTATACAGGGTCACTGTGGGTCAGAACCAACTGGACGGCACCTAACAACAGCATCGGCATAATCTACATGCTATTATCTTTTACAAAAGAAATAGTCTTTTTTAGGCAAAGTTTCTTTTTTCCCCCCTAGCAAAACATAAGATTTAATGGTTTACTGCACTAGCTAATAATTTATATAGAAAGAATAGCAGCAACAGATCTCATTTCTTCATATAATTTAATACATGCCCCAAACAGCATTGAACAAATGCGTAGTATTGAATGATTACTGTTAAAACTTACTTTTAAGATATTTTCAACACAGGCACTGGTGGAACCATAGCTGTTATCATGTGCAATGTGTCCTTTTGCACTCCAAAGGGAAATGAATATTCCCAGTAGCATTAGAAAAGGATGTACGTATTAATATTTCACGCAGATATAAAAACTCTCATCACATTACTCTAAAAATCTTACAGCTCTACTGTAAACCAATGAAGACATCTTTCAAATAGCGTTCACTTAGGCTCAGTACATAAAGCCTTCTAGAAAAATATTGCAAGCCCAATAAAAACACAATGAAATAATATAAAATCTTTTGTTTTTTAAAAATGAAGATTTAAAAGTCAAGTATTTATACAGATACACAGTACTTTTTAGTGCCCTGACAGGTATTTGCATTTAGAATGATCTGATCCAGAAATCAGAGCCCAACATTTGTCATTAATATTCTGCTTCAGAACAGGAAGATGTTGAGCACTGACAGAAAACATTTTTTTATCTGGTCTTGGTCAAAACATTACAAAGATGAATAATAAGCATTCAATAAACCTGCTAAGAAGGAATATACTTTTGCCTCCGATTCTTCTTTTTAACTTAGATAATTAATGGCATGTCCTTTGTCTGTATACGTAAAGCCTTTGCGAGGAGAGTACAGATATGATGATCTCGAACAAAATCCAAAATATTACTAAAGCCATTTTCCACTTTCAAAATGCATTTAAAGAAATGGTTATTTCGATGTAAAATCCCAGAGCTGACTGAGACCCATCAATAGCATAGCTAGCCAATTACTAACATGGCTTTTACCTAAGAGTAATACTATTACAGCCGATTGCTAAATTCCAAATTTATACATCCATTAACTTTCTTATATCTTTATAATTATATACTGTAGGATTATATTTTCCAATACAGATATTAAAAAAAGTGTGTGTGTATGTATTTTTCCCCTTAAAGAGTAGTAAAATATTTCAGCCACAAAACAAATTTAGTTTGGAGGGGAAAAAACAAACAAACAAAAAATCCAAAACTATGCCAAGATAGGAAATTCATTGTTTTAAATTTTAGAATTGTTATAAAAGAACTATAAAATTGCAAATTTCTGGCAAAAATACATTTCTAGGAGAAATACATGGAGCTTGTTAGATACAAGAAAATATAGCATTATCATAGAGTACAGCAAAGTATGGGCCTGGTTTTTAAGAGTTAAAAATTTCACAAAGAGTAATTAGCACCAAAAGGCTCTAAAACCTAAAATAATATACTAAAGGGATTCCCGGCCCGCGTTTTACCTTACAAAAAGTTACATTTCAACTTGGTTAGTTTCTCTAACAATAATAATAATATATATGTGTATATATCTATCTATATATATACACACACACACACTTTAATCTTTAGAAAACATGCTAGCTTTACTGATTTCCCATAGTTTTAAGGTAGTCTATGGTAATTATCATTTACATTGTTTTGGATTGAGCAGGGACAATGGAAATCCCAACATTTCCCCAATAATATAAAATTATTTGGTGGGGATATGAGTAAATGGAGAATAAAATTCTATATGTGACACCCCCTCCCTGGGGGATGGACAACAGAAAAGTGATAGTGTAAGATATGACAAGATAATAATTTATGAATTATGAAGGGTTCATGAGGGAGGGGGGAGAGGGAAAGGAGGGGGAAAATGAGGAGCTGATATTAAGGGCTCAAGTAGAAAGCAAATGTTTTGAGACTGATGATGGCAACAAATGTACAAACGTGCTTGACACATAGATGTATGTATGGATTTTGATAAAAATTGTATGAGCCCCCAATAGAATGATTTAAAAAAACTTATTTGTAGCTCCTTGTTTTCACCATTTTTTTTCTCCATCTAAGATGTTTTCCTGAAGATCTTTATAGGAATTATGTTTACTGATTAGAATCCCACATCCTGTTATTTGCCTTGCTTGATTTTTGGTGGCGGGATTTAAGATTTGGGGTGGGGAAAGGGCCTTAAAAGTGGGGACATAACCACAATAATGAAACCAGAGTTTTGAATTAGTTACAAATTGTATATTCAACCCAATAATAATCAAGAGTCAAGTTTAATTTTAGACAAAATCCATCACAAAATAGCACACAATTTCAAACAAGGCTAAAATTGTCAACTTTCATACAGGGAAATCTATAAATCCATCAATTACGTAAAATGGGTTTGAAATATCAGCAGTTCACTCCTCAGCCTGTTTTACTGTTGCACATAAATAATGACGAGGCAAAGAACTGCCACTAGTCCGAGCGCTTGCAGGCCCAGGAACCACAGCATAAGCCAGAAGAAGACGACTATTACTGGTTCCACGATGCGTTCTCCGAAGTATAATCTCGTGAAGCCCATGCTGAGAAGGCTTCTGTTCAGTCCACCAAACAGCGTCCCCATCTTTTTGTAGTCATCTCCAGCAGGCTCGCCACTGTGGGCTTGTGGTTCTTTACCATCCTTTGAAAAGAAAACACGACAAAATACACTATGAAAAATACACGAATGCCTTTAGGAAATTAGGGCTAGTTCATATTTTTTAACCTGCTCAAGTTCATTCAATAACCATATGCAAACTTTTGTGTGTGTGCCAACTTTATATGATGCGATTGACATGTTTAATGATCATTTGATTGACATTTCTCTCAACCGTGTCTGGGGCCACCTTCCCAGAACATGAGAAACACTGATTTCTGTGGAATCCATAGTGACTGGAATTTTAACTATCTGAATGCTAATTTACAAGATGAAGGGAAGTAGCTGATTCACTTCCGTACATTTTCTGATTTCCTGGAATGGCCTAGAGACAGCTGCTTAAATGAAGAGTGATAAGGTTTCTATTTTCTTGTTAGTACTGTGGTTAAGAGCTTAGCTGCTAACTGAAAGGATGGTGCTTCGAGCTCACTGGTTACTGCTCCACAGGACAAACATTTCTGTAAAGAGTGTTCCAAAGCCTTGGAAGCCCTATGGGGCAGTTCTTCGTGGTTTTGTAGGGTCATGAGGAGGAAGTTGGGATAGATGAAACACCAACAGCTTTTTGTTTTACCCGACCCCCACGTCCAACACACACTTCTTTTAATGGGGCAGATACCCGCATCACTTCCTTTTAAGTCCATTCCTCTGATATGGAGACTTGAAGAACAATAGCTTTTGCATGTGTGGCTGAGCAATCCTTAGATGCTATGGCTGTGATCGCCAACCCCTTTTCTTGTCATCGATACAGCAAATCCTTACTGAGTGTCTACTTTGTCTCTGATAGCCTTTTAATTTGCTGTGGCTAGCTCACTAACAATAAATAATAAGTATACTGCAAAAGAAAAAAATATATATATATACTGCAAAAAACAAAAAAACCCAGCTCTCAATGCTCAGAATTTGTTACTATAGAAACCCTCTGTACCTCTCTTCATGTACAGTTTAATTATGAATTTCAGAACCTGTCTGGAGCTAGTGAAGTAGTGGATCTAGGTGAAATGCAGACATCATTATAGACCACTGCAGTTTTCTGTTCAAATTCTACTTCAAGGCTTCTTATAAGGAGAAACATAATTTTAAAATAAGGATTATTTTATACACGTAGTCCAATAGTCCACTTAGAAGCCAGTATCTCAGAAAATGTACATTTGTGCCCAGTTGTCCTTAGCCAAGAATATTTCCTTTTTCTATTACCTTCCCTTCGTATTTAAGGCCATCATGCCAGTTATTAAGCTGTTACTGTCTCTGAACTTCAAACATACCCTCGAGAACATTTCTGGTTTCCTGTTTAGTAGACGATACCACAGAGGCAATACATGGGTGGGCAAAGAAGGAAATTTTTCTTATTTGCTTCCGTGGGCTTCTTGATCCTGTTAGTTTTACCTTCTGGCAGCAAGAGGACCTTTCAGGAGCAAGACCTGATTCAATGGGGGTTACTGGACACTTGCAGAGCCAATTCATTGGGTTTCCTTGAGAAATCAGCTCCAAACCCAGGAGCTCCTGCTCTCGGCCTGTGCGGTCTGTGCCGTGAGCTCAGGCACACCTGCGCCAGGCAGACCTCATTCTCAGAAGTCTCAGTTTCAGTTTCAAGCAGTCACTTTCCTATCGTCTCAGTTTTAGAAATTCCACCTATTTTCTTTGCTAGCCCAGAGATGGTATGATGGCTGCTCTGGCTGTTGCTATTTCTATGATACTTTAGTGCAGTCATTTAAAAAATGTAATCTATATCAGAATTAATAAGAGGTCCTGTTAAAAAGATTGTTTGAAATGTGCTGTACCCAATTGATGTATGTATGGATTGTGATAAGAGTTGTATGAGCCCCCAATAAAATGATTTAAAAAAAAAGATTGCTTGGCCTCACCAACCTGGGTTTCTGATGAAATTACTCTAGAGTGGGACTTGAAGTCTAAAATTTTTCATTTCTAACAAGCCCACCACTTCCCCTGCAAACCAAACCTGTGGTCACCAAGTCATTCCCAACTCAAGGTGGCCCCATGGGTTATAGCCCAGAACTGTCATCTTTCTAGAAGCACATTGGCTAGGGTCTTAAAAAGTTACAGGAAAAATGGAATTTAAAGATTATGAAAATGTCCTACAAAAGTTTTGAACCCCCTCATACATCGTTGGTGATCGTCTCCTACATGATGGGTGGTCTATCTTTAGGTGAGCAGTGGAGAGGAAGCCACCCAAGGCCCCAACAAATTTTCAGGTGATGGTAATGATACTTGTTTGGTGACCATCCTCTGAAAATTACGACCTTAGTGGTTGGTTTGTGTGTTTTTTTTAACCATTTCCTGCTCCTCAACAACTAATGAACAATCCTTTGTATGAAACTGAAAATTTTTTTCATATTTGTTATTGACACAATTTACATATCATCCGAGTCAATGTTTTAAACATACTAAGTAGTTGTGCAATGATGTATTAAACTTTGTTAAAATAAATGGCATAGTCTTCTCTCCTCACTCTGAATTTCATAGCTACAAAAGAAAACCTATGTCATATAAGTAACATGCTTTGTAATTATACTTTATCAAATCTAGGTTCTTTTAGAAGCCATCATTTAAATCAGTATTCATTTATTCAACCCTTATTTGCTTATAGCTGGTATAAGATGGATAGTCATATGTTAAAAAAAAATAGATTGAAGTCAAGGCCAATGGAAAACAAAGCTACTTCACTCAGAACATCAGGATTTAAGGAGAATGGATACATGGAATGGTCTAAGTTAAGACAAATAATAATAATAATAATAATAATAATAATAATAATAATATACTGAGGGTTCAGAAGAGGAGCTGATGTAAAGGATTTCAAGAAGAAAAGAAAATATTGAAAATTAGAAAGACAGCAATTGTCCTCTTATGCTTGATCTACGGGAACTACGGATTGTAATAATATTTGTAAGAGCTCCTTGATGTATGGATTGTTACAAGAGCTGTAAAAGCCCCCAATAAAATGATTTAAAAAACCGAACCCCAAAACATGCCCCAAAGAGCTTGGTGAAGTTTTCGGACATGCTTAGAAAACATGGGTTCACTTAAATTCCTTTAGTAGAAACCCAAGGTTGATGATTTCCATTATCAGTCATAAGTAATTATTATTATTTTATGTCTTTTAAACATGAGAGCTATGGAAAGCTTTATTTCCTATCCTACACATACAATTTAAAATAAGTGATAATGAGAAGGATGAATAAGCAAAACCTAAGTTTTGTAATTTTGCAAAGTATATTACAATCAGATAAGATACATTTTAACATGACTTCAAAAGGTGATCTTTCTCCACATGGTATCACATAGTGCCACAGGAAGTTGATAAAATAGTGCAAAACTGAAGTTCAATAATGGAGCAATGCTGTTGTGTATATTGTATGTTTAAGCCAGAATTATTTTTCAGTTATCATTCCGGCCATCACGTCAACGCTGACGCATAGTGACCCTCTAGGACAGAGTAGAATGACCCTGTGCGTTCCAGAGATGCTAGTCTTCACAGAAATAGAAAGCCTCATCTTTCTCCTACTTCTATAGTTATATTTATACATAAATATAATTTTGGATTGCTTTATAAACTTTCATTTCTATTAAAACACAAGATAAAGAAAATGCTGTAGAAATACCTCAAACCCAACATTAACTAGGTAAGTGACCTTAGTCAAATTACTTCACTTTTCTAAGACTTAATCCATGAAGTATACTTATATATCTCATTTTGATACTGATCATTTTCATTCAAATATATTAATCAGTCCTTTCTTGATAATTTGATTTCTAAATGATTTTTTCCCTTTACTGATGTGCTGTGATGGGTCAATTCCATGTTTCTCAGTTTCCCATACTTCTCATGATAATATGCTAAGTTAAACACACACACACACACACACACACACACACACACACACACACACACACACTTAACTTGTTCTTGCCCAGTATTTTTCTTTTCCTGGGAAAGAACTAGAGTTGGTGATTTCATTGAGTGTTCTTCTGGTCCCTCATCCTTCCTCACTCCTCTGTCTAGCTGGTATTGCTGAGATTGCTCCTAACATCTTTTTCAAAACTTTTATGTCTTTCTCTTTTCCCCCTCACGGTTCTAAATCTCTTTTAATCTGTGCACATTTTGTACTGTGGGGCTTTTGTTGTTGCTGGTGAAGTTTTTTTTTTTCCTCCTTCCAGGCTTGTGGGTTTAGTTGAAAAGAACCTGAAGCAGGCATGGCCCTCTTCTGAAGATTTGCTTTAAATTCTGAATAAGATGATCTAAATCGACAAACTGCTGTGAGTTTTTCAAGGGGAGAAGTAGGGTTTATAACACACAAATCTAAATAGGGAATTAGTTAACTCCTAGAGGCAGCAATGATCACATCATCTCTGATTTTAGATTGCAGTAGGATTGAGAATGCTAGTGGGGGACCCTGTGAAGATAAGTTGGAAGAAGCCGTGACGGCTGAAACTTACTGCTGCAGCTTCTCTGAATTACAAAAAACGTCATGTATAAACAAAATGGGAGAGAATAGTGTAATGAACCCCCATGGGCTCATCAACCAGACTGAATAGTTATGAAGATTTTACCACACTTATTACAATTTATTAACATAGGAAATCTAAAGGAGGGGAACAGAGTTAAAAAAAAATCCTAAAAGTGACATATCTTCCCAGGAGAAGTTTCACAGAAACAGTAAAGATATGTAGGAAAGGATGTAATGCAAACACTGCCATGAGTCGATGCTGACTCATAGCAAGCCAAAGACAGATGAGAACTGCCCCTGTGGGTTTTGGAGACGTAACTTTTTTTTTTCCAGAAAGCCAGTCCTTTAATTTCAAAAAAACTGTGCCACACATTTCTACCGAGTGCTGATGGTCACCTGCCATACTCGCACGAGGTTATCTGTGTGACCTGCAAACAGAGTCTCGCCTTCAGCAGACCAGGCCAGAGAGGTGCACTGGGGTGGCTCGGCCTTGCTGCTGGTGCTGATAACTTCTTGCTTCAGCTCATCCACAATGATCTTGCCTTCCAAGTCTCAGATCTTGATGCTGGGGCCTGTGGCAGCACAGAGGCAGTAGCGGTTGGGACTGAAGCACAGGGCGTTGATGATGTCTCCTCCATCAAGGGTATAAAGGTGCTTGCCTTCATTGAGGTCCCACAGCATGGCTTGGCCATTCTTGCCTCCAGAAGCACAGAGGGATCTATCTGGAGAGACCGTCACAGTGTTCAGGCAGCCTGTGTGGCCGATGTGGTTGGTTTTCAGCTTGCAATTAGCCAAGTTTCACACCTTGACCAACTTGTCCCAGCCACAGGAGACGATGATGGGGTTGCTGCTGTTGGGCGAAAGCGCACACAGGACACCCATTCAGAGAGGCTCTCGTCCTGGACGGTGTACTTGCAAACTCCCAGAGTATTCCACAGCTTGATGGTTTTATCTCGGGAGCCAGAGACAATCTGCCGGTTGTCAGAGGAGAAGGCCACACTCAGCACATCCTTGGTCTGGCCTACACAGCGGCGTGTGGTGGTGTCAGCTGTCAGATCCCAGAGACGTAGTGCTCCATCTCAGGAGCCCGAGAGCACAAACTGGCCAGCAGAAGAGGTACCACGTCACTCACAGTGAGAGTGACCATGCAGAGCACATTAGGGAATGCCATAGTTGGTCTCAGCCCTCGTGAGCTTCCACATGATGATGGTCTTATCTCGCGAGGCAGACAGTATCATGTCGGGGAACTGTGGCGTGGTAGCGATCTGCGTTACCCAGCCGTTGTGGCCCTTGAGGGTGCCACGAAGGTTCATTTGCTCAGTCATGGCGGCGGCGGGTGTGGGGGTCGCCACAGCGACAAGGATGGCACCAGATAGCTCTGACACAGCAGCTCCTGCTGCTGTTCAGCGGAGAAAAAGTGAGGCGTAACTCTTTACAGGAGTAGAAACTCCTGTCTTTCTCCCTTGGAGCAGCTGGTGGTTTCAAACTGATGGGTTAGCAGCTCATCACAGAACCACTGTGCCACCAGGCCCCCTTACTCAGGAAGGAACAGGAAGGAAAAAACTATCTTAAAGGAAAAACACGTAAAGAAAAGTAAATGCGTAGACATTCTTACATCAGTGATAATTGACTCAATCTTATAGTATTTTCTCTAATGGGTACAAATTGTGGTATGCTGGTAAACACCTCACAACAGGCTTTGTGAGGGCTGGAGGGGAGTCCTGATTTGTAGCAGTTGCCAATTCTGTTTTGTAGAAATTTCTGTAGTGTATTTCCACCATGGTCAAGTTCGAGCTCGTGGCATTTAGAAAAGGACTTCAGGTTGCACCATGTTTAAACTGCTCGGCTACTAACTGAAAAGCTGGTAGTTCCAACCCATCAGCTGCTCGAATGGAGGAAGATGCAGCAGTCTGCTTCTGTAAAGACTGACAGCCTTCAGACCCCAATGGGGCAGTCAGTCTGTCCACAGCTCACAATGAACTGGAATCAACGCAACAATGGTAACATTGAACAATAGTTGACTTCATGGACTCAAAACATACCAGTGGTTGAGGGATGGTTGGTTGTGTCACACATAAGGTCTCCAAGGAGTCGCAGTTGACTCCAAAGCAGCTACGGACACACAATATCCAACAACTCAACTCAAAACGTTCCCAAGTTTTTCCAGCTGTGGCAGGTTCCAGCTCCTGCACCACTTAGTAAATACAATATACCTGCTCCTCACTTATTGAGTCTCCTTATCTGACATTTCACATTAATTACAAGAGTAACAAAAACAAAATCTATCCAACTATTTTGTGAATTAATGAAGCATGTTGGCAGTAGTCCCTGATGGGGCCCCGACTTGTGGATCCTGTGTGCACTTAGAAAGGAAGTTTGTAATGCATTCACTGCTTAGGAGGAGAGGAAGCATGGTTGAAAGGTAAGGGGGGTGAGAGTGGGGGCTGGTGGAGACAGGATGTTGCTCAGTGGGCCCTGGGTGCCTATAAGGGCAGCCAGTACCTCCCCCCCCAACCCCTTGTCAAAACAGTTACTTTCTTCTTGAACTCTTTGATATCAGCTCCCCTTTATCCCCTCCCTCCTCCACCCTTCCCTTATTGTTGTTATATATTATTATACATATACATATATATGCCACATCTTACCCCATCCAATATATCTATTCACTTATAATTCTGTGATTCACTCCCCTTGAGTGGGGTTAGACAGTCATCATTGCTTTCAGTCCCTCTTCCCCTCCCCACACTATCTTCCTGAATCCTTGGGGAATCATTACTCCTGTTGCTGTTCTTTAAGGGTCAAAGGTCATCCACTCTGGCATTGACTATCTTAACTATATATAGAAACCTACATAGGTCTAACAGTATTAATGAGGTGAAACCTAAGTCTTGATAGTAAGGGGATTTAGTATTAAAGAACTAGAGGATAGTTAAGTGTTTCATAGTGCTATACCACACCAAATTCTTTACCCCCCACCCTATGTGGTCCCTCTGTGAGGACCTGTCCAATTAACTGGCAGCCAGAATCTTGAAGGTGGAGCACTTTTACTGCTGGAGAGGAAGTGGGACCTTGGGGTCTAGCTGACTGGTATCTGCACCCTTTTGTACTTCCTCCATGCCCCTTCCTGGGTTAGCACAGGCGAAGGTGGGGCAATATACTTGGGCTTGGGTGGAGTCAGCTGTAGTTTATAGGTAAGTGCAGGGGCTGGGCGTGGCCGCCAAGGCCTCAGAAGCAGCTTTGGATTGCTATTTTCATGGGGATGTAGGAATAAAGGGGGAGAACATTCATTGCCTACTGCGAGCTGGAATGGATGGAATACCAATTGAAATGTTCCAACAAGCTGATGAAGCAAAGGAAGCACTTGCTCATCTATGCCAAGGAATTTGGAAGACAGCTACCTGGCTAATCGACTGGAAGAGATTATTTGTGCTCATTCCAAAGAAAGATGACCCAACAGAATGTAGACATTACCAAATAATATAATTAATATCACATACAAACAAAATTCTGCTGAAGATAATTAGTAGTGTACTGACAGGGAACGTTCAGATTCAGAAGAGGATGTGGCAAGAGGGCTATAATTTGGATTTCAGATGAATCCTGGCTAGATGAGAACACCAGAATGAGGTTTACTTGTGTTTTATTGACTATGCAGAGGCATTTGAGCGAGTAGATTCTAACATACTGTGGATAACATTAAGAATAGGAATTCCAGTGCACTTCATTGTGCTTACCCAGAAATTATACACAGACCAAGAGAGGCACTTGTTTGAATAGAACAAGGAAATACTGTGTGGTTTTAAAGGAGGAAAAGTGTGTCAGGATTGCATCCTTTTACCATATTTATCCATTCTGTTAGAACTAAGCAAATAATTCGAGAAGCTGGAATCTTTAAAGAATACAGCATCAGGATTGGATGCAGGCTTATTAACAACTTGTGATATGCAGATGACACAACAATGCTTGCTGAAAGTGAGGACTTGAAACATTTGCTGGTGATCAAACACTGTAGCCTTCAACATGGATTGCAACTCACTGTAAAGAAAACAAAAATCCTCACAACTTGACCAATAGATAACATCATGATAAAAGAAGAAGAGATTGAAGTTGTCAAGGATTTCATGGATTTTGTTTGGATCCACAGCAGCAGCAGCCAAGAAATCAAATGATGTGTTTCATTGGGCCAATCTGCTGCACAAGACTTCTTTAAAGTGTTAAGGAACAAAGATATCACTCTAAGGACTGGCGTGCCTGACCCATCTCCATAGTATCTTTAATTGCTCCGCATGTATGTGAAATTTGGACAATCAATAGAGAAGACCTAAGAAAAGTTGGTGCAATTGACTTAGGATACTGGTAGTGAATATTGCAAGTATCTCAGACTGCCAGAATAAACAAATCTAACTCGGAAGATGTACAACCAGAGTGCTCTTAGAAGCTAGGATGGCAAGACTTCATTCATCTTACATACTTTGAACATGTCTGGAGGGTTAATTTCCTGGAAAAGGAGATCATGCTTGGTAAAGTGGAGGGTCAGAGAAAAGAGGATGACTGTCAAGAAGATAAATTGACACAGGGATGTAATAATGGGCTGAAATGCAACAACTGTGATGATGTGCAGGACCAGGCTGCACTTCTTCCTACACAGGGTTGGTAAGAATCTGCTCTACATCCTCTCACAACACCACCGGCACTACCACCATGGAGCCTTGCTTGCTATGACGTCAGCCTCCCTTTGTGTGTCACTGCTTCAGCCATAAAGGGCTTCTTTCAGCTTCTTGATAAGTCATGCTCTCTGGGATTTATTTGCCTAACTTATTTTCTCTTCTTAGAATATTCTAGTCCAGTGGTTCGCAACCTGTTGCGACTCTTTTGGTAATTAAACAACCCTTTCACAGGGGTCACCCGATTCATAACAGTAGCAAAATTACAATTATGAAGTAGCAATAATATTATGGTTGGGGGAGTCACCACATGAGGAACTGTATTAAAGGGTTGAGGCATTAGGGAGGTTGAGAATCACTGCTCTAGTCTCTGTCCTTTGCTTAGTTAACCCCTGTTCTTCATTGCGTCTAAGTTCAAGCCTTGGCTAACTTTCACAGCACCATATGACCCTCTTTCAATGAGTTCGAAGTGTTTTGTGTGTGTGTGAAGACTTCATCAAGGCCCCTTTCTTCAACGCTACTGTAAGCTCCATAAGAGTAGGTGTTGTCTATTTTTTGTTGACTACTTATACCCTCCAATATATGTACATAGCAGGTAATCAATAAACTCAAAGTTCAGTCAAAAAGAATTGCTACAAAATCAAGAGGCTTTTAAGAAAAAGAAACATAAACATGTAGCTTTTTTTTTTTTTTAACCTATCCTTCATTGAGGTACATACACTTCTGAAGATTATATTCCCCTCTTAACCTCTTTCTGGAAGATTCTGTACTTTTCAAATTATACCAGGTTAAAATGGTAGTTTTGGCATAAAATGCTCTGAGTATTCAGAACAAAAATAATTTTGAAGGTAAAGATCAAGGCTGAAAGGTGGATGGGGTAAGGTTTCTCAATGAAATCCTCATAGGACAGTCCTTGCTAACCTTAACGAATGAGGGTTATGATGGAAAAAAAAAATCCTAGATAAACTTTCCTGGCTTTTTCTCACCTCAGATAGTTAAGGATTATTGTGCCAACCTGGTCGACAAAGACATGTGGGATTAATTGAAGGGTGGAGAGATAAATGTGAGCCTCGCCTTTCTAGTTCTCGGATCTCTTGCTTTCTGATGGTCGAACCAGGGTGCAGCTGCCTTAGCCAGTTCCCTGATTCAGCTTGCAAGGCTCACTTCCTGCAAGACATCCCCTAGGAGATGCCGCATGGACCTACCCCGATGCAGCCCTGGGTGCTGGAGCAGCCATGTGGAGACCCCTGCCAGCACTGAGATGCTTACACATTCACTGATTCGGCTTTCCTCCTGCAGTCAGCATCATTGTGTTTTGTGAGATTGAGGAGGGCTTTGTAGATTGATGTCAGACATATGGGCTAATGTTGGACTCATGGATTTGGATAGCATTGGGTTGGGATGCTTTCTTAATGTACACTTACCCTTTACATAAAACTGTCTTATACATATGAGTTTCTATGGATTTGTTTCTCCAATGTCCCCAGACTAACACATCACCAATAGAGTTTTCAGTTTTCTCACAATTTTTTTTCATCAATAGCCCCAGGTTTGTACTGTGTCCTTCAGGAATATCTATCAAGATCATCCCTCTGGAATGGAGAAAACAGTTGCCGTAGTCTGGGGTGACCTCTCACGGTTTTTATTGCACTTTTACTTTTTCAGGCATCCTAATGCAATTAAGACAAGGGTATGACTGAGAGAAGTTGCCTGCAGCCATCCACTGACCAGAGAGACAGGTTTAACTATGCTTTGCTTGGGATAAACCTATGCATGTAAGAACTGGAACTCTAGTTGCAATATATATTTTTAACTCACCATCATAGACATAGAAGCAAACAGTTTTATAATAAAATACTGGGGTAGGTATGATAACATTGCCCTCCATCAATATTCACACCCTAAGCTGCAGAACCTGTGAATATGCTACAGCTGCTGTTGTTAGATGCAGTTGCGTTGGTTCCAACCCAGCAATGCCACGTACAACAGGATACAAACCTGGTTGCACATCATCCTCACAATTGTTACGTGTGAGCTCTTTGTTGCAGCCACTGGGCCAATTTGTTCTGTTATGGGTCTTTCTCTTTTTCACATCAAGGAAAAAGAGCTACCGGAGGAGCACATCTGAGATCTCTGCCTGCAGTGGCAGGCCCAGCCATGCCAAAACCAGAGGCCAGGCAAAGAGACGATGAGACAGAGCAGAGGAACAGCTCAGCGATCACGATAAGGGGCGGCGGGGCAAGGGAGTAGGCTTCTTGGCCCAGGGAACAAGGCAGAGGCTAATAGACCATGTGGCTGAGAGGGTGAGGACCCGAGAGAGACCTGGCTGCTGACTGAGGAGAGGCACTGGTGTAGACCTTGGTGTTTCCTGATCCTGGCTTGTGGTAATCTGTTAACCTCTTAAATAACCTTCCACAATTGTGACTATGCCTGTGAATGCTGTGTAGTCATTGCAATGGATTGTTGACTTTAGCAGAACGTAGTGTTGTGGGAGGAACGGTGGGTGTCAGAAACAGGGCAAAGAAGGGTGGAGGCATGTCTGACCTTGCCTTATGGGAATCTGCCTTGGGTTGGTGTGAAGTCGGATTCTTCTTCAGATGAGGTTTCTGGGCCGTTTTTGCACATACATTATCTCGTTTGTTCTTCCCAGCAATCTATGAGTCAATGTTATTTTCTAAATTTACAAATAAGGAAACTAAGTTTCATAGATGCTAAGGTCCGGCGAATACTTACTATCTGATTAATACTTGGCTGTAATATTTTTTTAATCCCTACATCATCATGCTATACTCCCTTCCTGTTATCATTTTACATTACTAATAGCTAATCTTTGTGTGATGTTGCTCGGCTTTCACAGAAAGTTTTGCAAACATGATTTTCAAAAAAAGAAAAGCCATGGAAACACATTTTCCCCATAATGAGCATATTTCATATTGTAAAATGAACATCAGTATCTTTTTTGTTTCATGTTTCTTTCTCATAGTTTATAGCATACTTCAAAGTGAGTTTATCAAGCAAAAAGAATAAAACAGATGTCCAATTATCACACAGATTAAATTAAGATGTAGAAGTTAAATTGAAACAGAAGTTTGGTACGTTTTCATAGCCCGTTTAGTCATGATTATAATTCTTACTCAAACATTGAGGAAAAAGAAAAAACAAGATCACAACTATGAAGAAACGTGCTTGGCAGAACTGCAGTAAAGCCAACACACGTCCCACTTTGCACATAAAGCAGTCACCAGTGTAGAACTTACAGACACATTTCCCCCAGGTTTAGCATTCGTTCCTTTGTAACTTTGCCAATGCTACTTTTTGAATGTGAGCCCCCAAAGGAAGAGCAATGGTTAAATACCGTTTCTTTCATTGGTACACAGATAGTGCTGCGACATGTCCACTGAAAAGTGTTTTCACCAAAATAAGGTGCTATTCTTTTTTGTTTAGGATTACAGATGTACATAAAATAAAGGAAGGTTCTAATTGATTCAAATTCTTTCTTATATGATACATTAATGGCTGAGAAAGTAAAGACAAGCTAAATTATAATAGAAAAATTTTATGCAAAAAGACCCTTAAGGATAATTAAATCAAAGTGTCTTATTTAAAAACAAGAAATAGGCTAAGTCACACAATTTATTAATAAAAAATACAGGCTTTGGAAACAGAATAGATTTAAATGTTACATTTTAGAAGGGTTTATAAAAGTCTTTCTTCAATCCCAATATAACATTCATCTTCATATAATGTAGTGTCTCTGGTTATTTGCTCAGCCTGGTCTAGTGATTGTGCTTTGGACTGCTAACTGCAATGTCAGCAGTTCAAAACCATCAGCTGCTCTATGGAAAAAAGGGGAGATTTTCTACTCTCATAAAGAATTACAGTTTTAGAGGACCTAATGTCGG
>NW_022111369.1:3598442-3603219 GCF_000313985.2 Echinops telfairi
TCATTGACTGTGACCTGATTGACAGGCTAGACTCCACCCCTTCGCTCAAGTTGACCGATTATGTAACTGCCACAAGGAGTTATCAAAAAGCTCATGAAAAAGCTCGACTACCTTTTAATTCCATTTTTCTACAAACTCTTGAAGCTCCCTCATATATATTTGGCCTTTCCCAGAAGAAAAGGAAAGCAATCGAGGCTGGTAGAAGCACTCAGCACACAGATTCCTTCAGAGGCAGATTCCCTCCCTTCCTGCATACACCAACCATCTCTAGTTAAGGAAGAAAATCACTACTGTTTTATTTTTCCCCCATAAAATTTTTTGCCTTAGGAGTGTATGTGTTATAATGCTTGGGTAGAAAGAACAATAAACAAATGTGTGCAATGTTCTCCAATCAGAGGCACCCAAACTGAAAGTCTGACAGCTATTTTCTGCTAGTTAGCGCATTTTAGCTTGTATTGCTCCTTGTAGTGAGATGCTAATGTCTATCGTTTCAACTGGGCACTCATAGCCACATGTTCTCTCCACAAGTAGCCTCTGATCTTCCTGCTTGGTCTTCTAGCCTGCAAAGTGCTTGTTGATGTTGTTAGGTTTCCACTCGGAGTGACCTTGTGGTCCACAGAACAAAACCCTACCTGGTCTTTCATCATCCGCATGATTGTTGTGTTTGAGCCCAATGTTAAAGGCAATGTGCCAATCCACTTTGTTGACGCTTTTCCTCTATTGCTGACCCTTTACTTTGTCAAGCATAACTAAGGTCCTTCTCTAGGGACTGGTCCCTCCTGTTAACATGCCCAGAGGGGGGAGTTGAAGTCTCACTAGTCTTCCTTTCAAGGAGTAATCTGGCTGTCCTGCTTTCAAGATAAGATTGTGTGTGTGTGTTTATTTCTGGAAATCCATGGAGTTTCAATATTCTTCTCCAATGTCATAATTCAAATGCATCAATCCTTCTCCGGAATTCCTTATTCATTATCTAGCTTTCATATGCATATGAGGTGATTAAAAATAGCATGGGTTGGGGCCAGGCCCAGTGTAGTCCTCAAAGTGCCGTCTTCTCTTCTTTGTCACTTACAAGAGGTCCTTTGCAGCAGATTTGTCCAATGCAGGATGTTGTTTGCTTTCTTGATTGCTGATCCCATGAGCAGTGACTGTGGATGTAAGTAACATTAATCCTTTGACAACTTCAACCGATATTCATCGGCTGATTTCATTGGTGAAAATCACTTAGCTATGTTGATTCCTCTCAAGAGAGTGATGCTTTCTTAGTGTACTTGGTACTCTCCAGGCCTCAAATCCTTTCACTCACCTTTTCTGAACTGTTCACCGAATTACCTTTACGTGTTGCTCCAAGTCTTTCCCACGCCTCTATCTTTTCCTTCCTGGACGTATTTCTCTTTCCTTTTATGGTTGACCTAGGCGAATAATCCCAAGTCTTTACAAGCAGTCACCTAAGTAGCAAAATGGATCTTGAGCTGTAACTTAAACCTTCCATCCCTGAGGGAACAGAAATAAAACAGATCGCAACTAGACCTGGGAAATTTATAGTATTAGGTGACTCAGTTCTTTTTAAGACAAAACCAAGAAAGGCAAAAATACCGTGTAACCAGAGGCACAGGCTAGAACCTGAGGCATTAGCTAGGTGAGGGCTGGTTTTTAAAAGCACTGAGTCTAACACTGATGCCGCTGTTCTGGTTGCTTAATCATAATGCACTGATGAAAACTATCAGCATACTTGGCTTTGTGAATTCCTTTTTAGAATTAATTATATTTTAGGACAGGAGTTGTAAGTTTGTACCTACTTTTACAAAAGTCTGACAACTCCTATTTTCCTACTGTATTATTATATTTTTCTACATTGTATTGAACAGTTATATCTAAACATGGCGGCTATATCTGCTGTTAGTATAGTGCCATGGTGTTGGGCCCCAACTCCTGGGGCCCCATACAGAACGGAAGGCAGAGTTTGCACCATCCCATGATTGATACGTACAATTGAGAGGACTGCAGAGGACCGGGTGGTATTTCATATTTTGTACACGGGGTCGATTGTGCATCGGAGCTGGCTCGAAAGCACCCAACAACAACCTGACTGGTTTACGTGGACAAATATGACCCACACAGTATTCATGAGCTGACTTTTCAGAAATAGATCACCCACACTCTCTTCCTACTCTTTCTTAGTGAAACTCTCTGGAGACCTGCTCAGCATCACAGCCATCCACCTGCACACCGAGAGAGAAAGGCTGCGCGTGATGTGAACTGTCTGGGAACCAGACCCCTATCTCCTGCATGGAAGGTGGCATTCTATGCTGAACAACTACTATTGTTATCCCTGGTAGTTATAAATCAAGCCTGTTGTCACTGAATCTGTTCCAACCCACGGTAACCCCAGGCTTTAGAAAGGAAAGTTTCTCCCTGAGTTTTCCTGGCTGTCATTCCTCTGGAAGCCGACTGTTCCACATTTCTCCCATGGAACAGCCAGTAGTTTCAAACCACTGATGTTTAGCAGTTGAATGCTTAACCACTGTGCCAGAGGGCTCTTTGTCAGGGTAGCAATCGAATGGAAAAGAACCCTGTAAGTGTAGTGGTTAATGCTTAGCTTCTAACCAAAGATCACCAATTTGAACCTATCTGCTGCTCCAGGACAAAATAAGTACAATAGTCTGTTTCTACAAAGATTTATAGCCTTGGAAGCTCACTGGGGCAGTTCTACTCTGTCCTATGGGATTGCCATAAAATGTGTTCATTAAGTGCAAACCCCTTGTGCACCTAAGGGCATGGTAAGGCTAGCAGATTTTCAAAATGATGAACTATTTTTGTTAGAGTTAAGTTCTCTTCCAAATTAGCTTATTAATTTATTAAGATCTGTGATAGGATTTGTCTTTTAACATAGTTAACAGAACTTAATGAGTCTGGCAATTGTTCAAAAAATCGATGAAAACAATCTTTTAACAATGCTTGGCGGTTATTTTCTCCTCTCAGAAAGTTTTGCACCTATACTTTGTGCAAGTTGTGCTGTGCCCTACTTGTGGTGAGCTTGCAGACCTACTGATTCAGCAGACTGACAGCTACTTACTTTCAGGAAACCACACTTTGGTTTTATAATGTCTATCATGTTCTCCCTGGCTACCATTAATCTTTTATTACTGAAATGTAGCTCTGATAATTCACAAGCCTTGACCCACTGAATATGCTAGCCTAAAAAAAGCAAAACAAAACAAAAACTAAACTAAAATGGCAAAACCAAACACTTTTAGTCAGTTTGGTTCAATTTGACAAATACTTAAATACCTCATGAGCAAGGCAAATGTTAAAGGTCACAAAAAATAATTTATCCATAATCCTTACTATTAAATTGTTTAATATATGAGGAAAGATACAAGAAAAAGCAAAAAAACCAAACAAACCAGAAAAAGAATTGCTACTAGGTTTTCAGTTCATGCATGTATGGGTTCATTCCAAACAAAAGGTGTTTAAACAAGTGCCTGAGATCAGTGGATGCTGCAGACAAATTCGCTCAGTAATACACTTGTCTTAGTCTTGTTAAGTTACCTTTTTAAAAAAAAGGTGGTGGTGGGGAAATATTTTTTGCGTCATGGAAGACTTCAAAGATGGGCCAAAAAGGGAAGACTATCAACCTCAATGGTAAAGAAACTTATTAAAAAGAAGTTTGAAGAAAATCAAACACTGTCTTGGTGAGAAAAGGGTCAAGAAAGTTGAGTGAAGAAGTTTTTCCTTTCACTGCAATGCACCTTTTGATTTCTTGAACACATGTTACATTAGGTAAATCCACTGCACAAGACCTCTTTTGAGTATTGAAAAGCAAGGCTGCTACTTTGAGGGCTGGGGTGTGCCTGACCCAAGCTCTAGCATTTTTAATCACCTCATATGCATGTGACAGTTGGACACAATAAGGAAGACCAAAGTAGAAGTGACATATTTGCATTGTGGAGCTGGAGAAAAAGTTTGAAAGTCCAAGGCCTGCTAGAAGTATGGCTAGCGCGCTTCTTGGAGGGTAAGGATGGAAAGACTTCGTCTTACAGACTTTGGACACATTGTGTCGGGAGAAGGACATCATGCTCGGTAAAGTAGGAGGGGCAGTGAAGGGGGGAGAAGTCTTGAAAAGATGGGTTGGCACAGTGGCTGCAACAGAGGGCTCAGGCACAGACACGATTATGAGGGTGGCATAGAACCGTGCAGCGCTTGGTTCTGTTGTGCACAGGGTTGCTATGGGTCAGAACGATGTGATGGCATCTAACAACAACAATGCGCCTGATCATTCTTTGTAGGTAGCAAGGGTGGCCCTATGAGAATTTAATTGGGAAACCTTGCCCCATCCTCTCTACAGCTCTAGTTTTGCCCCTTCAGACTTATTTTTGTTCCCCAAACAAAACAAAACAAAACATTAAAAAAAACATTTTGAATATGTTGAGGATGCTAAAACTGCCATTTTGATATAGTGTAAATTGAAGGGTCCAAAGTACAACATGAGTCCACTGTGATAAGCTTAAAAAACAAAAACAAAAACAAAAACAGGGCACAGGGGAAAAATTACTACATCCATCCATCCCTGGGATGAAGTCCAACAACTACGGCAGGGGCCAAACCCAATCCTGAGATGCATACGGCAGCCAACTAAATAAGAGGGGGAAAGAGAGAGAGAGAGAGAAAGACATGGTTGGGTGGGTGGGAGCAGGGCACTAATCCACCCAAGGGGAGGGTGTTTATATCCCCACAGGAGAGGGAGAGAGAGACCAGGCTTCAACCAGATGAGCCAAGA
>NW_022111369.1:3606167-3615517 GCF_000313985.2 Echinops telfairi
AGCTTCCCTCCCTCTTACCAAGAGGCAGAAGTCAGATATGCCTCCTCCTGCCATCTTTCTTTAATTATTCTAACACCAACTATTCCTCCTATGGGATTCTACTTCTCTGTTGGGTTCAATAATTCGTGGCCATGGCCATAAAGAACTCACAGACAAAATCCCTAATTTTCTCGGAAAGTTAAGAGCTTACCAGAAGTCAGGATAAGCAAGCAATAAGGATACAGTCATTGGTCCAGAGCAGCTTCTCTTCTCAGCCAGCAGCCAAGTCTTCCTGGTCTACCGCCTCTCGCCATTCAGTCCCTTGGTCTCAGTTTCTGTGGGCCAGGAAGCCAGCCCATGGCTCTGCCTCACCATTGCGCCTTTATTCTGTCTCATGGGCTCAGCCTGGCTGCTTTGCTCTCTCCCATGTTCTCTGTGCCACAGCCTCTACTGCTCCACTTTCAGTGGTCCTGGGATTTCACTCTGTTCCTGATTCTGAGACGGCTTTGTTGGAGGTGTGGTTTTTACCTTTCACCAGACCATTCCTGGCAAGGAAACCAAGGGTATGACTTGGTTCATAACCTCTACTAAAGTACAGACTTAATCCCATCTGAATCCTGCCATTAGTATAGCAGAGAGCTGCCTCCAAAATAGGTCTATAGCCACAGGCATACAGTCCAGAACTATACTGCATCACATTTAATTGAGTACATCTCAATGCTTATGAATCAAATTTTTAATTACACCCGACCAATAGAAAATCATTCATATTTATTAATCTCTTCAGATAAAAACAAAAGACCTGCAATTTTCATTTGATTTTCCATTTTTAAATAAAAGTATCCTCCCTCCCTATTTTTACTTGCATATTAGCTTTTTGTTCAATAAACTCTTAAGCACATATATTCTAAGCATTGGCTTCTCACACAAAACTCTTTATAATGGGTGTTTTAGGCTTTAAAGGTCAAGTGAATTCCTTGGAGTCAGGCAATCAGGATTTGAGTCAGGAATCCTACTATAAATTCTAAACTCTCCTCTATAAAGTCAGTTGTCAACTTACGGCAGACCCATGTGTGCGTGAGTGTACAAATATACACCATGGGGTCTTCAATGACTAAAATCTCAGAAGTAGAGTGTCAAACCTTTCTTTCACCACAGCTTCTGTGAGTGGACTTGAATCACCAACCTCTTGGTTAGCTGCTGGCTGTTTTTAACCCTTTTCACTATCCACGGACACACACAAACACACACACACACACACACACACCCACTGAGTCTATTCTGACTCATAATAACCCTACAGGACAGGGTAGAACTGGCCCTGTGTGGCTTATAAGGCTATAAATCTTAATGGAGTAGAAAACCTTGCCTTTCTCTTGTGGAGCAGTTGGTGGTTTCAAACTGCTGGCCTTCCTGTTAGTAGCCCAATGTGTAGCCAAAGGACTCTTTCGTTGATCAGAGGATGCATTTAGCTGTAGGTAACTGACTATCCTTCTTGTTCTCATCCCCTCATGTCTGGTAATCAAACCTCAAAATCTCTTAGTATGAAAGCAGTCTGAAAGAAGAAAGCAAAATAGCTAAAAGAAAACCACTATAAAATATGAGCTTCAATTCTCCGTAAGAAATGTACTTAAAAAAGAAAAATAAATTTGCTGAATTAATTAATTGACCTTTTCCTTTCATCTTTCCACAGAGTAACAAGTGAAAAAAATTCAGAGAACTAAACGTGGAGGTGGGTGAGAAAAACTGAGACTCTAGATTGGGGAGAGATGTAATTTACCATGATTACTAATACTGAGCCTTAGATTTGGCTGTGCTCTCTCAGGGAGCCAAAACAAAAGGAGGAACAAGTCATACATATACTTCTCACTTCCTTTAGGTGTTTGCTTAAATACCACCTCTGTGGGCCCTTCCATTTGCCACGCCTACAGGCAAACCTCGAAGATACTCGGTACCAGACCACTGCAATACTCATTCAACACGCATTGGAATAATGAGAGTTGCATGCTTTTTTGTTTTCCTGGTGTGCATAAAAGTTATGTATAAATGTCCTTGACGCAATGGATGTATGTATGGATTGTGAAAAGAGTTTTATGAGCCCCCAATAAAATGATTTTTAAAAAAAGTTATGTTTAGTGGTTGCGTGGAAGAACGCATGAAAAGAGAGGGCTACAGCCAAACTGACCCCCTCCCTAGAAATAGGCATGACAGAGATCAATACTGAACCTACAGGTCGGGGAGAGGGGCTAGGATGTCACACCTTACAGAAGCAGGCCGGGAAGGGACAGCCACACTGGAGCCCATGCTGAAACACCAGGCCTGGGGGACAACGTCCCTCTGTGGAGCTAGTGGGACACACAGGGGACTGTGGGGCCGACAAACAGCTCGCGTCATGTTGTCCCCTTACTGGAGCAGACTGTGACAGAGGACAATTCTGGGACCACACAGGGGGAGAGGTAGTGTGATCTGAACCCCCCACAGCAGGGCGAACCAAGAAGGGAACCTAACAGATCAGCAACGAGAGCAAAGCAAAGCTACAAAGCCCCTGAAGAGGCCCCCAAATGGACTCCAGGCTGGGAAGGGCAGCTCCCAGAGTTCCCCCATGTCCAGTGGGGAGACAGTCATGAAGGGCAGCAAACAGACCTGGAATTATGTATATTTATTCCTTTTTTCCTTCTCCTTCTCTTTTTTCAATCTTTTGTTTTCTTTTTGTTGGGGGCTATGTCATCATCTGTTTGGCGACGTCCTATATAAGATAGGCATCGGAAGCCAGCCTGAGGAGAAAGCAGCGGGACCAACCGTCGGAGGACCTGGGGGGTGAGTATGGTGGGGGAAGGGTGCGGAGAGCAGGCAGTGCCATAGACAGGGGAACAACTAAGGAATTAGAGACAATAACAAGGAGGAGATAGGGGTGTGTGTGTGTGTGTGTGTGTTGGAACAACAGAAAACTGGGTAAGAGGAAGTTATCAAGAGGCAGAAATAGGGGGAAAGTGATGGTGGGGCAGGAGGATGGTAACGGAAACAGAGGAAGGACCTAGGAAGCAAAGCAATGGATAGAGGTATAAGCATAGCTGTGTACATATGTAAGTACATTCACCCACAAAAATCAGAGGTATTGGCCTACGTACACATATTTATACGGCAATACACTGAGCTTAGTGGATGGACTTCGGGCCTCTGCTCCTACCCTCCCTTAATACAACAGCACTTTGTTCTTACAAATGGGCAGTCTGAGATGTTCACCCTCCGACACAATTGCTGAAGACAATAGGGGTGCATAAGCAAATGTGGTGAAGAAGGCTTGATGGTGCCTGGCTATTAAAAGACATAGTGCCTCGGGTCTTAAAGGTTTGAAGTTAAACAAGCAGAGAAGCAACAAGTCCACATGGAAGAAGCATACCACTGGTGCAATCATGAGGAGTAATCGGGACTGGGTAATAGGCACCAGAAGGCACATAACAAACAAACAAAAACATATTGTTGAGAACAAAGGGGGTTGGAGCAGAGACCCAAAGCCCATCTGTAGTCAGTAGAATAATCCTCCCACAACAGAGGGGCCACAGGGAAGGGATGAGTCACCAGGGTGCAGTAAAGCATCAACGAAACATACAATATTCCTCTGGTTCCTTGAGGCTTCCTCACCCCCAACCATCATGACCCCAGTGCTGCTTCTCAATTCAGACTAGTCCGGAGCATGTACACAGGTATAGATATGATATGTGGGCTCACGATACATGGAGTCCAGGAACAGGAGTGGGAACAGTGATACCAGAAGGGTAAGGGGGGGAGAGGAAGGGAGAAAGGGGGATCACAATGATCGACACATAACCATACACCCCTCTCCAGGGGGAAGAACAACAGAAAACATGGGGGAAGGGAGACAGTGGTCGGTGTGAGAAATGAAACTAATAATAATTCATAATCTATCAAGGGGTTATTTTAACCTTGTGATGATGGCCTCCCTTATCGGGATGATGTGTCTGTGTTGTCTTTGTCTCTTTTAAGTCTTAAGAATTATTCTCTTTAAATTAAAAAAAAAGTATCAAAGGTTTTAGTGCATATAGCATGGATTTATTCCAAACAAAACATGTTGAAAATGCACGTCTCTATGATCAGTAGATGGACGCGCACAGGTTTTCTCAGTAATATAGTTGTCTTAATCTCTTTAGGGTGCATTCACAAAAGGTCTGATCAAAGCAGTGGCTTCTGAGGAGCTCTGGTAGGTCCCATGCAGTTCAAGGCAGAGAGGTCAGCTCAGAAAGTATGGCAACTGTTTTGGATGAGGCCTAAGGGGTAATCTTGATAGATTTTCTCAAAGGACACATGATGATTACTGGGGCTTATTCAGAAGTTTTGATGTGGTGTAAGTTGCAGAGTACAGAATCCTATGCAGACAGGTTACAGAGCTGAAAACCACTGCCTTCAGAAGTGTGTATGCTAGATTCAAGACACAGTAGCTTCACCTTTTGATCGTTTTGCTTAATAAAGGCTTTCAAGATTTTAGGGCAATGCTTGTTGGCTTCTCCTCATATTATTTTACATCCTGACCTAGTACAAAAAAACTAAGGTCTACAAAATGATATGCATAGTACATGTGATGCACCAACAAGTTCTAGTTTATTTTATCATACGACATCCACTTCTACTTAGCCTATATTATCCACAATCCAGTAAACGGATTATTTTGGGCCAACACTGGATTGGTGGTTCAGAGCTTGGTTGGGCATAAGTTTGAATCTCAACTCTGTAACTTACTAGTTGTGATACTTTCAATATGTTACTTAACCTCCCTGTTTTTTTTAATCTTTGAGATAATAGGTACGTTACTGATTTTTTTTATTGATACCAGATTGCCCTCCAGATGCACTGAATTCATTTATACCATTAATTTTTACTATCTTCTTAATTTATACATTTTTCTCTAAACTCACACCATCAATCTTTTTCATATTTGTCACCTTGATATAATATTATTTTTAATAGTCTTAACTTGCATTTATAACTCAATGCAGTTAGAACATTCTTTTACACTTCAGTGCCCTTAAACTATAGAGAACTAATAAAGGAGAAAAAAAAAATTTGGATAAAATCGATGAGATTATCAGGTAGTTCTTGATGTTGAATTATCTATGAATTGAGAAATACTCAACTTTTTCCATCTTAATCAAGAGTTCAATATTTCACAAGTCATAAATCATAGTTGTAAGCATATACAATTTCCACTTTCAGTATTTAAAGAGACATACACAATTTCAAGGGAATCTGGCAAACCAGTGTCCACTGTGGGGAATGAAAAGGGTACGGAAAGAAAACATGAAATTCATTATATGTGAAAAGGGCTTTGTCTAAACGAGTAAGAAGAGTCGACCATGAAATGACGAATATGATTAATTCAAGTTGCAGATAAGAAAAAAATCTCTTTGTGTATTTGTACTTTTTCTAAGATCTTTTTCTTCCTAAAATACATTTCTGGTGTCATTATTGTGTTTTTGTGAAAGATAGTTTTATAGATCGTACTACAAAACAGACTAGCTTCTCTACTGAAAGAATCTTTAATCAAATAGTTCTCCCTTCAAGATGGCTTTTCCTCTAAATTCTCAACTTGTAACAGTGGCAATTTTACTTTTGCTATATTTTATTACCTCTGAAAACTGAGGAATAGGAAACATGAATTCAAGCAGACTTATGGAATTTGCAATTTAAATGTTTAGTCTCTGCAGACAGTCTGCATGCATGCATACATGTAAAATTCAAGCAAAAGGATAAAAATAATTTTTTGTGTGATTAGATAAAGTGTAGAAATGTAATAAAATCTCAGAGATATTGGAAAGAGCTCTATGAAGGAAAATACAGTTAAAAACCAGAAGAAAGTCATTTAAGTTTTTAAACCATTGTGTTTAGTTATTAAGTACTAATAATCAGTTTTCACTTTTCATGAAGTTCAAAACATTTGCACCATGCTTTCTTTTTGATCAGAACGACGATAAGCGGCAGTTGTTGCCATAAGAAAACAGCAGCAGCAACAAAAAAGCAAACCATTTCCTCTTTCCATGCCAAGATAAGGCACGGTTGCCAATAAGGATAAATGAAAACCATACAAAACAAAACAAACTCCCCCCGCCGCCTACTGAATATAGGGGAGAAAACAGATCAGAAGATAAAATGTATATTTTGTACAGCCACTTGGAAGTTTAGTCTCTGCTCAAATAAATGCTTTATATTTTAATTACCCAAAGGAATTTATTTCTTTTGGGGGGGGGTCATTTCATGCTCACACATACTTATAGTTATCTATATATTTGTTTAGAAGACTTCTTTCTTCTAATTTGGTAATCAGCTAAATATCCATCTATATTTTCTTGCATTTTTCAACTCTTATGTATTTAATCTCTTTTGAATGATTTTTGATTAGGTGAATCAAACTATGGATAAAATGGAGAAGAACAGAAATTTAGAGCACTTGACTGTGCTCAAGTGAAACTTGTTGATGGTCTAAAATGCAGCCTTACAAACATATCATGGGAATATTGCACAGTTTAACATCAGAAAAGGTATATATTGATGTGTGTTGTTTTTTAACCATACTTATTCAATCTGTGTGCTGAACAAATAATCCGAGAGGCTGGACTATATGAAGCACATGGCATTAGGACTGGAGGAAGGCCTATGAACAAGGTGCGATACACAGAAGACACACAACTCTGCTTGCGGAAAGTGAGGAAGCCTGAAGCGCTGGCTGATAAAGATCAAGGATTGTAGCCTTCAGCACAGACCATAACTCACTGAAAAGAAAACAAATATCTTTCACAACTGGGTCAATAGATAACACTATGGCGATAAACAGAGAAAAAATGAAGTCATGGATTTTATCTTGCTTGGATCTATAATCAATGCTCATGTATACAGCAGTCAAGAAATCAAAGGATTTATTGTATTGGGAAAATCTGCTTGATGCACAAGACCTCTTTAAAGTCTTGAAGAATTGAAAAAAGAAGAAGAAGATTATGGAACAGATGTGCTGAGAGAACCTGAGATAAGACCGTGTTTAAACCCAAAGGTGACAGTGTGTAATAAAGATTCTGATTCCAAAACTCGATCTATATAAAGTCCTGAAGAGAAGGATGCCACTGAAGACTATGGTTTGCCTGACCCAAGTCATGGTGTTTTTCAATTACTTCCATTTCGTGTGAAAGTTGGACAATGAATAAGAAGACTAAAGAAAAAAATTTTGATACATTTGGCAAAAAATACTGAAAGTACTGTGGACTGCCAGAAAAACAAATAAGTAGGTCCTGGAAAAAGTGTTGCTATAATGTTCCTTAGAACCAAAGATGGCAAGACTTCATCTCACGTCCTTTAGCTATGTGATCAAGAGAGACCAGTCCCTGAAAAAGGACATGCTATTTGGTGAAGCAAAGAGGCAGGCCGGCCCTGAGGAAGATGGACTGACACAATGGTTACCACAGTGGACTCAAACCCAAGAGCGATTGTGAGGGTGGTGCATAACTGTTGCACCCAGGGCTGCTCTGAGTTGGAACCCACTTGATGGCACTCAGTAATAAAAAAGGCAGTTACACATACAAAGAACTTTCTTAGTATATTCGTAAGTATGGTGGGAAGGATTTCACCTCCAGCAAGTTTTCTAGTCATTAGCTTTTCTATATGTATGCTCAGTTTTTAACTGGCTACTTCCCTGGATTCTTTTATTAATTCCAACTCCTAATTCTTTTACATCTTTTAGGTATATAAGCATCCTGTTTATTAATTCAAACTAAAACCTAACCCACTGCCATTAAGTCCACTCATATATTCATAGTGACCCGATACACGCACAGATGTATGGTTTTTGATGCTGTAAGTCTTTCCAGGGGCAGACAAGCCTCATCTTTCTCCCTGGAGCAGCAGTGGGTGTGGACTGCCGTCCTGTGGATGGTTAGCAGTCCAAAGGTTATCTGAGAGTGCCACCAGGGGTTCTCATCCTGTCGATAAAGATAATTTTGTTTGTTTTCAAACAGTAATGCTTCATTGCATATTTTCTTGCCATTTGTAATGCTTATAATGCTCAGAACAATACCTAGCTCGTAGGTATTTGTTAAGCAACCAAAATCGAAAATAATCATATTCACTGCCATCCAGTCAATGGCGACTCATAGCGACTGTATTGGACAGGGCAGAACTGTCCCTGTGGGTTTCTGAGACTAGAAATCTTTACCACTGTAGACAGCCCTATCTTTCTCTCCCAGAGCAGCTGGTAGTTTTGAATCTCTGACTTTGTGGATCACAATCCAATGACTAAACACCATGCCACCAGGGTTCCTTTGGTAAGCAAAGGAACCTTGATAAAAGCATTTTCATAAGTGTGTTTCAACAAAACTGGAGTGGGGGAGCAGGTTGAGAAGGGGCCTTTATCCTTCCCTTTTGATCTATCATTAGAGATACGTGTCATGGCATGGATTCTGGATCTAGAATAGCTAGTTCTAAATCCCGCTCTTACACTTACTAATCATAACTTTGGATCATTAATTAGCCTCTCTGAGCTTTAGTTTCTTTATCTGTATAATAGGAACAATAATTATATCAACTTCCTAAGATAGTTGGGAGGATTATATGAGCTAATGATACATGTAAGGTACTTAGAGTAATCTCTAACACACAAAACACTGCAGTGTTCTGTGTGGTCAAACAATCCAATCTTCTTTTCAGCTGGACTCCTAATGGAAAATAAATCTATTATCAGGCATCTGCGGGGGGGTGGGGGATGGGGTGGTCTTCTTAAATGCAGATTCTGATTCATCTGGACCGGATATTTTACATTTCTCGCTAAGCTCCCTAGAAGTCAGAATCACCCCGATGGGAGTGAGTTTGATTTGGTTTGGGGAGCTAGCTCCTTGAGTGATTTGGGAATTGTGCCCCCCACAAACCACACTTAGAAGGGCAGTGGACTGGAACATATGCCAATCCACATTATTCGCCGTTTTTACTCTTGAATTTAGTATCAGTGCCTTTGAAGTCTTGGAAAGGCATGACGAAGCCAACACTCTTTGTCCAAGCTAAACTAACTCGTACTAGGGTGAACCAGGATCCAAGAACCAGGATTCTTTGCATATATAGAAAGAACCTTCCCCTCTGAATTAGGAGCCCTGGTGGCGTAGTGGGTTACACATTGGGTTGCTAACCACAAGGTCACCAGTTTGAAGATACCAGCTCCTCTGAGGGAGAAAGATGAGGCTTTCCACTCCTGAAAAGAGTTACAGTTACGGCGACCCACAGAGGTAGTGCTCTGTCCTGTAGTCACTATGAGTTGGAATCAATCTGATGGCAGAGGCTCTCCCATATGATATGAAAAGTCTTTGACAAAAGACATTCGTTTA
>NW_022111369.1:3616180-3619874 GCF_000313985.2 Echinops telfairi
CGCTTTGCTATGACATCATAATCATAATGAGTCAGAGATGGTTTGGGATATCAAAGCTAAAGGGAGAGGTTTCAGACTGAGGGAGGGCGGGAACTTTTCCGACAGGTGTGGAAAGAGAAAGCAGTGATAAGGATGTGTGTGAAGTAGCTTTCAGCATCCCGAAGGCCCCAGGAAGCAGCCTACTTAATCAACCTAGTGGTAAGAGCAAAACTCTCCCTGAAAGAAGCAGAAAGGGATTTGACATGGGAAATCAGTTGCTCACAAAATCACTTAAAAAGTGAGAGAAGCAAGAGCTTCCTGGAGCTACTGAGTTCAAGAGCACACGCCAGGAAACCTCTGTGGCCGCCACTCCTCCTCTCAACATCCAAAGGCGATTCGGAGTCTAGCACACCAAATGAGAGTAATGAGAAAGGACAGCAGGAAGACGAGCTTTGCCTCATTTCCAGCTAATCAGTTTTGCTCATGTTTCTGTTTATTTTGTTTCTGCGGAAAGGTTTAGCTTAAGTCCGAAATAACCAGTTTACAAACCAATTTCTCAACATTAATCCACTTATAATTTGAAGTCCCTATGTGTCAAAATGGTGGGGCAGATGCATCTGACCTCTACCTGCACAAAAGGAAAAGGAGACTCTAGATCAACAGCCCAAAGCTGATTCTCCTATCTTTTTACCAATAATTCTGGCATCAGTCATTCCTCCCCTACGCTCTTTGCTCTCATTCTGGGTTTAATATTTCATTGGAGTGGCCACACAGAACTTGCAATTATAGGGTTTATTAGAGAAATAATTGGTTACAATTCAGATCAGGAAAGATGCAGGATACAGTTCTTCCATCAAGACAGTCTCTTTTCAGCCATGCCCACAGGCAAGCCTTTTTCAGGTCCTCCAGCCTCAGTCACTCATGCCTCTTGGGCCAATCTGGCCTCAGTATAACTCTGGCAAGTCTGATAAAGCGCCTCAGCTCCACAAATGAGAACCTAGAGGCACCCAACTTGGTCAGCAAGCTCCGTGCTTGAGGGCACAATCACTCTTGCTTTGGAGACTGGCAAGGTAACTGCGCTGTCTTTGGTTGTTTCCTGGTTCTGCTGCCTCTGCTGCAGACTTATCTCTGCTGCTGGCTCTCCCCGTTCCTTTGTATTTCTGGTGTTACAGCTCTCCCTCCTGGTCTAGCAAGTGCCTTATCAATACAAGGACCCCAAGTCCAAAGGACATGCTCTGTTCCTATCTCTTCTAGTTGGTGAAAGTTAGGGCCCTTCTTTCTATCTCTGGGATGGTTCATTTTAAGCCTGTTGGAATAGCAAAAGTGACCAACTCTTAAACACCTTATTTGCATTTTTAGCAAGCTAGTCAATCTCCTTGATTGGCTACATAATCTTATTTGCATAGTGATAGCCCATCAAGTCCATTCAGACTCATAGTGACCCTATAGGGCAAGGTAGAACTGTCCTCTGAGTTTCTAAGACTAACTGCAGAGGAGTAAAAAGTCTCATCTTTCTCCCTTGGAGCAGCTGGTGGTTTCAAACTGCTGACCTTTCAGTTAGCGGCCCCATGCATAACCACTATGCCACCAGGGTGCTTAGCAAATCATTTGGTGGGACTTCCAAGACCATGAGAGAAAGGCAATGTAAAGGCAACCCACGGTACTACAACTGGGTCCTTAAAAACAGGAATCATAGCTGCTAACCCAAAGGCTAGTGGTTCAAAACCACTACCTGCTCTGCAGAAGAAATGTATGGCAGTTTGCATCCATAAAGATTTATATATTTGGAAGCTTTAGGGGGTGTTTCTACTCCGCCCTATAGATTCACTACAAAACTGAATCAACTCAAGGGCAGTGGGTTTGGCTTTTCGGTGCCCTTAAAATAATCAATAAAATAAACAAATGATCAAGACACCGCCCCCCACACACAACTCCCTGGATCAACCTTAAGAATAAAATGAAACAAAATGACTCCTTGGCATATATGTTTGATAGTTAATTTCATTAAATTTCCCCTCAAATTATTTCTATGCCTGTACAGTTATCTAAACCATCATTGCAAGGTATTATATACAAACTAAAAATTCTACTTGTAGGACCCAAAGGGGTGAAAAGTTAGAAAACAAGCCTTTGTGATCATATTCCCAGGAACTGATTTATAACAAAATTTGCTGCTTGCAACAATGAATTGGGCTGATAAGTTCTTTGGTAATGATGTACTAGGAAACACATCTCATCTCAGTTATCGTTTCAATTACCATTTATATATGTAAGCTTGGAATACTTAATAAATCATGAAATAAAGTAAAAGTGATACAAGGAACATTTTCAAGAGGACCAGAAAATGAATTTTTCTGACACACAATGAAAGAAATAGGCATGTATGCAAAGTGATATCTGTTTCATTTTTCCTTCTCTTTTTTTCCTCTACCAAACAATTTTGTTAAGTCCAGACTACTGATGATGCAAATTTCACGGAAACTTAAACGAAGCATTTTACAGGAGTCCTTACAACACTTGAAAATTTACTTGGGAAACTTCACCCCTTTCTCCCAGGTGAGTTTCTGTTGTTGTTTTCTTTACTTTTCCAGTTGAGCATGTAAGGTTAAAAGAAACCAAGCCCTTTAACTACTGAGTCATGGTACAGTTAACACAGGAAAACCACCAGGAATGGAATCCGAAAGATCTAGCTTCCAATTATTTGCTTCAGTCACTATCTCTTCTATTACCACATGAATGGAAAATGGCACTCCTTCCGTTTTCTAAGTAACGTTATGATAGGATTAATGCATTTAGTGGTGAGAATGAAGCTTGTGAGATGTGACAAGGAGGACAAATGGCAAAAGAAAAAATGATGAAAGGAGACAGTTATCAACGGACTGATCCATCAGTATAAAAACAATAAAACCCCAAGGGAAAAAAAACCCTACAAAAAACACGCTCACTGCCCTCCAGTCAATGGCGACCCTCTAAGACAGGGTAGAAGTGTCCCTGGGAGTTTCCAAGACGCTTAACTCTCAACGGGAGTCGACAGCCTTTTCTTTCTCTCCCAGAGAGGCAGGTGGGTGCCAACAGCGCGGTAGAGTCTCTACAAAAGGCCAATAATTATTTGAAATCCTTCCCTTCCATGTAAATATCAGGAATACTTATCCCAGACTTTGTGAAGGTCTAATGACTATTTGCTGGTGGAAATTCATCCTACACATAGTTCAATTTCTTGGGCCCACACAGTTCACCCTCTCGCACTAACCTTCTTGCCCAATACTGAACAGATTGGCTGTATGATAGTGCCCCTGAGCACCCTTCGTGGGATCGGATGGAGGGAGTTCCACAAAGCACCCAACTTCTCTTTCCCTTGATCGTCCCCGGCCTTTCTGAACCTTCACTGATCTGTGCTGCGAAGCGCTTGCTCCGAGCGCCCCCGACATCGGCCGCAGGCCTTCGGTCGGCGCCGACTGTCCTTCTTCCAGACTGAGAAATGTACCCCCACCTTACAGACACTCTCAGGGCGTGGACACAAGATGGAGGGCGGGGGGAGGCAGGTGGAGCCCCCAAGCGCAGCGCAGGGACCCGGATCCGAAGTCGCGAACGCGTTTGTTTCCACGGGAGGCTTTTCCACGCGGGTGGCCGTCTGCGAAGCGGCACTTCCACGGAGCCCGGGAACCGTCTGCCCGACGGCTGGGGCAGCGCCCGCTGTCACCCCCTCACTTCGCGC
>NW_022111369.1:3620307-3621309 GCF_000313985.2 Echinops telfairi
TGGGGGCGGGGTCCACGCTGGGGCGGGGCGGGGCAACCGCGTGGGGGCGGAGCCACCGAGGGGGAGGGGTTGCGCGCTCGCCAGAGTATGTGTGTGTGTGTCTGTCTGAGTGTGTGTCTCTGAGTGTGTGTGTCTGAGTGTGTCTGTGTGTGTGTGTGTCTGAGTGTGTGTGTGTGGCTACTGATCTCTGGTGGCTGAATGACCTGTGGTAGCTGGCAGTGGAAACTTGCCGTGGTCACTACAAAGTCCCCTGTCAAGTGGGCCCAGGTCCGGTACCTGCCGACCCTAGAGAGTCCTCTGCCGAGTGTACTAGTGACTGTTTGTCATTCTAATAGCTGTCTGTTCTTAATAAGGAACACACACTTCCTCTCCTTTCATCTCTTCTCTGCTATTTCGGTGTCTCTTTTGAGTGCTTCCCTGGTGACACCCTTGTACATGTTTGTGTACCACCACACCTAACCATCCGGTTGTTGTCCAGTGGTTCCCGGCTATGTGTGTGTGAGAGAAACCGTGACCTCCCCAGGCTTTCCATAGTTAATTGTTATTCAGAAATATATAACCAGGCCTGCCTTCCTAGGTGCTTCTAGGTGGACAATGAGTAAAACTATGCCTTTCCAATATACAAAGGGGATACATGCAATTTATCATTTTTTCTTTTATATGATATGTACCCATTTTGTTAAACAGATTTCTTATTTAAAGAAATCAAAATTTTCCGTTATCTCTTCTCTGTACATTGAGTAAATGATGGGTAAAGTGTCTACCAATTGCAAATATGGGTATGGCAAAGTATGGTAGGGACAATGAGTATACAGAACAAGTTATCTGAGATCTTCTATTAAAATTTCATCTAGCCCACTATGTGAATTAAAATATACAGGGACTCAGGTTTATCGTAAAGAACTATTTCTGGCTTGGGGGAGTCAGGAAAATAGGGTCTAGAAAATAAGCCTTTGGATGTCACAAATTAGAAAGAAAATAGAACTTTGCTTTGTTACCTTT
>NW_022111369.1:3622710-3631442 GCF_000313985.2 Echinops telfairi
GCTATCGATTTTGGATCACTTGTTATTTCCTTGTCCCTGGGTTTGTTAACATCCGCTTCCTTTCCCCTACTTCCCTCCCTCCCATGTCCCTCCACCAACTATCGGTCCTGTTTTTTTCTCCTCCAGATTATTTATCCCGCCTATCTTATCTAGATAGACCTGCAGAGATAATAATGTGCACACAAAAAACAAGACAGAGCAAAACAAAGCAACAACAACAAAACAATGACAAAAATGAAAGACCTGTAAATAGTTTAAGGTCTTTTTGTTGACCTTTAGGAGTGTTTTTCCGGTCAAATATGATGGCGTGCCATGCCCAGGCTCCAAAGTCTATTTTTGGTGTTCCCTTGGGACTTCCTTGGTTTGCTCCCCTTGCTGTTCTGTTGCATGCCCCTTTAAAAATCTTATTGTTGTTGGTTGCTGTAGAGTCGATTAGGACTCCTAGCAACTCCCAGCTTTCGGAATAGAACTGCTGCTCGCGTGTTTTCAAGCCTGTGACCTGTTGGAAGCTGACCATTAGGCCTAGCTTCCAAGTACCTCTAGGTGGGTTTCCACTAACAACCCTTACCCTAGTAGTTGAGCACTTAATCGTTTGCATCAGGGAATACCTAAAGCCCACGAGAAAACATTTCTTTATATACACATATATGCCAGTTTCTGAGCAGTTGGTTCCAACTCAATGCAACTTATGTGTGTCAAAATAGAAATGCGCTCCATGGAATTATCAATGGCTACTCTGTTTTCACTTTCCTGAAAGTAAATCACCAAGCATTCTGAGGTGTCTGTGGATGGACTCAAACCTCTAACTCGCGATGTAGCAACGATGAAACATACAACTTTCCTCTAGCTCCTAAATGCTTCCTCCCCCTTTCCCCCACTATCATGATCCGAATTCTACCTTGCAAGTCTGGCTAGACCAGAGGATGTACACTGGTACAGATAGGAACTGGAAATGCAGGGAATCCAGGGCGGATGATCCCTTCAGGACCAGTGATGTGAGTGGCGATACTGGGAGGGTAGAGGGAGGGTGGGTTGGAAAGGGGGAACCAATTACAAGGATCTACATGTGACCTCCTCCCTGGGGGATGGACAACAGAAAAGTGGGTGAAGGGAGATGTTGGACAGAGCAAGATATGACAAAATAATAATTTATAAATTATCAAGGGTTCATGAGGGTAGGGGGAGCGGGGAGGGAGGGGAAAAATGAGGACCTGATGCTAGGGGCTTAAGTGGAGAGCAAATGTTTTGAGAATGATGAGGGCAATGAATATTCGGGAGTAGAAAACCTAATTTTTCTCCCATATAGTGGCTGGTGGTTTCGAACTGTGGATCTTGCAGCCCAACCAGTAACCACTACACTATCAGGGTTCAGATTCAGCAACTACTTATTCGGTTTCCCATCCATTCCACTCCTATGGATACCATGAGGTAAGTAGCTAGCACCACACATTCATGAGAGTCAGACTATTCTGATTCCTGATTTGACTCTGCTACCCATTACAGTAACTATGCCCTCCTTGCCCTGGTTGATGCCGTGTCATCACTCAGCCCGCAGCACCACTAGTGTAGGGAGGTGTCTTAGTCCGTTAGGATGGTGGTGTCTACCGTCAACTCCGAGTTACATAAAACGAAAGCAGTCTTCAAGGATGCTTGATCTTCCTTCACAAATTTGTTCATCACTGTTGGGGTAAAGAGTTTGCCCTCTGGGCAGTCCATGACTGGTTTTGTGGCTCCAATCTGATAAATTCACTCTAACCTGACCATTTCCCAAAGTCCTTGGATATATTGTAGGCTACCACTCAATCAATGAACCAACCAAATAAACAATTCAATCCTTTCTAATCCTTCGAGCTGAAACGTAGAATGAAGAATCAGTGCTTATTGGTCCCATATATATAAGGTCAGATTGATCCCACTTTATGTTTCTTGGATCATTGTCTCATGCATTTAATAACCATCCCCATACACATGTCTCGTTTCTGTTGACATATATTAGAAAGTTCAGTAGTTCTTTTGGAGAGTTGTATTTTGTTTCTTCATGGGGCTTGCTGGGACTTAAATCTAGTTATAAGTCTAGAAGAAGCAATTGATGGTGGGGGAGATCCTGGGCATGTTCAGACATCTCTTATAAGACATCTGCCTCTGCCAATACTCCAGACAGTGCTGGTGCCTTCCCCAGGCAATGTCTAAAACAAAGACTCTTTAGGCAATTCTAGGCTAATCTCCTCAGATGGAGGTGGAAGGGATAATAGTTTTACTAGGGAGGGTGGCATAACAGAGAATGATGGAGTAATCTTTTCAGAGGGGAATAAGAGGGCTATTTCTGTTGGCCAGAGCGATTCAATGGGATTTAGTGGCTTAATATCTCCAGCTTTCTCATTGCCTTTATGTAGCCATCTCAAGTTTTAGGATCCTATTCCTTCCCACTTAATGCCCTTACTTCAGCTTCTGACACCAACTGATGTTGGGATTTTAATTGACATTGTAATTTAGCTACTCTTAGGATAAGACTCTGGGCTTGGTTTTTGGCAATATCAGGTCTGTTTACCACAAGAAATAAGGCTTTCTTTTAGGACACAAGTGGAAAATTTCAGAGCTTGTATTGTGCTTGATTTGTAGCTCTCGATACTTCTAATTTATACATTTGTTTTGCAAAGTTATCTAGGAAAAGTAGGACCAAACCACCGGTGTTCTTATGCTTCTTATTCTAAAAAAGAAGATGAAAAAAGTAGAAATATTTGAAATACACAATCTCCCAGAATCTTATTTCTCATGAATTTTTTATCCTTTTGTGGTGATATTTTGAGTCTTTCTATTGTCACCTCATTTCATGAGTGAGCAGCGCCAGCCCCCTCTACCACTGGAGGCAAAGTCATCAGCTCCTTCTAGACTGCTCTGACTTGAGCACCAATTCAGAAAGCTCATTCTTATGATTTTGTTCCTGTACAACCATTCTAAGTACAACATATATTGGGTTGAGCTCTCTGGAGAAGCAAAAGCAGTGAGACGTGTATGTACATATAGAGTAAGAGAGAGCTTCCTTTCAAGGAAATGGTTCATGCAGTGAGGGAGGCTGACAAGTCCTAAATCCGTGTAGGTCAAGCTGCAGGCTGGGTGCATCTCCTGACTCTGCGGCTGCAGGGGCGGTTGACCCTAACAACGACAGAGTGCGTAAACGGCAGGGTGTTCACTCACTGCGTTATGGGAACTGGCGAATCTCAAAAAGCTGCAGGTCAAACGGCAGGCTGCTGGATCATGTTCTGAGACCTGGAGATGAGAAGACCAGTCAGATGAAGGCTGAAGGAGGCAGGGCTTTGCTAGAACATCCAAGCACATTAAATGAGGCCACCCGCCACCCCCAAATTCTCTTTCATATGTTGTTCCTATCAGATCGCAAAATGGAAGATGATTATATAACATCTGCACCAAAATACAGTACTGAGAATCATGGCTTAGCCAAGTTGACATATAACCTTAAACATCACAGCCACTAAAGGAACCCAGAAGGCCCTTCTAATGGATTCATTCATTTATCACAGATATCCAGCCTTTTCATTCTGGAATGTTGGTTTAAGCATTAGTAATGTTTTGATATGAACTTAAAAACAAAAACAAACAAACAACTTTGGGATTATATACAGAGACAAAGAGCATCATCCATTAATGGTCAATGTCGTGGCTCCTACGGTACATTTCTCTCTTTTCTCTTCAGGTGATGTGTCTGTTGCCTGGTGAAGTCAGGCAGCTATGCAGTATCAGAAAGGCCAAGAAGAATGAACCGAAACTCCCGTCTACACGAGGAATCAGAAGGCACGGAGTAGGACAGATAAAAATGGGTAATACTCAGCCTAGCTTTGTTTGGCTTGGGGGATAAGTATTCCCAAAGTCGTTCAGTTTAGAATGGACTGTCTGGCCTCTTTTAGGGTCAGCTACTTCTTGAATCTTACAAGTATGTTCACTCATTCATGAGGCAGGCATTTATAGAACACCACTAGGTATCAGGCCAAACGCTAGATACTTCCTCTCATGAATTTTAATGTGCTTTTTAATTCTAGTCTGCTTTAGCTGATAGCCAGAATTTTCCAGGCCCCACCTGGAACCGAAATGAGCCTTTCTTTTTTCTCAGTTTTGTCTGCCTTCTGTTTAGGGAATGAACTTTTCCTCTCAACTACTCGTTTTTTGTTCATAGAGACTTTGCTCTTTCCTAGGACCTAGCTCTACGAATAGCATTGTACACCAAAGACATTAGGAGACTGCATCACACACATCACACTTCCCAGCCCATCCTGTGGGAGGAGAAGGCTGTGTTCACCCTCGTGCACAATATGAATAACACTCACGTAAAGATATCCGTGCCTATTTCCCATGGAGAATGGAAGACCGTTATCGCCTAGACAACTATCACATGGCGATCTGAAATGATGCATCCTGCAGTTGTGATTTTGTGGTTTTATTAGAGTGCTTACCTCGTGTCTTCTCAGAATTAATAAATGGCATGGAACAGATGCATGTAGAAGGGGGGAGGGGCTGTGGAACAAATATACTGGTGCAGTTGCTGTGGGAACAAGCACTTTTAGTCATTCACTCTTATGCCTTTAATATCTTATTTAAAAATATATATCTTATTTTTAATGTGCCTCAAATCTTTTTTATTTGTACATCTTTCCAGAGGGAGAAAAATGGACAAATCAAATCTACCTCTATTTATTTAGTAGAAAAGTCTCAGAAAATCTCATGCAGTTCTTTGTGGTAGCTACCTCAAACTTGAAGGTGCCTTGGTGACATAGTAGGTGACACTTTTGGCTGCTAACCACCAGGGTGGCAGTTCAAAACCATCAGCTGCTCCATGGGAGAAAAAGATGAGGCTTGTACTCCCATAAAGATGGACAGTCTCAGAAATCCACAGGGGGTAATTTTACCTTATTTTATAGGTTTTCTGTGAATTGGAAGCAACTCAATGACAGTGAATATCTCAAACTTAATTTCCACCTACCTTGTTGACATACTCTTGTCATTGTGAGTGACCACTGGTTTGGTCGCTCACGGGAACCCTGTGCTTAATGCCAGGCCTTCTTAGTTCATCTCAGTCTGGGAGCTCCACTGACATCTATTCAGCATTATGCAATATGCAAGCCTCCACGGGCAGGTGGTTGCAGTAGTTTGCTCATGAAGTGCATTCACCAGAAATCCAACGCAGTTTCCTTCAAGGAAGGTCCAGAACGTACCACTGATGGACCAAAAAGCACTGGTTGCTAACCTTAGGTCTGTAATTCAAACCCCTGCCACCCCAAATTTCTGACGGAGAAAAAGGAAGCAATCTTCTTCCATAAAGATTTACTACCTTGAAACCCTATATAGGATCCCTTCAGTGGGTTTGGTTTTGGTTTATGATGTTATTTTATTATGCAATTTTTGTGTTTTAATTTTTGCCTCTCATATAAGTTTTTTCATCTACCTTCTTCTGGTTTAGCAAAACCTTTGGCATTGGGAATTCTTTTGGAGACACTCTAAAAAAAGAATCCTAACACAAATTCCAGGAAACCAAGCGGGGTTGGGACAACATACTTACATGTAAAGTAAATGGAAAAATCACTATCTGGAGAACTCTTGGTGCCGTTGAGTTCCTCTGGCTGAAAGAAACGCTACAATGTGATGTTGAACACGAAAGCTCACTCAGTGTTTTCTGTCCTTCCCAGGAGAACAGCATCTGATTGGAAGATGAATAAACTCGCTCTTCTCCTTTGAGCGAATTTGCATCCCCACCATTTCACTCCCTTTTTATCACGTGACGTCTTTGCATCCAGGTGTCCTGCTGTTGGCATGTCAATTAAGAGGTGTGCTTTTGATTAAAGCGAAGCAAGTCCAGAAGAAGGTATTCAAGTTCACTTGTAGAGAAATAAGTGGAAACAAAAAATTATATTAAAAATGCCACTTAATAGCTGTGAGCAATTTTTAAGATGTTAAATCAAACCTAATGTTTTATTTAGGGAAATGGTTGAACTCAAGTCATTGTTAATAGTTTTGCAGGCTGGTAGCACGTGTTTCGCAGTACATATTCAGAAGCATACAAATATTCATAACCTTTGGTCCACTAGTGCCAGTACTAGAAAATAATTCAAAGAGTGAAAAAACAGTTTGTAAAAAAAGTGTCCAAAGCAGTACTAGAGTAAAAAGCTGAAAACCACGCAAGTGGCCTGGCTTACCAGCACAGCTCCAAGCGCAGAGGCTCTACAACAGTAAAGATGAAAGTTTTGTATCAGGGGAATAAATATTTTTGACATGATGTCAAGTGAAAAATTGTAGCCAGATTGAAGGAGAACGATTCAGTTTCCCTGTTCCCTATAACTAAGCAGGTAAAAATGGTAATACTGAGTTTAGCATTGTTCAATTTAGGGGACAAGTCTCATAGAAGAGAAATGATGTGAACATATCAACATTGGGAGAACTTTTTTTTTTTTAAATGATTTCTTTTGGAGCATGGGATTATGAATGAAAACTTTCTTTGTAACATTTGCTTTAATTTATGATTTTAAAATAAACTATTTTAAAAGATCCCTATGCATTTTCTTTCTAAAGTGGGATTGCTGGCAACCAAAGGCTGGTTGACTCAGCTTCCTAGCTGAAAGCGTTAGTACCTTTTTGTTGAATAATTTAGTCCTTGAATGGGTTTGGATCTTTTATTAATGCTGTTCTCAGTAATTTAAAATCATAGAGTTAGAAGGACTCTTAGAAACAGTTTAGAGCAACCTCCCACCTAGTCTAGGGTCTGTTCTATAACCTCCCAGACCAGATGGTCACCCTTTCTCTGCTTGGAGCCTTCCAACAATGAGAAACTCCCTACTTCATGATGCCGCCTGCTCCATTACTGACTCTAATTGTTAGAAGGTTCTTTTGATCTACTGAATTGAAATCTGTCTCCTTATCTCCTGCACGTATTGATTTTAAGGTGTTCCTGAAGTACAAGAAAACATGTTTTCTTTTGCTCTTCAGTCTTTTGGGTATTTTTCTTAAAAGCTATTGTTGCCTTCCCTTAGCCATTTATTATGCAAGATAAACATTGGTAATTTTTTCAACTATTCTTTTTTTAATCACTTTATTGGGGGCTTGTACAATTCTTATCACAATCCATCCATCCATTGTGTCAAGCACATTTGTACATATTCTTTAAGGATAAATGTAAAAAAAAAAGGATAGATGTATAATTTATGGATTTTGCCTTCTATTATATTTACCTATTTATTTTTTTAATTAAAAAACTTTTATTATTATTATTTTTAAATCATTTTATTAGGGGCTCATACAACTCTTATCACAATCCATACATACATCAATTGTGGAAAGCGCATTTGTACATTCATTGCCCTCATCATTCTCAAAACATTTCCTCTCCACTTAAGCCCCCGGCATTAGGTCCTCATTTGTTTACCTATTTCTTTATGGTAACAGTACCCCAAATTTTTTAGTGACCTATCTCTCTCCCATTCCACCAAGAGTGGATGAGTTGATCTCTGGGAGCATGTGACTCTATCTAGGTAAATAAATCCATTTACCCTCTTCCCTTCCCTTGTCCACATTAATTCGTTCAAAGATGGGCATATGAACCAAGTTAGGCCAATCAGGGCCAATCAAACTCAATCCTTGAAAAGTTAGAGTCCAAAGTTTAATGTTTATTGGTTGTTACCAGAGAGAGGAAAGATGGAGAGAATGAGGGTTAACTGTTATGGGAAAATTACATGGATTAAGGGCAGGATGGCACACTCAATTAATGCAATCATTGTCACATTGTACATATGTACAATGTTGAAATAGCCAAAGTTGTTTGGTAGATAATGTTATAGATTGAATTATGCCCTCTCATCCAAATTTGTATTGTAAAAATCTTAACCCCTGTACATATAGTTATAATTCCACTTGGAAATGGGTATTCTTGTTTACTAATGAGGCAGTTTTAGTGTAGGGCATATCTTAAATAAATATAATCTGAAATATAGAAAGAGCAGATTGAGCAATCGCCAGCACAAGTAAATAGAGATGGGGGGAGACCCATGCCACACCGTATGAACATCACCGAGGAATCAAGAAATAGAAGCTGAGAAAAGGCAAGAACCTTCTCCTCCCACAGCAGATAGTGAAAAAGTTTTCTCCTAGAGACGACATGCTGCCCGCAGACATCTACCTTTGTAAATGGTGAGAAATAAATTGGTCTGTTAAAGTCACCAATTTGTGGCATAGCTGCTGTAGGGAATTAACAGAGATATATGAGGGGGCTTCCCAAAGTTTGTAGAACAATTTCATTATCTTTTGACTGTATTTTCCCACAAACTTCCCCCATATCCACAACAATGACAAAGAAACAAACAAAAAGAGTAACTATGGAAGATGCTTATACGTTACAAAATATCTCATGAGCTTTTGTTGCTGCATTTAGAAGTTTAGGGTTATGATTTCATGGAACTGTGCAGTTAATTAGCCTAATAATGTATTTAATGTTTCCATTCAACCTCCTACTTCATTATCTAGTGAGTTAGTTTATTGTGCCAGCCTGGCTGATAAACACATGTAGGGTTAATTGAAGGGCAGAGAGATAAATGGCTCTGTGAGCCTCACCTTTTTCTAGTTCTCAGATCTCTTGATTTCTGATGGTCAGACCAGGGTGCAGCTGCCTTAGCCAGTTCCCTGCTTCAGCTGGCAAGGTTCACTTCCTGTAAGATGTCCCTGAGAAGAAGCCACAT
>NW_022111369.1:3632517-3641534 GCF_000313985.2 Echinops telfairi
GACTTCGGTTAGCCAGTTACTCATGGATGCTTTTTTCAATTATGTATCAACTGCAATCTGTGTTGCTGTTAGATGTCATTGAGTCGGTTCTGACCCACGGTGACCCTGTGCATAACAGAATGACGCATTGCCAGGCCCTGTGCCATCTTTACAGTTGTTCCCAGCCTTGAGCCCATTGCGGCAGCTACTGCGTCCATCCATCTCACGGAGGGCCTCCCCGTCCTTCACTGTCCCCTCTACTTTACCATCCATGATGTTCTTCTCCAGGGAATGGTCTCTCCTGACATGTCCAACGTAGGTCAGACAAAGACATGAAACCTGAACACTTCTGCCAATACAGAGCTGAGAATTGGGTGATTCATTAAGAACACGGCGATGAACCCCTCCGGAGCAGTGGTGAGAGTGGTGATACCGGGAGGGTGGAGGGAAGGTGGGGTAGAAAGGGGGACCTGATCACAAGGAGCTACATAGAACCCCCTCCCTGGGGGACAGACAACAGAAAAGTGGGTGAAGGGAGACTTCGGACAGTGTAAGATATGACAAAATAATAATAATTTATAAATTATCAAGGGTTCGTGAGGGAAGAGGCAGTGGGGATGGAGGGAAAAAGTGAGGAGCTGATACCAAGGGCTCAAGGAGAAAGGAAATGTTTTGAGAATGATGATGGCAACAAATGTAAAATGTACTTGACTCAATGTATGTATGGATTGTGATAAGAGTTGTACGAGGTCCCAATAAAATGATTGAAAAAAAAGAGAATGCTGCAATTGAGTTTCCTTATCAGTAAAATAAGAAGATTGAATTTCCCTTCCTTTTCCAGATACCACTGAGTCCACTTCAACTGGTGGTAGTCTTGTGTGTGTCAGTGCAGAACAGTGTCCCATAGAGGCTGCTTGTGTAGAAGTAGAACTTAGGTTTCTCCTCTAAGGCATCTCTGAGTGGACTCGGTCTTTTAACATTTTAGTTAGCAGCTGCATGTATTAATATTTTCTGTCAACGAGGGACTCCAAAGATTGAATTGTCCATCTGAAAACAAAACTATTTTTAATTTAAAATTCTATGATTTCTAGATAACTGAGATATAGGCTGAATACCATGGCTGTTGCCCTTTGAAGCTATTTTCTTTGGTTGGTTGATTTCTTGGAGAGAATAATTCTCAAAAACAAAAAGAGGGAAACATTTCCCAGCCTCGTTGTATGTATTTCTTTTTCATTTACAATTAAATCACCCAAGATTATTTTTCCAATTCCTCTTTAGAAAAGAAGACTTTTAAAAGTTTGATGTAAATGTAATTTCCTATGAAGGATTTTCCAAAAAAACAAACTCACTGTCATTGAGTCAAATCAGGCTCATTACAACCCTATAGAACAGGGTAGAACTGAGCCTGTGGGTGTCTGAGACTAATTCTTTTTTTTTTTTTTTTTTGAGACTGTAACTTTTTTACAGGAGTAGAAAGCCTCATTTTTCTCCCTTGGAGCAGCTGGTGGTTTCAAACTGCTGACCTTGTGGCCAGCATCCCAGTGATAACCACTATGCCACCAGCTTTACAGCATCTTTATTTTAATGCTCTGTAATAGAGCTTGTGGTGAGCAGCCCAGTGAGTAACCAGAACGCCACTGGGGTAAAGAGGCCAGAGAAAATGGAATAGGGTTGAAATGAAGTATTTCCTCCAGCTCATTAGAAAACCAACAAGTGTATGCACATCTATTTTGGTTACATGATAGTAACTCCTATATATATATGCTTGTCTCTTCTATTAGACTATAGGCCTCTAGAAAGGCGAGCTGCTGTTGCCCCTTGTGCTTTGCACAGTGCGAGCTATGGAGTAGGTACATAATAATGCTTAAACCGATCCAGCTAGAGCTAAACTTTAATGAGATTTAGGTGGGAAGTCCCTACCCTACCAAGATTACCCCCGTTCTATGCTTATTTAGATGCCTCCTGCTTTGCTTAGTTTCTCATTAAAAGTATCTTTGAAAAATACCAGTCTGGTCTAGAGGAAACAAGCTGCTTGCCCAACGTGCATCCCTCTAGAGGAGGGTCCGTGTGTCTTGATTGCCAGCCCCACTCTCAGCACGGCCCGTCGGAGAGAACTCGGGTAGGGAGGTCATAGCTCACTTTACTCGAAATGCAGCCATTTTGTTTTCATGGGAAAACCCAACCGTCCCCCAGCACAAACTGTTGCAAGCCATAAGCCTCTGCCGGCAGCCCCCTTCCTGTGTGAACCTCGGAACAGCCATGGGGCCCTCACCCCGCCCCCCTGGCCTTGCCTGGGAGAGGAAGCTGAGATAAGCAGCACCTGCTCCACTCCCTGGGCTTGTCTCCCCAAGAGCCGCCCCGCCCTCTTTAACTGCACAGGACAAACCCCGCTATAGACCAGCCTTTAGAGCTCAGCGTGGATTGAGCCCACACTCATACTGAAGAAACTGTCATTTTGACAAAGGGGCTGAGATGGCATTCACCTCGCCTTAGCAGGAAGGGACAGACATGGGCAGTGAAGCCACACATTGTAGGTCATTGGTGAATAGTAACTCTCCCATTTCTGCTTCAGCAACCCATTAGACTACTTTAAAAAAACTAAAACAAACAAACAAAACCTTAACTATTCAAATGACAGGCCATCCTTCACTCTCAATATGTGGCTATATTTTTTACCACGGGCACTCTCCATATTATAGAATGCCGTTCCTAACTCAAGTGTGTATTGCGTGTTCATCATCTGGACAGAGGTTATTTTGAGCCTTGGGTTTGGGGGTTACATTACCTCCTTTTCCAGAACAGTAGTGACAATTTGACGTTTTAAAGTGAATTTTGCCATATATATTTTTTATAGATATAGGAAGTAGTGTGTTTAAAAAAAACGAAAGCTTTTCAAAAGCACATATGAGCCTCTTTTTACATTTACAGTTGACCGAGGCTAAAAATTATTAGAATGTTCCAAGCAGTACAATTTGGCCTAACAATATGCTCCTTGGTTTTAATGTGATTGTCTGCACAAGTCAATTATCAGGGAAAATAACAAAATGAAAATAACTGGTAGAAGTTGCTATACGTACATATGGTTCTTTGTCTTCGAAAATACCGAGACTATATTATAGTGAGGTGCTGGCAAGTCCGTTTCACTTCATATCCCAGCAATGTATCGCAGAAGGAAACACTGCCCGGTCCTGCGCCATCCTCACAATTGCTGTTCTGTTTGATCCCATTGTCGCAGTCACTGTGTCCATCCATCCATTGAGAGTCCTGCTCTTCTTGGCTGCTGTGGTGAAGTGACATTTTCAACGTGGCTCTTCTATTCATGTCTCCGTAGCTCCCACCAAATGATCGAGCTGGTCTATGCAAATTGGACACGTGAGATACTAATCGAGGGCACTGGTCAGTTTTAGTTGCCATTTCCCTGGCTACAAGAGAGCTCTCTTAGAAAGAGGAACAGAGAGAATTCTGGGACCATCAAGGAAGATGAGCAACCAACAGATCACATTAGAGATCCCTGCCAAAAGTGGAGTAGCCGAGAGCGGTGGTACCAGATGCCACAGCACACAGACCAGGGGACTGAGTAGAGAAGTGACGCCACCTGAGGAGACAGAGCAGAGGGGCTGCGTAGCTGAGACCTGAGGCAGGTGACCTGACCCACAGAGGCAGAAGCCAAGGAGCCATGTGGCTGAGAGGCTGAGGAACAGGGACAGACATGGCTGCTGGCTGAGAAGTGTTGCTGTTGCCCAATGATCCTGGTTTGTGGTCAACTGTTGATTACCCTATTAACCCTCCATATTCATGAGTATTATCTGAGCTCTGTGTGGCCACTGCAATGGATTATCCAACCTAGCAGAGTATTGCGGGAGAAATGACTGCTTTGTCAGCTTAGGTAAAGAGGGATGGAAGGTGGAGGCATACCTGACCTCTGTAATGTGGCTGTGGGCCTTGGGCTGGTGTGGAATTGTATTCTCCTCATCTATTGTGTAGCCAGACGAGGCTAGAGTCACCTGAAAATCTTTTACTCAGTGGCTCTTCTACTTTCTCAAGTAGGATGCCCTTTTCCAGGGACTGGTCAGTCCTGATGACATGTTCAAAATACATAAGTAGTATCATCTCCTTGCTTCCAAGGAGTGTTCTGGCTGTACATCTGTGGTAGATATATAATCATTTGTCAATTTGAGGATTAAGAGTATAGGGGTGGAGTCTAGCTTGTCAATCAGATCATAGTCAATGAGACCTCTGCGTGGGAATGGCCTTCTCCTGAGAATTCTGGGAAATCCGGTACTCCCTCATTGGAGATGGGAGACACTTCTCTCTCTGCTCACACCCTGGGAGACATAGCTGCTGACAAGACACATGGACCCACCCTGAAGCAGAGACCCCTGCCAGCGCTGAGATGTTTCCAATGACATTGGATCCAAAGACTTTCTACCCACTGGCCTGTGACCTTCTACATTCGGTGTCATTGCATGTGTTTCGTGAGTCTGAAGAGGACTTTATAGATTGGTACTGGACATGTGGGCTAGTATCGGGACTTGTGACCTTGGACTGGACAGGGTTGGGATGTTTTCTCAATGTTCAATTCTTCTTGTATATAAAACTCTTTCTTATACACATATGTGTGTCCACGGATTTGTTTCTCTAGTCTACCCAGACTAACACAACATCTAAGACAGATTTCTTTTCCCTTCTGGAAGTCTATGGTACTTTCAATATTCTCCACCAGCACCACAATTCTAATTCATCATTTTTCTTCAGTTTTCCTTATTCAATGTCCAATTTTTACATTCATGTGAGGCCACTGAAAATACCATGACTTGGGTCAGGCACAATTTGTACCTTGAAGCGACATCCTTGCTGTTTAACACTTTAAAGAACATTTGTCCCCAGGAACAGGTCATTTGTTTTCCTGACCGCTGCTTTCACGAATATCAATTGTGAATTCCAGCAAGATGAAATCCTTGACAACTTCAGCTTGTCTTCATTTATTATGATGCACCTATTGGTTAAGTTCGGAGGATTTTTGCTTTCTTTATGTTGCGTCACCATCCATACTGGAGGCTACAGTCCTTGACCTTCATCAGAAAGTACTTCAAATGCTTTTGCCTTTCAGGCTACAGACCATGAGGATGCGTCCCCGGAAGGTTAGAGAACATTCAGACATGTTATCTGAATGTCACTGGTTGTTACCAGGTCGTCCTCCAATCTTGATGATGTGCTCTTCTTCATATACTCTGTATTCTCCGATCATCTGTTTAGCATACCACTTGATTAAATCTGGTGAAAGACATGACCCTGACACACACTTCTTCTGATTTTAAATCATACAGTAGTACCTTGTTCAGTTTGAACAACAATCTATTGGTCCATGTGCATGGACCACATGATCATGTTGACATGTTCTGCGATTCCCATTCTTCTCAATTCTATCTGTAGTTTTGATGATCCACCACAAAGCTAAATGCCTTTGCAAAGTCAGCAAAACACAAATAAACACAGACATCTTTGTTGTATTCTCTGCTTTCAGCCAAGATCCAGGTGATGTCAGCAATGTCTTCCATTCTACATCCGCCTCTGAATCAGGCCTGCTGTCATCGCTGTTGGACGATTTTTCCGAAAAACTTTACTTGCATGTGGTATTAATGATATCATCAAATAATTTACACATTCTTCTGGGTGACTTTTCTTTGAAATGGGTACAAATATGTACTTACTCCAAAATGGTTGGCCAAGTGGCTGTCTTTCAAGCTTCTTGGCATCGATGAGTGAGTACACCCAGTGCTTCATCAGCTGCTCGGAACATTTCAGTTGGTAATCTGTCAGTTCCCGGAATCTTGTTTTTTGCTAATGCCTTCAGGGTAGCTTGGATTTCTTCTTCAGTACTATTGGTTCTTGATCATATGCTACCTCATTGGGTTAATGTCGACCAGTTATTTTTGGCACAGTGACTGTGTATAATTAATTCCAAGTATAACTCTAAAAACCAAACTCACTGCCATCAAGTCAATGTTGACGCATAGTGACCCCTGTGGGTTTCCGAAACTGTAACTGTTTATGGAAGTACAGGCAGCCCTTAACTCTTAATTCCTGAAAGTGGACAAGGATTAAAGTTGTGGTTCAGTGGGAGAATCCTTAGCTTCCATGTGGGAGACAGGTTTAATTTGTACCCACCCTCTGTCTGTCAGTCCAGGTTGTCCGTTACTATAGATGCTCAGAAGTATCCAGAGGCTGCCCAGTTGAAGATGGACCAGAAAGAAAGTGATCCACTTTCAAAAATCAACCAATGAGAACTCGATGGATTTCAAGGTCCCATCCACAACTGATCATAAGGATGTCACAGGACCAGGTAGCATTTTGTTATGTTGTGCAAGGGGTCACAAAGAATCGGAGTTGATTCAAGGATGCTAACAACAACAAGTCTAAGAATGTGTACATTTGGCTCTCATGTAGGTTTTCAGAAGGCTATTCTTTGCAAAAGTAGGAGCCTGTTTATCTTTATTTTTCTTGATAGTTACCCCCCACCTTTTTGGGTGGAATTTTAGTTGAATATCTTCAGATTTCCCTTCTTCGATGATGTCGTCTGCTTATTTCATCCCCCTTTCTACTTGGAACACAGTTAAGAACATGCAATTAAGCAGAAGTCTCCAGAGTGCTTTAGATCATCTTACTTCAAAAAGAACGAACTGTTCAGACCCTCACTTTGCGTCTGTTTATCTATACTACATTCATGACTTTAGCAATCTGTGTGCAAAAGACATCCATGTATTATTTAAATGGTATAGGGAGACATGGTATGAGGAGATTTGTATCAAGGGGTGGGCCCCCCAAATATAAGTTGTTAGGTGTTCAAAATCTAATAAGGAATATAAGACAGATTTTCCTAATTCAGGATAAAAATGAGGAACGTGTTTTAAGAATTTATAATCTGTAATTCAGATGAGCAGGAGATTACATAGCTGTCTAATTTCTGTTCCTAAAGTACGTATCTGAAGTAGAAAATTTGGAAAAGTATGCAAGAGTAGGAGTCTGCTTATATTTATTTTGTCGTTTAGCCGTGCACACTGTCAATGGCTTCTAGTACAGTTGACAAATCAGGATCAAGAGGAGACTTAGTAATACTTTAGAAAGCAGGCACATGAATTTAAAATGTGCTGTAGCCTGGAGTCATTGAGTATAATGCAAGCTTTAATAGACTCTGAGGACATCACGGAATAATATGATTAGTGTCATAATGATTCATAGACTTTTAAAATGAGAAGTTCTCTTAGAGACCTTTTATTTCGCTGATGATGCTTAGACAGGGTAAATGACTTGTGTAAGATGACCTGGGGTATCCTCTGTGATTCTTCTTTTTCTCTACCACCACCCCTGTCTACCACCCCTGTCCACCACCCCTGTCTACCACCCCTGTCCACCACCCCTGTCTACCCCCTTCCCCCACTGGCCACCAACCATCTCTTTCCACTGCATATCCTCAGTCTACCACTTTGTCTTTCTGCTTCTGTTTTATTCAAATTCATCCCTGCTTTTCTATTTTAGTTTAGATCGCTTTATATCAGACTTTCCATTTCTGTAGCTTGGAATGCTTCCAGGGTGTACCCACTCATCTTTCTCCTTCCTTTCTTATACTTCCAGATACACATTCCACTTATCCAGTCAGAGTTTTCTTAGTGAAATACATCTCATGGCAATTTTATACTTTATTAGCTTTCGGTTGCCAGCATGGTAAGCTTCAAATACCCATCAGTCCTTTCCTTCTGTCTATTGCCAACTCCTGATATTGCATGTATATTTGGGAGTGTGATCACACAATTGCCCCCTTCTCCCTACTTACTATTTCTCCAAAGTCATTTGGTGAATCTCTCAACCTTAGGACTTAGCTCATTTGTCATTCCCTCCAGGAAACTCAGGATGTTAGAAGCTCTTTCAGTGTCCAGGGATAGACTCTCACTGCACCCTATTATTTGATTGACCTCATTGTGCCATGAATAGGTATTTAGGTATTTAGCTTCCCTACTGGAATGTGAAAGAGCTCTGGGAGCACCATGATTAAGCACTTAGTTGCTAATCAAAAGGTTGATACGTCAGAAGGTCTGTGGTTTGAACCCACAAGCAGCTCTCCTAAGGAAGGCAGCCTAGGAAAAGCTATAGAGCAGATCTACATTGTCTTGCAAGTGTTCTTAGGCGTCGGGATCCATTTGAGGACATACAACAGCAACAACATCTAACTTGAAAATCCTGGGCTAGTCTCTGAGTATGCCAACAACACCCATTGAGCCAGGATTCATTAACCAGCTCACTGCCATCCAGTTGATTCTGACTCACAGTCACATGATAGGACCCAGGGAACCTGCTCTGTAGGGTTTCTAAAGCTGAATGGCAGCGGGTAGTGTATGGCACCTGCTCTCAGTTCTGACCCATAGTGCCCCTACCTAGGGTTTCTGAGAATGTAAATATTTAAGGGAGCAAACGGTCTAATCATTCGCCTGAGGAGTGGATGGTGGTTTTGACCTCCAAACCCTGTGGTTAGCAATCCATTGCTTAACTACCGTAGTGCCTTGGACAGGCCATTACGTGCTCAGGAAATGCTTGTAAAGCTGTTCAGAAGAAGTCTGCCCAAATATTGGTAGGCAGGCAAGTGACCTACCTAGTCTACTCTTTGTTCCTGAAAGTAACTATGAAGCAAAGTCACCTGGAAGGTTTTTTTTTTTGTATTTATAGTCTTTATTATTTAAAAAAAATTATTTTATTGGGGGCTCATACAATTCTCATCACAATCCATCCATCCATCCATTGTGTCAAGCACATATGTACATTCGCTGTCCTCATCATTCTCAAAACATTTGCCCTCCACCTCAGCCCTTAATATCAGTTGCTCATTTCCCCCTCCCTGCCTACCCTGCCTCCCTCATGAACCCTTCATAATTCACAACTTCTTATAGTTTTGTCATAAGTTACACTGTCCGACATTCCCCCGCCCCTCTTCTCTGCTGTCCCTCCCCCAGGGAGGAGGCAATACCTAGATTCTTGTAATCGGTTCC
>NW_022111369.1:3643002-3645021 GCF_000313985.2 Echinops telfairi
CCCCCCAGGGGAACTCCCCTTACATTGGAGCAGAGTTGTGACCCAAAGAAGGGTGTTTTATCCTATCTTAAATCCCTTACAACGGATCAGTTGATCACAGCACATGGTATCGTGGGGCATAATTACATTACTACATAACTGCCAAGTTACATCACCACTTCTAACTGTCCAACCAAGCCATGAGAATCATGGCCCTGCCAGATTTGGGGGAGACAAAATTCAATCCATGACCGCAAAGTTTTAATTTGGGTTTACATCACCCTTTTCCTTTCTTTCCCAAATCCCTCAAACTGGATATTATTTGTTCATGCTAGTTTGTTTGTGTGGCTACTTCTTAATATCCTTTGCTTCTCCCTCCATTTATAACTAGGAAAATTCTGTTCCTTCATGCCCCAAATCTTCTTCCTTCATGAAATGAGCCTTTTCAGCTTTTTAAAACTGAAACTTTTTTCAACGGGTCCGTGAATGGGTCTTCAAATGCACCTAAAGACCCATTTACAGGAGAAGCAGGCTCTGGGTGTTGTCAGGGCATGCTGAGGGAGGCGCTGGGGTGGGCGGGAATTTGGCTGACTCCTCAGTTCTCCATATGCACCGTGGACACCTCATGCTTGAGCAGGGAGCTGGACTCCGGGGGCAGAAGGGAGAACAGGAAGACAGCCTCTGTGTGGGTGAGGTTGAAGAAACCTCCCTCTGTTCTTCCTGGGCCCAGCTGGTGTTCAGTTTCTGGATGATGGTGCTGGAGGAAACCTTCAAGTTTTGCCTTTGACTTATTCTCAGTGCTTTAAATGTTTTGGAGTTGAGAAGATGTTAAAATCACTTAATGGGATAGGTCTTCATAGATTTTTATTCTGAAGGCACATTTTTGTTGTGCATTTGAACCCAGAGTAAATTTGACTGATTCATTTAGGAACCTGAGGGTAATTTCAGAGAAATATCCTATGATGGTTTACATTTGTTAACTAGTGACAGTGTAGTCCTGAATATATAAAATGGTACAGTGCTCCATACTTTTTATTCATGGGCTGGTGAAGTGGCTCACACTTTGGTTCTTTAATGAAATAATCTTTACCAAATTTGGTGTTTTAAAAAATATATATCTCAGGAATAGCTGTATTATAATCTTGCATGCTAACTTAAACCATTGGGTTTTAATGTGAAAATATTCACACACAAAAAAGATTTTCAAATCTAATATTCAAAGCTAATATTAGTTAGGTTTAAAATTCCATAAAAGTCATGATGTCCTCAAAGGTAATAGAAGGTACCAGTAGTCATAGGTTTTATTAATGCATCTTCTTAATGTTAAAAGCAATAGATAATTTTACATATCTGTAAGAACTTCAAAACGTTCATGGAAAAACTTCATTATCTTTTAGCTCAATTTTCCCAAGAACTTTTTGAAGACCCCTTCATATGAATAAGATATAGATTTAGAAAACCTTAACAGCAACTGGTTCTAAGAATGTAAAAACACAAAGTAGACTTCATCGATTATGGCTTTAAAAATTATTTCTTGTGGTCATAGGCCTCACAATTGCAGCTAGTTCATGTTCAAGGGCACATTCCATTATGAATTACTCCCTAAATCAAGGGTCCTCAAACTTTTGAGAGGGAAGATCCTGTCCTGTCCCTCACAACAATTTAAAAATCATTCAAGAGCTATAAATATATTTTTATAAATAAGGAAAATTTAAAGTTATATTACAAATGAAGCTATGATAGTCTTATATTCATTTTCCATTTTACTTCAAATGAAAAGAGCATATAGCCTGAGAGCCACAGTTTACTGATCAATGCCTTAGAAAATCAGCCTCAATGCTTGCTATTTTTAGTATGTTCTAGCAAAACTGAACACACTGTCACCTCCCCGCTCCCCCTAATTAAATCAAGGCAGCGCCTATAATCAGTTGTGATAATAAGTAATTAAGTAATTGTGCAAGAGGTATCTATTATAAAGCTAGGGAAGCTGCTCTTTTTGCATGTGTCAAGGCTAGCCGTAGAATGGGAGTCCCCGGGTTG
>NW_022111369.1:3645837-3647738 GCF_000313985.2 Echinops telfairi
GTAAAAAGTCTGAGTTCTAAAGATTGCAATGAATTTGCTCCCTCTACTCTACTCCATGCCAAAAAATGTCCACTGCCTTTGGGTTGAATCTGATTCAGAGCAATCCTATAAATCTTTTTTTTCTAAACCAAATTGTATGTCACAAGAGAATCCAAGCTCATTTCAGTTTTACTGTTCCTCCTTTTATAGCCACTCAGACAATGTTTAGATCAGCTGGGTAAGGGACTGGAGGGTTTTCTAAGGGTGTGATCTCTTTCTTTTAATTTTAACTTTCTCTTTGTATATATTTATATAGTTGTTAATTTCCCCTTTTGCTTGTGAAATATAGTACTTACAAACAAAAACATATTCTATATAGTTATATAGCCCATCCCATTAAAAAAAATCCATAGCAGTATTTTATTAAACCACCAGTAAATGTGATTCTTTTATTTGTCTGCTTCTTTCCCCCCTTCCCTCCATAATTTGCTGTTTCCTCCTTCTCCCCATCCCATACCCCAGTCCAGACCTCCTCGTGGTCTTTAACATCTTATCCTTTGTGGGAAGGCTATTTTAAATTTTGCTTTATTTTTTCTTATGATATGGTGTCATAAAAATTTATCTTTATGAGATTGACTAGCTTTGCTAAGCATAATACTCTCTAACTTTGTCCACATCTTAAGGTATTTATCAGACCTGTCATTGCTTTTTAATTATGCATAATATTCCATTGTATAAACATACCAAAATGTGTTTATCCCATTTTTGTATATGTTGAGCTTTTAATTGTTTCCATATTTTGCTACTATAGAATTTATTGCGATAAACATAGGTGTGCATATGTTTGTTCATGTTTTATTCTTTGTATCTTTAGTTATATACCAAGTCGAGAGATTACAGAGAAATCAAAAGGGAAGAACATGCGCAGCATATTTGAAACTGAAAGAATTCAAGAAAAAATTCAAGCCTTGAATTGAAATTTGGAAAGTTTCTATAGGCAAAATATTGAATAATGCAGGAAACATTAAGAGCAGATGGTTGAAAAGAGAACTTCAAACTGGACTGAATGCATTGCACTGAAAGCACTCACTCGCCTATCCCAGGAATCTGAAAGACAGCTACTTGGCCAACTGACTGAGAGAGATCCATATTTGTGTCCATTCCAAAGAACGATGGCTCAACAGAATGCTCAAACCATAGAACAGTATTATTGATATCGGACACAAGTAAAATTTTGCTTAAGATCATCCCGGAAAGGTAGCAGCAGATGGGACCTGCCAGAAATTCAGACTGGAATTCAGAAGAAGATGGAACAAGGGATATTATTGCGGATGTCAGATGTTTACTTGTCTTTTATTGATTATGCTAAGACATTTGACTGTATGGATCATAACAAACTGTGGATAACCTTGAGAGGAATGGGAATTCCAGAGCACTTCATTGTGCTCACTTGGAACTTGCAATGGATCAAGAGGCAGTTGTGCAAACAGAACAAACTAATATACCTAATGCAATACATCTTAAAAATATTATCGATAGCTATATCATCTATATCTATATATCATATCATCAGATAATTCCATAGTGTCTGAGGGTTTGTTTTGTAGTCTTGTTCCAATTGTTGTAGTTGATGTATTAAAGTGTTTATATTATTCTTTCTCCTTTTGTGATGTGTGCACTAATTGCTGTACGCTAACCTCTGCTTACTGCTTTTGCTGTATCCCAAAGATTTTAGTATGTTGTACTTTCATGCTCATTTATTTCAAGAAATTTTTAGTTGTGTTCTTTTTAAAAAAAATCATTTTATTGGGGGCTCCTACAACTCTTAGCACAATCCATACATCCATCCATGTGTCAAGCACATTTGTACATTTGTTGCCATCATCATTCTCAAAACATTTGCTTTCTACTTGAGCCCTTGG
>NW_022111369.1:3648830-3656270 GCF_000313985.2 Echinops telfairi
ATGCCTTTATTTAGACCTCTATAAATGCCCATTTGCTTCCTAGTTCTTTCCTGTATTTCCTTTTACTTTCCTCTTGTCCCACTATCATGGTCAGCCTTCATTTGGGTTTCAGTAATTCCCCTCGGTTACATTATCCTTGATCACTCCCTACCAGGCCTTCCACACCCTCCTTATCACCAATTTGGATCACTTGTTGGTTCCTTGTCCCTGGGTTTGTTAACACCGTTTCCTTTCCCCCCACCTTCCCCTCTCTCATATCGCCTTGGAATTGTCGGTCCCATTATTTTCTCCTGCAGATTGTTCATCCAGCCTATCTTATTTAGACAGACCTGTGGAGATAATAACATGCACAAAAACAAGACAGAGCAAAACAAAGCAACAAAAGAAAACAAAACATCAACAACAACAACAAAAAGCCAATGACAACAAAGAAAAGCCTGTAGTTAGTTCAAAGATTTTTTTGTTGGCTTTTAGGAATGTTTTCAGGTTAAATCTGATGGGGTGCCAAGCCCTGGCCCCAAAGTCTATTTTCAGTATTCCCTGGGGACTTCGTTGCTCTGTTCCCCTTGCTGTTCTGTTGTACGCCCTTAGTGTTTTGCCTCGGTGTGGCAGGATCAGATCGGGTGTAATTCCCACACTGTGTCTCCAGTGTTGTCCCCTGTAGGGCTATGGGTCAGTAAGGGATGCTATGTCTTGTAGTGGGACCGGCCTTATGGTCCTCCCCGTGCATTGGCTGATCTGAGCGGGGAATATCGTCCTCAAGGCTTGGTGGGCCAAGATGTGCTGCACTCTCTCTTCCTCTCCCTTCATTTGCTCTGGTGTGCTCTGAGCAGACGTGTCCCTGAGCTGCAGCTTCAGTGCTGTCCTCAGAAATAAATTCTTCGTGGGGGAGGGGCAGGTGTGCACATAGTTGGGATTGGAGACAGCCCCTCAGATGTCTCTATTAGTTCCCTGCTTCATGCCGTTATGTTGCATTCACATCTTGGAGCACCTGGCTGAAGTCTGATCCCTCTTTCCCTGAATTGTGGTCTTTAATTATTCATTTTCCCAATGGTTTTAAAGGAAAATGTTAAATTTCCATATATTTGACTTTTGGGATTGATTGTTCTATGATTACTTTCTGATTTTACAGCATTGTGATCTGAAAAATGATTTGAAGTAGTTCGACTTCTTTAATACATTTTTTGTCATTATTGTGGATATATTTATCACATAACTTTTCCTAGTTCAACATTTTATAGGTGCACAACTTGTTGACAGAAGTTGAAATAGTTACAGCCCTACTTTTAAGCAATGAAAAAATTCAAACATCATTATTTTCTCCTTTCCCTCCCACCAAATTAATTTTGTCTTTGGTGGTAATTTATATTTTATTTTTTCTCAAACCATTTTATTGATGATTGTTTTATGGCTAAAAATGTGGTCTATTGCAGAACAGTTTTGATGTGCACTGGAAACAAATGTATAATGTGTTTTTATTGAATGAAATATTCTATATATGGCTCAGAGATCAAGCTGATTAATTGTGCTGTTTAATCCTTCTCTATCTTTGTTGATTGTCTTTCTAGTTGATTGATCTTTACTTGACAGTGATATTGGAAGTCAGCTAGTATTATTATTACTTTAGGTTCTCTTTGTCTCTTCATTTCTACAACAATTTGATTAATGTTTTTAATGGCCTTTCCTTTGGTGCATATATACTAATTATGGTATCATTTCTTGTTCAATTGAAGTTTTCATGATTATATAGGGACCGTCTTTATCTTTCACTTTGATGTCTATTTTGTCAGAGATTAGTATTGCTGCTCTTTCTTTTGAATACTGTTAATTTGATACTTTTTTTCCCCTTTCCTTTAATTTTTAGTCTGTTTGTCTTTATATGTAAGGTGTGTTTCTTGTAAGCTGCATATTAAAGGGTTATGTTTTTTTATCCATTATGTTATCTTTGTTTCTTAGCTGGTGAATCCAATCTATTTATATTCAATGTTGTTATTAATAAGTATGATTTTACTGCTGTAATTTTGTTATTTTTTAATGGTGATATCGGTGTCAATATTCATGACAAGTTTTGTGCTGCCTTCCTTTTGTTTATAGATTTTCTTGTCAAGACTGTCTGTGTTTTTTTGTTTTTTTGTGTGTTTTACTGCTTAACATGATTGTATGATTTTCCTCTGTTTTGTTTTGTTGACGTTTTAATTTTTACTTTAATGATTTGTGTGTGTTTTCCAAATTCAAAACAGTTTGTTGCCTTTTGTGAATGATTCAATATTTGCACTGTTCCAATGTTAACTACATACCCTGTTCCATTTACATTTTCTGTTGTTGCTTTTGTTCTCATTGAGGAAATGTTATCCATGATTCCTTGTTTAGGTGCATGTTGTGTTTTGTATCGCTTTGTGTATTAGTTAACTAAAATGCTTTTCTCCATAATAATGTCTTGAATGGTAATTTTAGGTTTCTATCTGTTGTAGCTATTGATATTTTTTTGTCCAAAGAACTCATTTTAATATTATTTTAAGGGCTATCTTATTTGTGAAAATTCCTTTAGTTTTTGCTTATTTGAAAATGATATTATTTCTAACTCATATTTGAGGCACAATTTTGCTAGCTATAGGATACTTGGTTGGCAGTTTTTTCTTTGAAGAATTTGAATATATCAATCCATTGCCTTCTTGCCTGCAAGATTTTGGTAGAAAAACCTGAACTTATCTTAATTTGTTGGGCATTACATGTGATGGTTCCTTTTTTTGTGTTGCTCTCAGGATTGCTTCTTTTTCTTTGATATGAGAAAGTTTGACTGTAACGTGTCATGGTGATTTTCTTTTGGAATGATTCTGTTTGAAGTTCTCTGGATTTTTGAACAGCTATTTTGTGTTCTGTTATACTGTGGTTGTTAGGTGCCATCGAGCCAGTTACTACCTATAAGGACCCTATGGAAAACAGAAAGGAACGCTGTCCAGACCTACACCATCCTCACAATTGTTCTGCCTAAGCTCATTGTTCAGCCACTGGGTCAATACACCTCACTGAGGATTGAATGCCCCTACACTTTACCAAGAATGATGTCCTTCTCTAGGGACTGGTCCATCCTGCCAATATGTCCAAAGTATGTAAGACAAAGTCTCACCATCTTTGCCTCTAAGGAGACGCTGGATATACTTCTTCTAAGACAGATTGATTTGTCCTTTCAGTAGTCCGTGGTACTTTCAATATTCTCCAGCGCCACAATTCAAATGCATCAATTCTTCTTCGGGGTTCCTTAGTCCTGTCCAAATTTTACATGCATATGAAGCCATTGAAAATACCATGGCTTGGGTCAGACACTCCTTATTGCTCAAAGTAACATTCTTGTTCTTCAATATTCTAAAGAGGTCATGTGCATCAGATATACTCGATGTAATAGTCTTTTGATCTCTTGACTGCTGCTTCCATGAGTATTGATTGTGGATGCAAGCAAGACAAAATTTTCAACAACTTTAATCTTTTCTGTTTATCCTGATTTTACCAATTGATCCAATTGTGAGGATTTTGTTCATCTTTATATTGAGTCATAAACCATACTGAAGTCTGCAGTCTTTGATTTTCATCAGTAAGTGCTTCAAATCCTCCTCACTTTCAGCAAGTAAGGCTATGTCACCTGCATATCACAAGCTGTTAATAAGCCTTCCTCCAATCTTGATGCCACACTCTTCTTCATATAATCCAGCTTGTCTGATGATTTGCTCAGCATTAATAAATTCTCCTTTAAAACTCCTTCGTCTATTTTCTCTGTAGTTCATATTTCTTCTTTCTTTCCTGGGATATTTATAAAATATAAGTTATTCCTTTTGATGGTGTTCTTCAGAATTCTTAGGTTTTCTTCATCTTTTTAAAAATCTTTTTTATAGCTTGATTTTTTTGTATTTTGCTCTCAAGAGATATGTCTTCAAGATCACCGAATCTGATTCTATTGTTTCAATTCTTCTGCTTTGTTCTTTCAAAGCAATATCCAGTTATAATATTTTAGTGTTTGCCCTTTGAGTTTCTCTTTGGAAATGTTAAATTATTTCTCGTTTTCTTGGTTATTTCATCAACTTTGTCTAATAGTGCTTTCCTGAATTCCTGTATTTTCTGTTCTGTTTTTCTATCACTATTTTTTCTCGAAAAGAGCTGGAGATCATCACCCTGAACTCATTCAAAGCCTTCTCTGTAGCCTGAGGACTCAAGCTTGCCTCCTCCCAGGCTTCCTCTGGACCCACATCTGTATGTATTTCAGTTAGTTGAGTTGTTTTTTCTTGTTTCCAGATGTGTGCAGAAATTAACTGCTGCTTTTGAAACACAGCATTGCTATTTATTTTGACAATATTTGTCTCTGGGCACAGAGCAATTCCCATGCACTTATTGTGGAACACATATAGCCAAACACGACCAGGCAGTTCAGCAAAAGCCTACCCCCAGCAGGAGCTAATGGCAGAAAACAATTTAATACTGTCTCTCTCAAAATTCTGGTTTCAAGCCTGGCTCCCAAGTCCCCAAGGAGTGCTGGAGAATGAGCAACACAACCAACGTGCAGGAGGAGAGAAGATACTATCTGAAACACTGCCCATTAACTCATCCAAGCTATTTTCACTGGTGCTGTGTGTCAGAGCATGGCCCAGATTCTATTTGGATGTGGGTTGACAGGCAGGCAGGTGATCTCACTGTGAATCCTGGGCATGTGGAGAAATATTCAAGCTCTGCTATGCTGTTTCTTTTTCCTGTAAGACACCCCCCTAATTATTCACCTCCCCAGGATCAGCCTATGCCCCTGGTGCTCCAAGGATGTTCCTATAAAGTCTAATTTCCAAGAGTTCCAGCCGGGCTTTTGGGAGTCAGCTTAGAGCTGATCTAAATCTCCCCACTGATGCTGTACATCTTTACTGAAGCAAAGCCTCATCCTTTTCTCACAGATTGGCTGGTAAGTTTGAATTGCTGAGCTTTCAGTTAGCAGTCCAACTCACAACCCACCAAGGGAACGAACACAGATCTATGCTTTCGACCACTGTTTCTTATGATGGTTGACGTAGGCCCTTACGGAAAGTGGAGAAATGGTGTGCTCATTTGGGCAGTAGAGATTAAACACGTTTTAAAGTAAGCTGCAAATATTTAATGCCGTCGAGAAATTAAATTCCCCATTGCATTGGGAAAATCTGTGTCAAACAACTTTTTGTAGAGCATAAAAGATATCACTTTGAAAATTCAGGTGTACTGGACCCAAGGCCTTGTATTTTCAATCACCTCATATGCCTCTGAAAGCTGGTCAATGAATACAGAAGATTGGACAATTATTGCACTTGAATTATGGTGTTGGCAAAGGATATTGAAAGTACCACGAACTGCCAGAAGAGCAAGCGTCTTTCTTGAAAGAGGTGCAGCCAGATACATCTGAAAAGGGAGAATGATAAGATCTAGCTTACATGCTTTGAACATGTTTTCAGGAGAAACCAGTCCCTGCAAAATGTCACTATGCTCGGGGAAAAAAGAAAGAGGAAGACCTTACAGATTGTGAATTGACACTGTTGTCGCAGCAATGGGCTTCAACATGACACCTGTGAGGATAATACAAGGCAAAGCGTGTTTCATTCTGGGGGGCAGGGTGTCACTCGCGATGAGCTGGAGCTGATGCAAGAGCACCCAAGAACGATGACAATTCGATGACGGCATTTCCCGATATGTACATCATGGTCTTTAGTTGGTTCAACTTTTAGTTATATATATTGTAATTAAAAGAAAGTCACGCTGACTTCTGAATGTTTTTGAATGATGATTTATCTACTTGCCTGGCCAACTAATGTCTACTGATAACTGCCATGCTTCCGTTGAAATCCTCACACAAACTATCTTCTCTCTCCAGCTGTTTTATACAACTAGATGTGAAATCAAAAAGGAATATAATGACCAGGAAGGCCCTTTTTAATTCAGCATGTTGAAGCTTTGCTGAGAGAGTTTTCATTTGTAAGTCAAAGAGCCACGAAAAGAATTTTAATGAACATAAAGCGGTCACTTGCTTCTTGCACTAACCCAGCCGTTCACTTTCCTTCTTATATTGAACATTGAGATAATTTTTCCCAGATGAAATAAAATCTAGGACGGTTTACCCACAGAGTCTGCCAAAGGGTCTGACTGGTTAGAGTCTGGCTATAAACTAAGGGCATGCTAGTTGTGAACTCCTGCTATCGGATCTAGGGGTTGAAAAATGCATGAATGGATTTAAATATTGCAAGTAAGAGCAAAAAACATGGAGGGAAAGAACTAACACGTGAGATAATTTTACTTTTTATGATCAAATATCAGGCCTATAATGGAGCAGTGCTTTCATTTATATTGTGTCAAGCTATCTTTTTGGGTTTAGATGTAGCTTACTTCATAGTATGGAGTACTTTTTGAGGCTTTCAAACAGTATGGTATATTTGAGCACAACAGAGTGACTGGTCTGTTCCGATGTCACAGACATCTGATATGGTGAAGTGAAGTGGCTTGGCATGGCTCTTTTATCCCTGGCCTTTGTAACGCCCCTCCCCCGGGCATGGAAAGAAGGTGTAGAGGACACTAACTTGGGGACAGGTTGGGTTTGCCATTCTTCTAAGTATAAGGGACTATCTCACAAACAAAAGCAGCAAGGAGTCCATGACCATTTATGAAACAAGAGCCAGCCGAGGAGTGACTGCATGATCCCTGCCTAAAGTGGTGAAGGCAGCAGAGGTACCGGAGTCCACAGCACCGAGACCATGAGACAGAGTAGAGGCCTTCCCAGGACACAGAACAAGGCTGAGGCTAAAGAATCCCATGGCTGAGGGGACATGACTCCCTGCATGGCTTGGAAAAGGTGCTGCAGATAAAAGGACTGTCTCCTTACCATTTTCTCATCCATTAGCTTCTCGGATAAACCACTAGAGTTGGGAATGTTTTCCATGAGTTCTCTGTAACCATATATGGTGAAATTGTTTAATTATAACTCAATAATCTGTGTCTCTGAACCTCCCACCAGATGATTGCGTGGGAAAACCATGTACATAGGGTTTGTAAAACATTTATAGGGGGTATTGGTCAGTTTGGGCTATAGGGGACCCATCTCAGAAGCAAGAAGAGAGTGAATCCCAGGACCATTGGGAAAGAACAGCCACCAGCTCCGATCCCTGTCTGAAGTGGTAGCACAGGCCATGACCTGGAGACCAAGGGATAGTGCAGAGGCAACACATTGAGATAGAACAGAGGAGCCCACCAGCTGAGGCCATGAGACAGACAGAAGGACAGGTGGACTGCACGGTCCTTGAAGGCAGAAATGCTACTGAGGTGCTGAAGACCAGAGAGGGATGAAGCTACTGGCTTATAAGAGGCACTGCTGTGGACTAATGATTGTATCCTTAATACTTTCTGATCCTGGCTTGTGGTAACCTGCTAATTATAGGGGTGTGTGTGTGT
>NW_022111369.1:3656370-3665752 GCF_000313985.2 Echinops telfairi
GAGAGAGAGAGAGAGAGAGAGAGAGAGAGTTAGTTCTGTGTGGCCATCACAATGGGTAATTGAACCCAGGAGAGAAGCCGAGTATCCTGGAAGGAATAGGCTCAAGAAGGAGGCAGGGTGGAGGCATATCTGACCTCTGCCTTGTGGCACTAGGCCTTGGGCTGGTATGAAGTTAGAGCACCCTTTTCCCTAGTGTAGCTGGAGTTCAGGGGTGGCCCCCAAGCCATTTCTTCACTTGACTTATGCTGAAAGGTTCCTTGTGCGTTTGTTGACTTTCACTGTTCGCTTTAAGGAGTCCTGAGGGTGCATGGTCCAGCACTCAGTTGCTAACCTAACCTGTCCCTGGCTCTGTGGGAGAAAGACCGGGTGCTCTGCTCCTGCAAAGATGACCACCCAGGAAACCCTCAGGGGCAAACCTATTCTGTCATAGAACCTGACATCACAGAGTCTGCCTCAGATTTCCCTTTCTCTTTCTGCCTTCCTTTCCTCGGCCCCTGTTTATTTAGCTAGTTGTTCAGAGCGTCTCTGAGGTTAAAACAAACAAAGAAACAAATGAAACCTCCTGTTGCCAACGCTCCAAAGAATGTCAGCAACCCACTGTTCTCACTGCTGTGTTGTCTTCATCTTTCCTTATAGGCGAGCTCCTCTTTGAAGCATCTCACCTCCAAGCTATGTCAACATTTCCTCTCGCTGCCTTTTAAGTGTTAGAGGCTTGTGTCCATTTGATGACTGTTCATATAGGAACCAAAAGGGGGACAAGGGGCGGGAAAACTGTATTAAAGAAGAGGGGTGTAGAGAGGCACAAAACCTTTGCATGGGCACTAGAATTCTAATCCCCAAATCTTCTGTGGAGGGGAGGCTGTGTTCTCAGCCGTCATGTTCCACTGCCTGCAGATTGCATCATCTCGGGTGGGTGTGCTATTTCTGGAGCCACAGCCTCGACTGTGGCATTAAGGTTTGAGTAAAATTGTCCCCTGTGCTAAGTGGGTCCTTCTTAGTAAATAAGCAACAGTGACCTGGCCCAAGCAAAGTCTGCAGCTTCGGAAGAAAAGCAGCAGAAGTATAGGGTAATCGTATGCTGTGGTTGCCCAGGGAAATCCTGTTTTAGACCCGTTGTCCCATCATTATTATCATTAATGCTCCCTTTACCCTTAAAAGTGTCAGTTTGGGTATTTCTGGTTAATTGTGTTTATATGGTGAAATAAGAGCAACCATCTGGTAAATTGTGGAGTGGGTTGATCTCAGAATAGAACAGGGTTTTCCCCCTTATTCTGAAATTGGTTAATGATTAGAATGACTAAATATTCAGCGATGTTCTCATCTTCTGTGAGTGGTCCTCTACAAGGAGAGTTACTAACTAACAGTTTGGTTTACAAGGGGAGGACTTATTAACCCGCTGGTTATGAAAAAAACGGTGTGCTTGTGAGACCATTTTTTTTCTGTTTTGGGAAATGTATTTTCTTTTTTTACCTTTCATTAAATACTTTTATTGGGGGCTCTTACATCTCTTACCACAATCCATACATCCATGTGTCAAGCACATTTGTACACATGTTGCCATCATCATTTTCAAAGAATTTTCTTTCTACTGGAGCCCTTGATATATCAGCTCCTTATTTTTCCCCCTCCCTTCTTCCCTCAGGAGCCCTTCATAAGTTATATATTATTATTTTCATCTCTTATATCATCCTCTGTCACCCTTCACTCGCTTTTCTGTTGTTTGTCCCCAGGCAGTGTGTTCTCATTCTCCGTGAGAATCTGCATGATTCTGGGATCCCCAAAAGGGAGAACGAGGCTGCTGTCAAACATGCAATGCACTTTCATGAAAACGATGAAACTGCACCTTATGTAATGTTGACACAATCAATTTGATGTGATGAGGTATCTGAGAGGAAGGCCAGTGTACACAAAGGGAGGAAGATAACACGAAACAATGGCTTCTGACATTTTTCTGGGCAAGATAAATACAATGCTTGCCAATTTTTGACCCAAGGACAATAACCATTTCATGTGGCGCAATTGAATAAACTCACCAGTGACTTCCTTTCAACAAACTGTATTTCATGAACCCATTCTATAAAGTTATTATCCAAGGGAATATATAAGGAATAAAAATATAATTTACACATGTCCTCCTCTGAAGAAAATATAGTTCATGTGTGTATGAACTGGGGAGTGTGCGTACATGCACATGTGTGCAAAGTGGACATTTATCTAACACTCGTATAAGGCATAGCAGAGTAAAATTAGTATTAGTCTCAAGTAACAAGATAGTTAAAGTTTATTGTGCCAATCTGGCTGATAAACACATGTTGGGTTAACTGAAGGATGGAGAGATAAATGGCTCGGTAAGACTCGCCTTTCTCGTTCTCGGGTCTCTTGCTTTCTGATGGCCGGACCAGGGTGCAGCTGCCTTAGCCAGTTCCTTGCTTCAGCAGGCAAGGCTCATTTCCTGTAAGACATCCCTGAGGAGAAGCCACATGGACCTACCCCGATGCAGCCCTGGGTGCTGGAGCAGCCGTGTGGAGACCCCTGCCAGCGCTGAGATGCTTACCCTTTCAATGATTCATCTTTCCTCCTGCAATTTTTGCGTGTGTTTTGTGAGATGGAGGAGGACTTTGTAGACTGGTGTCAGAAATATGTTGGAATTATGGGCTTGGGCAGCACTGGGTTGGGATGCTTTCTTAATGTACATTTACCCTTTAGATAAAACTCTTTCTTATACATATGAGTTTCTGTGAATTTGTTTCTCTAATGTACCCAGACTAACACAAGTCACATGCTAAGGAAAGGTATAACTTTTGACTCAGTGGCTGAAACAATAGGTTCAAACATAAAAACAATTGTGAGGATGTCAGAGGACCAGGTGGTACTTCAGTCAGTTGTACATAGGATTGCTCTGAGTCAGACCTGACTCACTGTTACCTAACAACCAGAGCGAACAAGGTGATCTCGTGAGCAGCCATAAAGGTTTCTTGTGGCAAGCAGATGAATGATATAACAGAACTGAGGAATTTTATTTGACCTAATTTTTTTTCACATTGCTGATTTTCTTCCCTTTCTGCTCCCACTCAAATTCGTCCCATTTATTTATTTATTTAAGCCCCACACTTCCTGAAGTGGAGAAGGAGAAAAACTGGCTAAGAGAAGAGTGCATGTTTTCAGAGAGCAAAGCACTTGAGTCCCTCGGATAAAAAGTCTAAATCTATAGCTCAGCACAAATACCCATAGATTGGAGGCTATCTGCTATGTTTCATGGGAACATGTTGGCCAGTTGAAGGAGGTTTATCTCTAGTCTCTCTCTCTCTCCCTCTCTTAAAGCATCATAAGTTTTAAAAATGATCCCCATAAGAGAGAAATGACAGTATAATTGCTCAATTTTAAATAACTACGTAGCTAGGGAGCAGAGTCCCATGAGAAGGCTGGCAGAAATAGCTTATGCTTCTTTCGGCTTCTTGTGTTTTAACTCTCTGCAGAGAAAACTTGAAATCCATGTGATCAAAGAATGCCCAAGAAGTTGCTGGGTGGGATAAAGTTCCTTCAATGAATATCAACCTGTTCAAATATAAAATTATTTCAACACACACATAAACAATGAGCTATAATTAAATATTTTAAGTGACTGGTTCTATCAGGGAAAAAAAAAAGCATAATACAAAGCTAAGTAAAACAGTATTGTTATTAAGGTACCAGTTCGATATACCTGGGTTTATTTCATATCTCTGTGATCAGCAGATAGCTGTAGACTCATGAATGAATAAGAAGGAAGAGGAACCAGGAAGCAGGCTGGTGGAGGCTGAGTTGAATCAATCTAAGGTCAGTGGGCCACTTGGCAGGCTGCTGATAGTTCCTAGGGTAAGCAGAGCACATAACATGGTGGACTATCGGCCCACGTCAGAAGAAAAGAGATGGGGGATCTAGGCTATCAGGGATAAGGAAAAGTTCTCCACAGGGTTTGTTTGTATATATGATGTAGGGCATACCCCTAAGGAGATATCATTAGGCAAAGACCTGAGTAAGGGCTTGTGTTCAACCTCAGTCTTCCTGCAACTATTTTGCTCACAGGCATCCCATCGTGGAGTTGTTTATATCATGGTAGATCAGATCATGAGGGAGGCCACATCTGCTAACCCTGTGAAGTTGACAGAAAACCGATCACAGTCCACCCCTTGTCAATTTAGCACCTGTACATATCTCATACATTAAACTCCAAAGACAATAATAAAATTGTACTTGTGCCTGACATGATACAAATAGCACACATATGAGTACAAACAAAATTCATGAACACATTTACATCTTACATTTTATAAATGAACAAAAATATTTGATATATACATAAAAAGAGGAAATATTCATAAATTACAGTCCTGGTAACAATCATTAAACACCTGAATCCTTTAAGCCTATCAACATCTTCCCCCACCCTCCTCTTTTCCAGAGACCCACCAGGAAAAGAGAAAACTATTTAGTGGGGATCCTCCCTTGTGTTATTGATTTTGCACCTAAACACACCCAGGGAAGTTTCTAAGCTTGTCACTTCATACCTTCATGACTCTCATTTTAGACATCCAAGTTCTAAAATTGCCTATACGTATCAAACTAGCTCTCTCAGGAGATCACCATGTTCTTAAATCCAATGGGTTTTTATTTTGGTTGAAATTTTGAGCATCTGCATCCATAAGCAAAATCTAGTCTAGCGCAGGTGTTATATAAGGACGTCAGTAATGCATGCCAGCTCACATCATTACACACCCTGCCCTTCGTCCAGTTATGTTCTGACCAATTCAGTCTTAGCCAAGCTCAGTCAAATGGATAGCAGTAATAAGCTTGAGAATGCAGGCATGCACACACACACACACACACACACACACACACACACACACCTCCCTGCACTAACTGGTCTCTTCACATACTGTCCTTAGCCTTAGCCCCCTGGAACTAGGTCATGCCCATAAGTTCAGGTTCCATGAAACTATTTAAGTTTCAGAAGCCCTGGCTCTTCCTCTTAGTTCTCATCTGTAGCTTTTGTGGACGATGTCGATGCGTGCCAATAAAACATGTCCAATCCAGCCCTTCTCTTCATTGCTGCGTTTCCCCACTTCTAGTCCACAAGTGGGTCCAGGGGGTCATCTTTACAAGCTTACTAGGCCGTGTGCTCGCTGACTTCCTTTAACTTTCAGTTTTTGAAGGGAGTTATCTGATGGGCATAGGCAATTTGTACATCTTCTTTGGATAAATGCCAATTCAAATAATTTTCTTACTTTAAAATTGACTATTTTTTATTATTGTTGAGTTTATAAGAGTTCATTATATATTCTGTATAGAAGACCCTTAACAGATATATGATTTGCAAATTTTGTTCCCAATCTGTAGCTTTTCTTTTCATTTTCTTTATGGTGTCCTTTGGAATACATTAAAAAAATTGTAGTGCAATACAGTTTATTATTTTGTGGTGCTGTTATTCTGTGTATTTTATGTCATATCTAAGAAATCATTTTCTAATCCAAAGCCATGAAGATTGATGACTCTTTTATTTTAAGGGTTTAATGTTTTAACTCTTACATTTGGGCCCATGACCTCTTTTGAGTTACATTCTGTATAAGGTCTGAGTCAGGGGTGCAGCTTCGTTCTTTCATACGTGGATATCCTGTTCTCCCAGGAACATTCGCAACAGCAATATTTGTTGCAAAGATAATTCTTCCACCCCTCAATTGCGCTGGCACCTATATTGAAAATCAATTGGCCATAAATGTAATGGTTTATTACTAGACTTGCAATTCTATTCCATGAACCTACGTTTCTATTTTTAAGCCAGCACCACACATTCTTGACTGTAGCTTTCTAGAAAGTTTTGGAATTAGGAAGTGTGAGTTTTGGGAATCAGCCCACCATCAAATGTGGTGCTGCAGAGCAAGGGTTCAATTATAGAAAAAATGGAGATAAAAAAGCAGAGTATAGGGGACTGATCTCCAAAATCCAGAGAAGAACTTCAAGTTTATTCAACAATGGGGTTATATAGTTATGAGGCCTGCAAGCCTCCCATTACAGGTGCACAATAGAATGGGCAGTATGTTAATTTTGGCTATCCTGAGCTCTTTAGGGGAACACTTCATGATGAGCAGTGGGCATTTAGGAGACAAGAGGAGTAAATTAATCCTTGAGTAAGAGGGACAAGAGAAACTGACTGACCTTACGGATAGGCATCCTTTAACTCAGCGGTTCTCAACTTGTGGATCATGACCCTTTTGGGGGTCAAACAACCCTTTCACAGGGGTCGCCCGATTCATAACAGTAGCAAAATTACAGTCATGAAGTAGCAATGAAAATAACTTTATGGTTGGGGGTCACCACAACCTGAGGAACTGTATTACAAGCTCACGGGATTAGGAAGGTTGAGAACCACTGCTTTAACTGCAGATGTGAGGAGCCAGGCACCCATAGGAGACAGCTTTATATTAGCATTTTAATGGAGGGTACATGTGGAGAAATCTTTCTCTCTGGAGAATGTGTATTTGGGATCTATCCATTGTAGGGGAACCACGGAGGTGTTAGTCTTCTAAGCTCTGTGGTCACAAGTGTAGAGTAGGCCACTTACATTTTCTTCCGGGTCCTCAGTCTCCCACAGGGAGTCTTCCAACTTTGTTCTTTTTAAAAATTATTTTAAAGACAGCTGGTAGGTTTTAAGATTTATTGAGGAATAGTTCATTATAACTTTTAACCAACCACAAGGTAGACAGTTCAAACCAATCAGCAGCTCCTTAGGAGAAGGATGAGGCTATCTGGTCCCATAAAGATTTACAACCTTGGAAACCCTATGGAGGGACCCTATGAGTTGAAAGGACTGATGACAGTGGGTCCGCGAATAGGTCATTAAAAAGTCTAGGCATTCTGAAGACTACAATAATGATACCGCGTCCTTCATCTTAAATGGAAGAAACAGTAATCTAGAAATTACACAAATAGGCCAATTTTCAACTTATTGACTTTTGGACTCCAAATTCGCCTTTCATTTGATTAATTCTGTTAAGCACTTCACCTTCACAATATGATGCTAAACTTTCCTAGTAGATGATGTAGCCAAGTGCGGCATGATATGTCAGCAGTAGGGTATAGAGTCTCTGCTGGGACTCTGCTTTAGCTTGACACCCGGAATGTGTGGTTGCTAGATGACAGTACAGACTCAGCCTTCCGGGGGCCCTCTTGACATAGGAACTGATACCCCGAAGGCTTCATATCCACTGGGCGTATTAGCTCCCTCTATAGACTCATGTAGCTTGCCTGCGGCTTGCTGCTTCACGGTCTGCACTGGCCCTTACAGGTGCTTCATGATAAATTCCATCTTGCTCCCTCCTTGCCCAGTGACTCCAGCTCAGACAACCTCTCTGTTCACAGCAAATTTGGCACCTTCTTACTGAGAGAGTTACTTTCCCACTTGGACCTTCTTTGGTTATGCTCCCTTGGCCCAAATGTTCCCATATACTTCTTTGTCAGAGTTTAATAATTCTGTGATTAGAACTACTCTCATACAACAAATACATTTTTAATGTCAGGATGTAAAAAGTAGAGGCCTTAGAGAGCTGAAAGCAGAGTAAGTATTTGGAGTCCCCAGTGTGTTGGTGGCATTGGGAAGTTGTGATGAGGGAGTGCAATTTGGATGGACCTTGAAGGGTAGATAAGGGTTTTCTTTGAACTTAACACTGGGGAGTTTGTAGATTAAAGATGATTCTCTCAGAGCTGCACTTCAAGGGCAAAAATATTTTCAAACTGGATGGTACCATTTGTCCCAAGTAGCTGTCCCTTCCTTCTCATGGACAAGTTCAGCCTTGGCTTGGGTACTGGCTGGGGGTAAAGAAGGGAAAAACAGAAGAAGCCAAGTGGGTCCCTAAGCCTCAGTCAAGAGATTTTGAAATGACATCATCTCCTCAGAACTGCGTATCCTAATGTTTAAGAGAAAACTTTGATAGAATGTTTAGTATGATTAGAAACTAACACCCACAGACATATGTACCAATTCATTTTCTTTCCAAATGTTTTTATACGGTTGGGTAGATGTGGCCTATGTTTAAGAATTATTTTTTCCTTCAAATTAGCCATTACACTTTTCCCTCTATAGGAATGCCAAGTACAATTTACTTTTTATTTCCCCCTTTGCTTGCCAAAGCCTTGTACTTTTTTTTCATCTCTTCACAAATAGCAAATAAATAATTTAGATGTACAGGGCTAGTCAAAGCATGGTCTATAGCTCAGCAAAATCTGCATCATTTGGGAGCTTGTTAGAAGGGAAGATTCTTCAGTCCCCTATCAGACTTACTGAATCAAGGTCTCTAGGGAGTAAGGCCTTGGCATATATGGCTCAGCCGGTTCTGCAGGTGATTCTTCTATAAGAATCTGAACTACCATTTTAGAAGCAGCAATTAGGAACTTTACTGAAAACATTTACTTTAAGACACACTCTAGAATTTAAACGGATCTGGAATCTTAAAGGCCATCTAATTAATCAAATTAGTAGTATATGTCGACAACACTAATGGGAACTCAAGAACTCAAAACAACCTATTACTTTCTAGAACAAAAATTCTATTTATTAGAAACCTCTTGTTTTGTGTGTTTAATCCAGACTGACTTAATTACGTTTTTTACCTCATTGTTCCTGATACTCCTTTACAAGAGCATGAAGTAAACTTGGTTTTCTTTATATAGGCCGAATATTTTAATATTTGAGACAGCTGCCTCCTGTCTCCACAAAATATTCTTTTCAATTAGTCCCTTTACCCTATGAAAATGCCTGTGGAATCTTTTAGGCTCTGAATGTATGTATGTGTCAATGCTCTGAGTACAATGTACAGTATAAACTGGCTGGTGGAGTATAACCAACGAGGGCTCTTATGGAACCGTGCCATCTGCTGCCGCAGACTAGCAGACATATTGATAAATAATAGATGTGATAGAATATCTGTATCTGTCCTATTGTTGTAGGGGAGAAAAACTTCACAACATTCAAATACACTTTATAGAGATACATTTATTAAGTCTGAAACAGGACAAAGACAAAGTCAACAACAATTCATATGGGTAAAGGGTGGGTTGTCTTAAGTAGCATTCTCTGTATCTGGGCTCAAATACCCATTGTCATGGCTACACAGAACTCACAGACATTCATGTTTACAGATTTTACTCAGGAATGTAACAGATTGTAATACAAATGAGAAATGTTCAGTTAGAGCTGTTCATCAGGACATGTTACAAAGTTCCTTCAAGGTTACTAACAGATGTCCAGAGGGATATATCAATCCAAAAGTATTCAACCTGAAGGCATTCAGCTCAAGTTCTGTGGGTCAGCAAACCCAGCTCCCTGAATTAAGTGCCCAAGGGGCACCCT
>NW_022111369.1:3666456-3669611 GCF_000313985.2 Echinops telfairi
CCACTCACACCACTGGTCCTGTAGGGCTCATCCGCCCTGGATTCCCTGTATTTTCAGTTCCTATTGGCTCTTAGAGCTCTTATAACATTCCATACATCAATTGAATCAAGTATATTTGTACATATGCTGCCTTTATCATTTCCAAAACATTTTCTACTTGAGTCTTTGGTATAGGCTCCTCTTTTTTCCCCCTCCTTCCCTTGTGTATCCTTGATAAATGATATATTGTTATTTTGTATTTTACACTGTCCATTGTCTCTCTTCACCCACATTTCTGTAATTTATCCCCTCTGGGGTGGTGGTGGCTATATGTACAATCTTGTGATGGGTTCCCCCTTTCTCACCCTTCACCCTCCCAGACCATCCCCCTACCCTCATGATATCACTACTGTTCCTGAAGGGTTTATCTTTCCTGAATTCCATGTGTTAAGAGTACCAATGTGTGTTCTCTGGTTGGTCCAGCCAGATTTGCAAGGTAGAACTGGCCATGGTAGTAGGAGAGGAAGTATTCTGCAACTAGAGGAATGATGTGTGATTTGTTGGTGCTGGACTGCACCTTGGTTGAATCATCCCTTCCTTATAACACTTCCATGGGGGCATAACCGATTATCTACAGATAGGTTTTGGGTCTCCACTCCAACTCCCATCTTTCACAATGATGTAGTTGTTTGTTTTGGATCTTTTGATACCTGATCCTGTTGACACTTCATGATCACACTGGCTGGTATACTTCTTCCATGTGGGCTTATTTACTTCCCTGCTAGATGGCTGCTTGTTCAGCCTTTAAGACCCCAGATGCTATCTCTTTTGATAGCTGGGCACCATCTTCAGAGAGCTTATTTTATGTGCAGCAGAAAGTCATTTCAAGGAATCTTGTTCACAATTACTCACAGGTGAATTCTATCAGTGTCTTTCCCATCTTCTTATCAGATCCATGCAGAAAAAGATTATTTGGTGGGAATTAGAAACGTTTGCTAAAAGAGCCACATTAAACAATTCACTAACCCTGCAATGGAGACTATTGACATGATGCCATAAAGATGCCCAAGGGCTCACAGAAATAAGGCCACTTAAAAATAACACTGGACTAAATAACCACAAGGGAAACTGTCACCAAAGCATGATTGGTGGAAGATCAATACATCACAGTTGCAGGCAGGTCTACGGAAGAAGGAATGAGGCCATGATTGGAGCATGTACAATCTAGAGCAGGGTGGGCAATGACAACCTGGGACTGTATAGGGATCCATGAAATCACACGACCAGTTAACAGCACACATTTAACCAAAGAGAAGCAGTTCCAGCCATCATATTACTGGTGAGTTAATGAAATATTTGATCAAATAGAGCAGGTTAATTTTTAAGTTGATGATTTAGTATGACCAGTGAATGATGTTATAAATATCTAAATGGCTCTTGGCAGAAAAACATTTCCCCACTCCTGTTCTAAATGGAAAAGCTTACAGGATTTGTTTGGGGCTCTCCAACCATGGGGATCAATGAGGACCCCAGCATCCAAAAGTCCATCAAGTGCATACCCAGACAAGTCCCTAAGTGCTAGCCAACCCCTGGACAGGGTAGGGAAGTGATAGTAATTCACTTTCTAATGTGCTTTCCCTGAAGGAAAAGCTGCTCAAATTGCCAGTTAATGGACAGAAAGAACTCAATGGAAGCTAAGTCTATTTGGTAAATCAAAACTGGATTTAGGGCTTCACTGTAAACTGTAGCCTCTGCACATTTAGTGCTCAGAATTTAAATTATACATACATAGCGTATATTTAGAGTCCTTCTAACTCAATCATAGGAACACCAACTACTTGATTATAAAATGAGCAAGACAGATTAATAGACATTTCACAAAGAAGATATCTACATGGTTAACAAGCTCGGCAAAGATGTGCAACATCATTAGTTCATTAGGAAAATGCAAAGAATACCATAACAATATATTACTAAATCGCCATTAAAATGGTAAATTCTAAAGCATTTTGTTTGTGAAAGTGTGATTTGTAGTGGGAGGTATAACCTTGTGTTAGGCTGAGTTGACTAGAGAAACAAATCCACAGACACTTATGTATGTCTTAGAGAGAGCTTTATATCAAAGAGCAAGTATGTATTGAGAAATCATCCCAGCCCAGTCCAGATCAAGTGCATAAGCCCAATATTACCCATATGTCCGATACCAGTCTGTAAATTCCTCTTCAGACTCATGTAGCCACTCACACTGATGCCAAATGCAGGAAGATCACAGGCTGGTAGGTGAAAAGTCTTGTGAATCCTATGGTGGTGGAAGCATCTCCAGGGCTCTGGCTGCCATCAGTGTGGCTCCATGTGGCTTCTCAACAGGCAGTGTCCTGTTTGACAGGCTGGACTCCATCCCTTCACTCTATTTTTCAAGTTGACATGAGGTTCTGTTGGTTGGTCTTTCTTTGGAATGAATAGAATCTCTTCTAGTCCATCAGCCAGGTAACTGTCTACCACATTCCTTGACATAGACTAGTGAGTACTTTCAGAGCTGCATTCATGTGTTGAAACATTTCAATTCGTATACTGCCAATCCCTGGAATCTTGTTTTTCACCAATTCCTGAAGTGCAGCTTAGATTTTTAAGATGTAGTGCTATTAGTTCTTGATTGCGTTGAAATGATTGAATATTGACCAATTCTTGTTTTGTAGGATGACTCTCAGTATTCCTTTGATTCTCTTTTCTCTTTCAGCCTTTCACTATTTTGTCCATAGACTCTTTCCAACTAAGACCTGAAACCTTTCTTCAATTCTTTTGGATTGAGAAATGCTGCGTGTGCTTCCATTTTGTCTTTCTAACTAGAGGTCATCACACATTTTATTATAATGTTTTACTTTGGTTTCTCAAGTTGAAATTCTGTTTAGATCTTCATTATTCATTTTCTTTAGCTTTCTATGTACAAGTTTCATAGTCTCTTCTGATATCCATTTTGATCTCTTTTTTCTTTCTTGTCTTTTTAATATAGAATGATGTTCTTGATGTTATCCTATAACTCATCTAGTCTTTGGCCATTCATTTTCAATGCATCAAATGTATTCTTGAAATGTTCTCTAAACTTAGCTCAGACATACTCATGGTTGCATTTTAGCTCGTGTGCACTAATTTTAGTTTTCTTTAGCTTTAGCATCAAC
>NW_022111369.1:3670105-3672225 GCF_000313985.2 Echinops telfairi
ATTATTCTCTCATGAGCAGCCTTGTAGGGCCGTGATATATGGCAGATTGCTGGAGGAGTGGTGGGTCCGTGAGGCTACAGAGCAGGAAAAGGACCAGGACTGGGCTCCTTACAGAACTATCGTTTTAAAAGGTTGAATGGTTGGCTCTAGGGGTTGACTTACCTGGCTGCCTTAGAGTTGGGATATGTCACACGATCCATGCGGCCCTGAGTCATAGTCAAAAGATAAGGTTACGGAATAACAGCAGAACCACAGCATTTTAAAACAGATTAGATAATATGAGTGATTATCTTTGGTAAATCAGTAAGTACAGGTTTCCTAATGGTTTTTGCAAGCTCCTTTTGGCCTATTAGTTAGTCTACTTTTAATGACATTGTTCGTGAGGACAAGACGCCCCTCTTGGGCTTATCCCATCTTGTCTAAGCCTAACTACATTCTTTAAATAAAATAATTCAAATGGAGTCTGAATTTTTGTCAAGACTCAGAATGGAGTTATGGCTCAGGCTTTAGAACTCAACTTTCCACAAGTTAAGTGCTTTAGAATTTTAAAATGTCATACACAAAAGAGAGTTTCAGAGAAGAGAATTGGGATATATGTATGTGCTTAAAACTGTAATACAATAATGTCTTTAAATTTATAACAATATTAGGTCAATGTGGTCATATCCCAGCTATTTTTTTTAGGATACCTGTAGTATATCTATGAATTTATTCACTTCTAGCTATTCCTAGGCTTGCTTTCAAATCCTAACCTCCCTTATTTGGCTAGTGATTCCTCTGGTAATACTTTTCAGATTTCTAAATCATATGATCATACTGAAATTCTTGATTTGTAATTTGGAACTCAAAATTTCTTCATTAGCAGGCAATGTTCAGCTCTGGAAATGGAACCCATTCTAAAGATTCAGTGCAGGGAGCTAGGTTATTACTAAATTGTTGGAGCAGTTAGGTGCGAAGGAAGTAGGGGGCCCCCAATACAAGATGATCGGGTCAATGGCATAACATCCAGTCTTTCTAGACAAGAAGGTGTGGCTATTTGCAAAGCTCTGAAGTTCTGAGTAGACATGGCAATTTGAAATAAGTCTATTGTGAAAGTCTTATCATTCCAACCTTTGTTTATCAGCAACCACAGCAAACTGGCCTTTGCCTCAAGTTTGCTTTCCAAATCTCAAGTGAGTACATCTTAAAGACAGAACTTAAAATGCACTCAGAACTGTAGCTGCAAGACTGTGGCAAATGTAGTCAGTTTTAGCTTCCCAGCCTCTGGGACTAAGGGTGAGAATATATGTTGAAGGTCAAACAATCATAATTAGCACACTTCTATGCCTCACCACTTTCTTTTTAGTTATTTCCTACAAAATGATACATAGTATCATTGTTGGCCAAATCAATAAGCAGTGTTTACATTTATGTGACCATGCAAATATTGTCCAGGGCACCACACCTTTTTCTCATATCATTGTTTTTCCTGCAGCTAATAATTACCTCCTCTTTTCATTTGCCAGTTTTGCTGAGAAGGTCTTACTGAATTTTCCAAATGTTACAACATCTCTGCCTCTTAACAACATCTAGAATAGATTTAAATACAATATGAATTGGGGATGAAAAATATACATGAGTGAGTTGGTAGGTAAGAGTGGCTGTGGTTGGGCTAAAAGTAGGGTAGGAAAAAGTGACCGAAAGTCAGTATCGATATTCAGATTTTTGCCCTTAGTCCTTTCCCATATTTTTCAGCTTTCCATTCTTTCCTATTGTGCTTTGAATTCCTGAGCTGATTTCAAGATAACCAACGGCTGCGTCACAGGGGAAGGGGTTCCAGGCTCCTAACTGCTTCATGTAAAACACCCGGACTTCCAAGTAGACCTTGAGCTCACCGACATTTTCTGTAAAACAAAAACCAAGCCAACTCCCTGCCTTGCAGTCCATACTGACTGATAGTGACTCGACAGGTCAGAGAACTGCCCTGGTGGGTTTCCAAAACTGTACCGGAGTAGAAAGCCTCATTTTTCTCACTTTCTACAGGAACTGGTATATCCTAGCCCTAAGCTTTTGGGGGACAAATTGGTTAACGTTCACTGGTATCCCTTTTTTAGGATACTTAGATTAAACAGCTAAATTAG
>NW_022111369.1:3674515-3675890 GCF_000313985.2 Echinops telfairi
TTAAACATAACCAGAAAGTCAACAATTTGAAGCCATTCCAAGAAAGAAGGGCTTTCTATTCCCATACAGAGTTACAGTCTTGGACCGTCACTGGGGCACCGTTCCCCTGTCCTACAGGGTCACCGTGAGTTGGAATTGACACAGTGGCAGTGAGTAAATCTCACATCTGGAGACAAAGCAGATTCCTGTAGTGATGGTTAAATAATTCTGCCAGGTACATTCGCCTGTTTGTGGTTCCAAGAGCCTGGTCTTCTCAGCCATTTTAAACTTAAAACATAGATATGCGAAGAAAATTGAGGGCGATAAGCAAGAAAGTTGGTGACCCTGTCCACATGAACTCTAAACATTAGCATGGAACTGATAGCACATTCTTGTTCAAACTTCTTATTTAAGTGTAATGAACATGCACAAAGCAAGCCTGTACAGCTCAATGAATTTTCATCTGTGAAAACTGAAAACGGAACACCCTTGTGTTATGAAACCTAGATCAAGACATTCCCAGCATGGCCAAGTGCTCCGTGAGCTTCAAAGCCACTAACCCATCTCCCACCTTCTCCCCAAGGGGGCCGCTGTCCTGACTTCTAACCCTCTTACATAACTCTCACCAATTGTTACCTCTTTATACAATAATGCACTTTGTACTGTTTGTGTGTAGCTTCTTTTTGCTCAATATCGTTTATGAGATTCACATCATTGGGTGTGGTAGTAGATTATTTGTTCTCATTTTTGTATATCATTCTAATATACTCATACGAGTAATGTTAAAAGAGAATTTAATTTAATTATTAATAGGTTTTGGATGATTAAAATGATGTAATAGGTTGAATTGGGTCCCCACCAAAATGTGTTTTAAATGTTAATCTCTAGGCCTGTGCTCATAACTTCATTCAGGAATGAACTGTGCTTGTTATGGTAATGGGGCAGAATTAGTATAGATGTATCTTGAGTCCCTTCACTTGTTTGTCACTTTCTTGTCCTGTGGTGGCTTGTACCTTAACTCCAAATATCTTTTTTTTTTCTTTGTTATTTCAACTCCAAATATCTTGAACCCATCGTTTTTTTCTTTTTCTTTAAAAAAATTAATTTTATTGGGGGCTCATACAATGTTTATCCATACATATGTTGTGTCAAGCACATTTGCACATTTGTTGCCATCTTCATTTTCAAAACATCTGCTTTCCACTCGAGCCCCTGGCATCAGCTCCTCATTTTTTCCCCTCCCTCCCCGTTACCCCCTCCTGCATGAACCCTGGATAATTTACAAGTCATTATTATTTTGTCATATCTTATACGGTCCGACCTCTCCCTTCACCCACTTTTCTGTTGTCCATCTCCCAGGGAGGAGGTTATATGTAGATCCTTGTAATCGGTTCCC
>NW_022111369.1:3677126-3679491 GCF_000313985.2 Echinops telfairi
CCCCCCCCCACCCCAGTTAACCCCAACCTCTCAAGCCATGCCCCCTAGGTAATTATTAATCCAGTTACTGCCTCTATAGATTTACTTATCCTGGATTTCATATACTGAAAAACACAAACAAATCAAAATCAAGGAACAAACCCTTCCCCCCAAAATGAGAAAATAAAGTAGAGAAAAACCTTAATTGAAAAGAAAGTCAGGGGAAAAAAGAAAGAAAAAAGAAAAGAAAGCCGAAAATATTAAAAACTGGAACAAATTTAAAATGGTTCACAAGGAAGATCGAGTGATAAAGTATTACATTTCAACCCAACTACCTACCTTCGTCAACTTTACAAGGCTTTCTGTCTGATAGCAAGGATGTTCACATCCATGGACTATGGTCAAAGGGGATTCACTGGAGGCTTACTCAATGTGGGACCATGCAAATGGATTTTGGGCTTCCACAGTCCTCCACAGCCTTCTCCAAAAGAATGTTCAGAACTTAAGCTTTGCTACCATTTCTTCCTCCAGAATTGGATTTTATTACTTATAATCTTTTGGATCACACAGGCTGGTGTGCTTCTTCCATTTGAACTTTGTTGACTCCTCAGCTGGGGAGATCTCTAAGCAAGATCTTAAAGGGATTATGTAGTTTATCTTTGTCATAATAAAATGTGAGAGGAAAGAGATGGATTTAGCACTACATAACTAAGAAATCCACCACTTATCTGTCAGTTTGTCCTACTGTGGTGGCTTGTATGTTGGTGTGATGCTGGAAGCCATGTCACTGGTATTTCAAATGCCAGCAGGTCACCCGAAGTAAACAGGTTTTAGCGGGGCTTCCAGACTAAGAACAGGCAAAGAAGGACTCGGCTCCCGACATAGGAGGACAGAGCCACTGCAAAGCTAATGCAGAGCCAGAAAACATTTTCAGATACTGAAGGTCTGTAGTGCTTGATGACGGGACCCTTGGGTTGAAGGGAACTTGAAATGTGATTGAAAAGGAGTTCGTTTCTCAGAGTGAGGTTGACCAAGGTGACAGGTGTTGGGTAAAACCTGTGGAAGTAGGGACTTCCCGATCTTCATTTTTTGATGGAGCATGATTCAAAGCAAGGGCAAACAGGTTCAAAAATCTTTTAATGTTCTAACTTGGAATGTGCAAAGTATGAATCTTGGACAATTGGAAGTGGTCAAAAATGAAATGGAATGCATAAAGACTGATATCCTGGGCATTAATGAGCTGAAATGGATTGGTACTGGTCATTTTGAATCAGAAAATCATATGACTTAGTATGCAAGAATAATACAATCAAGACGAATGGTGTTGCATTCATTGTCAAACAGGATATTGCAAAACCAATCATGAAATATAATGCTGTTTGTGATAGAATTGTATCTATCCACCTTCAAGGAAACCCAATCAATACAACTATTATTCAAATTATTCACCAAATACAAACGCTAATGATGAAGACATTGAAGAATTATATGAACAACTGTAGTTGGAAATCGATCAAACATGCAATCTAGATGCATTGACAATTATTGGTGATTGGAATGCAAAAGTTGCAAACAAAGAGGAAGGAAGAGGGGTTGGAAAATAAGAACTTGGTGATAGAAACAAAACTGGAAATTGCATGATAGAATTTTGCAAAACCAACAACTTGTTCATAGCAAACTTCCCTTGTTTCCCCCAACAAGACAAAAGGAGACTATACAAACAGACTTCTCCAGTTGGAATACACAGAAATCAAATTGATTACATCTATGGGAAGACTTGATAGAGAAGTTCAATATCAGCAGCTAAAACCAGGCTGGTTTTATGGGCTGGCTGTGGAACAGACCATCAATTGCTCACATATAAGTTCAGGAAAAAGCTGAAGAAAATTAAAACAAGTCCACAAGAGCCAAACTATGACCTCGAGTCTATTCCACGTGAGTTTTGAGTCTATCTAACCTCAAAACCACATTTGACATAGAGTACCTGATGAGCTGTCAGAAGATGTCATGAAGAAAGCAAAAAAGACAGGAAAGGCAAAAAAAGATTAAAGTGAATGTCAGAAAAGACGCTGAACATTGCTCTTAATCATAGAGTAACTAAAGCAAACAGAAGAAATGATAAAGTCAAAGAAATGAATAGAAATTTTCAAAGGGCAGCTCATGTAGTCAAAGCCCAATATTCTGGATGCCTGCCCTCCCCCGAGAAGAAGTTATTTCAAAGGATGGCACTGAATCTGCAGCTCCGGGAGAAGGAGATATCTGATCAGAGAACACAGGAGCAGATGACAGGGGAGGAGGAGAGACTGGAGCACACCCTGGCCCGCCAGCCTTGAGGACGATGACCCCAATTAGAGCAGACAGTCCACAGAGAGGACCACATGGCCAG
>NW_022111369.1:3681229-3682748 GCF_000313985.2 Echinops telfairi
GGAGGAGACGTCGGACAGGGCAAGATATGACAAAATAATAATTTATAAATTATCAAGGGTTCATGAGGGAGGGGGAAATGGGGAGGAAGAAATGAGGACCTAATGCCCAGGGCTTAAGTGGAGAGGAAATGTTTTGAGAATGATGAGGGCAATGAATATACAAATGTGTTTTACACAATTGATCTATGTATGGATTGTGATAAGAGTTGTATGAGCCCCTAATAAAATGATTAAAAAAACAAAAAAAGAAAATATTTCCAAAAACGGGAAAAAAAGCTCAATATTCTAATTGAATGTGCAAGGACCTAGAATTTGAAAACCAGAAAGGAAGACCATGCTCAGTATATCTGAAATGCAGAGAATTGAAAAAAATATTCAAGCCTCGAGTTGCAATATTGAAAGGTCCTATAGGCAAAATATTAAATTATGCAGGAAGCATCCAATTAAGAAGAATACACAGAGTCACTATACCAAAAAACTAGTCGACATTCTATCACTTCAGGAAGTAGCATATGAGCAAGAACCAATGGTGCTGAAGGAAAAGAGTTAAATGCAGTAAAATGCAGTTAAAGCTGCATTGAATGTGTTAGCCAAAAACAAGGCTCCAGGAATTGATGGAACACCAAATGGAATATTTCAACCAGCTAATAAAGCATCGGAAATACTTGTCTATGGCAGGAAATTGAAAAGACTTGACAAACTCACTGGAAGAGATCCATATTCGTGCCCATTTCAGAGAAAGATGACACAACAGAGTGCTCAAACAGTAGAACACTATAGATATATAACCTTGAGAATTCCAGGGCTACCAATAAATGCTAAAAAGTCAGACAACTACTCCAGAAGCCTTAACCTGGAGGCACTCAGCTTTACCTTCATGGGGCAGCAAATCCAAACTCAAAACTCACTGCCGTTGAGTTCATACTGACTCAAAATGATCCTATAGGACGAAACAGAACTACCCTTATGTGTTTCCAAAACTGTAAACGTTACGGGAGTAGAAAGCCTTGTCTTCCTCTATTGGAGCAGCTGGTGGTTTCAAAATGATGACCTTGTGCCTAGTAGCTCATGAGTATCCACTACGCCACCAACAGAGGCTTACTCAATGAGGGCACCCAGCAAATGTAATTGGGGCTTTCCCTGTCATGCATGTTGCTGTTGTTAGTTGCCATTGAGTCAGTTACAGCCCCAAACGACCCACTGCACAAGCAACACAACATTGCCCGGTCCTGCACCATCCTCACAATTGTTCCTATGCTTGAGCCCATTGTTGCAGCCATTGAGTCAGTCCATCTCATTGAGGGGCTCCTCTTTTTTGCGGCTGCTCTGCTTTACCAAGCATCATGTCCTTATCCAGGGCCTGGTCTCTTGAAAACATGTCCAAAGTATGTAAGATGAAGTCTTGCCATCCTTGTCTCTAAGAAGCTCTCTGGCCGTACTTCTACCAAGACAGACTTGTTTTTCCTTTTGGCAGTCCATGGAACTTTTAATATTCTCCAGCACCACACTTCAAATGGAT
>NW_022111369.1:3682848-3695653 GCF_000313985.2 Echinops telfairi
TTCAATGCCCAGCTTTCACGTGCTCCTGAGACAAGTGAAAGTACCATGGCTTGGATCAGGTGCACCTTAGTCCTTAACATCCCAGCTTTTCAACACACAAATGAGGTCTTGTGCAGCAGATTTACCCAATGCAATGTGTCCTTCGATCTCTTGACTATTGCCTCCATGAACATTTATTGTGGATCCAAGTGAAACAAAATCCTCGACAAATTCAGTATTTTCTCTACTCATCATAAAGCTACCTATGGATCCAATGGTGAGGATTTTGATCTTCTTTACATTGAGTCGTAGTGCACATTGAAGTCTGACATCCTTGATCTTCCATAAGCAAGTGCTTCAAGTCCTTTTTCATCTGCATATATCAGTTTGTTAATACGCTTCCCTCCGATTCTGATGCCACATTCTTCTTCATACAATCCAGCTTCTTTGATGATTTGCTCTGCATATAAATCGAGTAAGTATGGTGAGAGGATACAACCCTGATGCACACCTTTCCTGATTTTAAACCAGGTAGTATTTCCTTGTTCTGTTCACACCACTGCCTCTTGATTCATTTATAAGTTCCTCATGGGCACAATCAAGTGTTCTGGTATTCTCATTGTTCTCAAGGTTATCCATCGTTTGTTAGGATCCACACCCTCACATGCCTCTGCATAATCAATAAAACACAAGTAAACATCTTGGTGGTATTCTCTGCTTTCAGCCAAGGTCCATCTGACATGAGCAATGATATCCCTTGTTCCACGTTCTCTTTTGAATTCAGCCTGAAACTCTGGCAGCTCCCTGTCAATGTATTGCTGCAACCATTGTTGGATGATGTCATCCACTGCCTCTAGCAAATGTCGTGCCCTAAAATACCGGCCCCATTGGCAGAACTATTGGATACAAATGCAGGGTTGTATCCTCTCACCATACTTACTCAATTTATATGCACAGATCCATCAGGTAGAGTAGAAATGTGGTTTGCAGAATTCTAATCTCAAGTCTACAAAGCAAAGAATACCTAACAGCGCTTTTGGAGTTGGGAAACCTATTAAATACCAAAACGAGATCGTTTCCAAGTTACAGTATAGCTATTACTAAGAGTGCTGTTGTTTGCACTCTAGTACATGAATTTGGAAAACATATGCTTATATTTCTGTAGGTTTTATATTTAGAAGTGGAATTACCAGGTCATAGACTTTGCATATGTTCAGTTGTAGTATATACTGGTAAACCGTTTTCAAAGTTATGCTAATTTATATTCCTGCCAGCAATATATGAAAATTTTAACTGTTTCACCCCTGTGGTGAAGTGACATTTCTTCTTTTTTAAAATAATCATTTTATTGGGGGCTTGTACAATTCTTATCACAATCCATCCATCAATCAAGCACAGTTGTACATTTGTTGCCATCATCATTCTCAAAACATTTGCTTTCTACTTGAGGCCTTAATATCAGCTCCTCATTTTCCCCCTCCCTCCTCCTCCCCCCTCCCTCATGAACCCTTGATGATTTATAAATTGTTATTATTTTGTCATATCGTACACTGTCCAATGTCTCCCTTCACCCACTTTTCTGTTGTCCATCTCCCAGGGAGGAGGTTATATGTAGATCCTTGTCATCGGTTCCCCTTTTCTACCCCACCTTCCCTCCACCCTCCGAGTATAACCACTCTCACCACTGGTCCTGAAGGGTTCATCTGTCCTGGATTCCCTGTGTTTCCAGTTCCTATCTGTACCAGTGTACATCCTCTGGTCTAGCCGGATTTGTAAGAAAGAATTGGGATCATGATAGTGGGGGGAGGAAGCATGTAAGAAGTAGAGGAAAGTTGTATGTTTCATCTTTGCTACCCTGCAACCTGACTGGCTCGTCTCCTCCCCGTGACCTTTCAGTAAAGGGGTATCCACTTGCCACAGATGGGCTTTGGGTCTCCACTCTGTATTCACCCTCATTTACAATGATATTATTTTTTGTTCTTTGATGCCTGATACCTGATCCCTTCGACACCTTGTGGTCACATAGGTTGGTGTGCTTCTTCCTTGTGGGTTTTGTTGCTTCTCAGCTAGATGGCCGTTTGTTTATCTTCAAGCCTTTAGAACCCCAGACCCTCTATCTTTTGGGCACCATCAGCTTTCTTCACCACATTTGCTTATGCACACGTTTGTCTTCAGTGATCATATCAGGAAGGTGGGCACCCACTGATATGATTTTTTGTTCTTTGATGTCTGATTCCTGGTCCCTTCTACACCTCATGGTCACACAGGCTGGTGTGCTTCTTCCATGTGGGCTTTGATGATTCTGAGCTAGATGGCTGCTTGTTTACCTGCAAGCCTTTAAGACCCTAGATGCTATATCTTTTGATAACCAGGCATGATCAGTTTTCTTTACCACATTTGCTTATGTACCTGCTTTTCCTTCAGCGATCGTGTCAGGAAGGTGTGCATCATGGAATGCCGATTAAATAGAACAAAGTGTTCTTGCATTGAGTAAGTACTTGAGTGGAGGTCCAATGTCCATCTGCTGCCTTAATACTAAACTTATAAATATATGCACGTAGATCTATTTCCCCACCATCTTATATAAATATATTTACATTTGTACATGCCTGCATTTAGACCTCTATAAATGCCCTTTGTGTCCTAGATCTTTGCTCTATTTCCTTTTACTTTCCTCTTGTCCCACTATCATGCTCAGCCTTCAATTGAGTTTCAGTAACTTATCTCAGTTACATTGTCCTTACTAGGCCTCTCACACCTTGCCACTAATTTTGGATCACTTGTTGTTCCCTTGTCTCTGGGTTGGTCAACACCACCTACTATAACACTTTTTAAAATGGCTCTTCTATAGATTTGTCTCTGAGTCCTGAGCTACTAACCACAAGATCACCAATTTGAACCCACCAGCCACTCCTCAGTATAAAGATGAAGCTGTCTACCTTGTAAAGACTTAAAACCTCATACTCCCAGGGGAGCAGTCTGTCCTGTCTTATAGGGTTGCTATAAGCCAGAATGGATTGAATGGCAGTGAGTTTGGGTCTGGAAATGTTTCTCTATAACTCCCACTATGTGACTGGGTGAGACCATGCAAATAAGGTGTAGAGGACTTTACATCAGGGATTGGTCACTTTTGCTATTCCCCTTGCTAATAAGAACCATCTCCGAAGAAGGAGAGAGAATTCCCAGGACAATCAAGGAAGGAGAGCCACCAGCAGAGGATACTGGAGATCCCTCTCTGAAGTGGCGAACATGCCAGCGCTGAGAATCCTATGCTGAGACCAGAGACCACGAGGCAGAGCAGCAGGCCAAGGGACCCCATGACCGAGAGGCTGAGGACCAGGCAGACTTGGCTTTCGCTGAGAAGAGGCATTGCTATGGACCAATGACGGTATCCTAATATATTCTGATCCTAATTTGTGATAACTGTTGAACTCTCAAGAGCAACCATCATAATTGTGAGTATTCTCTCTCTGTGAGTCCTGTAGTGGCAATAGGTTATTGAATCCGGCAGAAAAATAGAGTGTTGTGGGAGGAATGGGTTGTGTCAGAACAGGGGGTAAGAACGGAGAATGGAGACATGTCTGACTTCTGTCTTGTGACAATCCACCTTGGGTTGATATGGAACTGAGTTCTCCTTCTTCCTACTGCAGTTGGAGGAAGGCAGATGTGGCCTCCATGCCATTTACTCAACATCCTTACTATCCCTGATAGCTCCTAATGATGTTATTTGCATTTTTTCTGACAACTAACTAGATAAAGTACATTAATACATTAATAAAGGTATTGGCCATTTTGATAGCTTCTTTTTAAAAATGCCTATTGCAGGTCTTTTGTCTATTTTTCTATGGGGCTGTTTGATCTTTTTTACTTTCAAGAGCTATTTATACATTCCGTATGGTAATCTTTTGTCCCAAATGTGCATTGGGAATATCTTCTCCCACTCCATAGATTGTATTATTTTTAATCTTTTATTAGTATCTTCTGATGGAAAAAGTTTTTAATTTTCCATTTCAAAAGTTTCCTTGAGAGTACTAACCTCACTGCCATTGGGTTAATGCTGACTCAGAGCGACCGTGTTGGGCAGGGTAGAACTGCCCCTGTGGGTTTCTGAGACTAACTCTGTATGGCAGTATGAAGCCCAGTCTTTCTCCTGGGGAGCATCTGGTGATGTCTAATGGTGGACTTTGCACTTAGCAGCCCAACGTGTAACCACTTTGCCACCAGAGGTCCCAAGGGTCATCCAGGTGGGCTGAAATCAGCAACATTTCGATTTGTTGCAGAGTACTGAGCTGTTAGCAACAGCCAGGGACCCCTGCTTAGTTCTAGATTTGAAAACGAGATCCACTGCCATGGGATCATCCTGGCTCACAGGGACTCCACAGGGCAGGGCAGAACCAATCGCAGGGTTGCAAGGCTGCATCCTTAGGAAAGCATACTTTTACAGGTTTCTCTGGAGCAGCTGATAGGATTGAACCTCTAACAAGGCCAAAATCAAGATAGTAATCTAAAGGATTAATCTGTCCCCACAGTTACTCATGTTGTTGGCTAAATTCAGTTCCTTCTGCTTGGAGGCCTTATGTTTCTGTTTCCCTGTTGGCCGTCACGTGGGGGATGGGGGTCAGTCTTCACTCCTGAAGGCCCTCCACATTTCTTCTCACACTTTTCTTATGGCTCTCATCTAGAAATAGTGCATGGAGTTCCTCTCACATTGTGAATGCATCTCTTTGACTTCCCCTTCTGATGACCCCCCCCTTTGATGCATCCCCATTTGTCTTCCTCTTTTGCTTCTAAGGGTTGACAGGATTGGCCTGAGTTAACTCAAATAATCCAGGATAATCTCCACATTTTAAGGCAAGCTGATTAGCCAACTGCTGTAACATTGATTCTGACTCGCAGGGACCTAAATGACAGAGTAGAACTGTCCCGGAGGGTTTCTGAGGCGATCCATCTTGACAGGAGTCAAATGCCAGAACTTTTTCTTGCAGAGCAGTTGATGGAATTGAACTGCTGACCTTGTGGTTGTCTGCCCAACACTTAACCCACTGTGTTCGTAGCTTAGTTAATTAGTAAAGTTGATTATGATTTCATTTCCAAAGTCCCTTATGAAAGTAAATAGATTAGTCTTTAAGTAGAGTTGGGAATGTTATGGTTAAGATTCTGTTTACCGTTATCACATTGTCTTAATTATAATAGATTATTATAAAAGTTTTGGATGTTTGGCAATGTCAAATTTCAGATTTGTTCTTCAAGATTACCTTGGTTAACATACAATGAACACCCAAATAGCATATTTTATTGGACAAACCTTCTGCCCAAGACCTTTTTAAAGCGTTAAAGAGTAAATATGTCTCTTTGAGAACTAAGGTGTGCTTGACCCAAGTCCTGATGTTTTCAATCGGCTGATATGTATGTGAACACTGGACAATACCCAAAGAAGAGCAGACAGTGTTGATGCATTTGAAATACTGTGCTGGCAAGAGTACCATGGGCTGCCAGAAGACAAACATCAGTGTTGGAGAAAGCATCGTCATAATGCTCCTTAGAGACAAGGACGGGGAGCCGGCATCTCACCTCCTTTGGGAATGTTGTTACCCGGAGAGAGAGCAGTCCTGGGAGAAGGACATCATGGCGGCTAAAGCCGAGCGCCAGGGAAACAGGAGCCCTCCATGACATGGACTGAGACAAGGGCCGCAGCAGTGAGCTCGAGCATAGCATTTGTGGGAACGGCACAGGACTGGAGACTCTTTGTTCTGTAGTACTTAGGGGGATGTGAGTGCGAGCCAGCACAGTGGCACCTAATAACAACAACAACAACAACAACGGCAACATGCATACATCCAGGTAGTTAAAATATCAGTACGAGAAGAGTGATCAGAACGGGGAAGAAGTGATATCCAGTCAGAGGTTTCCAAACTTATTTGGCCAACCACCCCATTAAAAAAAACAAAACCAAAACTGTATGAGCCCCTAATAAAATGTTTTAAAAAAACCAAAAAACAATAACCGCCCCCCGCCCCCAACTCATTGAGCCATCTGGCAATTAAACACTTTCAGATGATAGCCTGTAACTCAGGATAAATTGTAGGTCTCTGTCTGCTTTTATCGCCCTGTCCCGGGCCATCATTCGTCATTCCAGGGCTCTGCAGGGGCAGTTTCAGCCCACCTTGGGAAACACTGATAATGCTAAAAACTTCCCAAGATTGATGAAAAGCCTCACAGGTAGATATTTTCAGATTGCTCTCCAGAATATGTGGAACAATTTACTGTTTTATTACCAGTATATTGAAAGGTCTGTTTCTTTCAATTCATGGAAACACGGGGTTTTTATGGGGGGGAGATGTTTCTCTGATGAAGTATTTAACTTCACCACTTTGATTTTCCTTTTGAAAAATTGTGATGGAAACGAAGCATTTTCTTATGTTTATTTATTATCGTATTCCTTTTGTGAATGGCCTGACCATATCTTGTTATGAATGGCTTTATGTTATCTTGTTTTGATATTTTTTTGTCATGTGGCAGGTTGAACTCTTATGAAGTTAATTTAATCCGTTTTGATTTATGGCTTCTTTGTCATTTTTAAAAAGGCCTATCCTTTCCAAGATTGAAAATAATCCCTCATTTATCTCCTGGATCATGTGTGATTTTTTTCCTGTCTAAATCTTTGATCTTATGTCTAAATTTATTTTGGGATAAGGAGTAGTCACTTACGTTTTTCTGAGGACTGTATAAAGGTTGTTTCTCTACCCTCAGGCAACCCTTTCTTTCAACTCCAGAATATAAAAAGAATGAAAATGGAAAAGTACCCAAACCATCACATAAGATAGGATCATTGCTGAAATGTTAGTTACCCAAGTGCTTCTCTTTTCTATTATGAGATTTCACCATGATAAATCACTTTTGTATGCCACTTTTAGGCATGATCAAATGATTACCCAGCAAATGATTGAATGGAGTTATGTAATTAAGGTGCTTGGGGTCCGCTAAAGAGATGGACCAGCTTGTTAATAATGCACATTAGGTGTATGGAAGCCTGTGTGATGGGACCATGAAAATAAGGGATCCAGAACCTTCAGCAGGGAATCAGTTAGTGGTTCCATCTGTTAAGATAAAAATGAGCCATCCCCGAGGTATCATGGGGCCCCACTACCACCAAGCAGGAGATGGGAGTGGAGTGAGTCCTTTGGACCCTGGGATACAGAGAGAGGGATGTGATGCTGAAGATGGTGTGAGATAGTTCATGGTGAGTCATCCCCGAGGCATCATGAGGCCCCGCTACCACCAAGCAGGAGATGGGAGGGGAGAGAGTCCTTTGGATCCTGGGATACAGAGAGAGGGATGCAATGCTGAAGATGGTGTGAGATGGCTCTGTGGGTTCCTGTCCGTGGAGCAAGGCAGTCACAGTGAGTATGCTGACACATGGAGCATGAGACTTGCTGCTAGAATGGCATGACTTGGGGCTTTCATTGACAGAGTTAGGTTTAGTGATCCAGGAAGCTGGAGAGCTGAGTATATTTAGACCAAGGCTTACTGGCAGAGTTGTGTGTCCCTGGGTACTTCTTGGTGGAGTACAAGGGTGTTCTGACACTTGCCGGAGGAGGGAAGAGAATGGCCTGAAAGACTAAGAGCCAGAGCAGGTCTGCCTGAGAGCATGGTGGGTAGAGAACAGGCTGTTGTGATAGAAGATCTGTGTCCTAAGTACTTCTTGATCCTGAATGATAACTTGTTACTTTCTTAAGAAACCCTGTAATTGTGAATATTGTTATGTTATCCTAGTGGATTACAGAATCCGGCATAGCAGTTAGTGCTAAAGGGATGCCTGTCTTTTGAAAATTAGGGAGTAGAGGTGTGTTTGACCTCGATTTCATCGGAATAAGCCCAAACTGCTGATGCTGGTTCTCTCTTCCTGTTGTGAAATTAGAAGGGGATGTCTGATGGTTGCACCAGTTTTATCGATTGTCAGTGTTGCAGTTGAAGCTCCTATGTTATCTTTCCAAGTCGAATGAGAGTTCAAATGCAGCTGTACAAAGCTTAGGAATTCTCAGTCGGGAGACAAGTTCTTGTGTTCAGCAAAAGTTTTTAGGAAGCGAATGGAATGTTGCACAGCATAGAGATGCTCAGAACCTAGTTGTGGATTGGACCTGGCATAGGGACCTTCATTTTAATCCTTTCAAAGATAAAAGCTTTGTTTAAATATGTTTTACTAAAAAGAACCACTTTTCAGAGACCGAGCTGTAGATAAGTTTGTATGAAAATGTCATGGGGTTAACCATTGGAAGGGAAGTAATAAAGTATTGCTACAAAATCATAGAGATTTCAGCAATCACAAGCAGCGATGCTATTGCGTCTCGTTGTAGTTTCCAGCAGGCCTGAGGGCAGTGCTCCGTCCACGAGGCCTTCTCTGGAACATGTTGCACTCTGTGTACACCACCTCAAAGCAACACTTTTGGGATTCTGAAGGAACTCAAATAGTACCGTTTTTCCCCCATGTTTTTTGAGTTTGGAGAAAAAAAGGAGTCTGAATGAGCAGGATCAGGTCTATAAGTTGAGAGGTAAGGTTTCCCAATAAAGCCCCCATAAGGCAACCCTCATTCCTCAGTGTGATTTTCCTTGACTTTTTCTTACCAATTAAGTTTTCGATTTTCTTAAAACTTTTTCATAACATTGTTAAGAATTATTCTGTACTCTATGACTTAGTTCACGAGGAAACGTAAACAGAAACTGTTGTCTAACAATCGCTGAAGACAAAGCGGGTACGATTACGAGGTGTCGAAGGGATCAGGTATCAAGGCATCAACAGAACAAAAAATCATATCATTGTGAATGAGTGGGGGAGTGCAGAGTGGAGATCAGAGTGGAGCCCATTTGTAGACCACTGGATATCCCCTTACAGAAGGGTCTTGGGGAGGAGTTGAACCAGTCATGGTGCGATGTAGCAACGATGAAACATACAACTTTCCCCTAGTTCCTAAATGCTTCCTTTCCCCCCCACTCTCATGATCCCAATTCTACCTTACAGATCTGGTAGACCAGAGGATGTAAACTGGTACAGTTAGGAACTGGAAACACAAGGAATCCAGGGCAGATGATCACTTTGGGACCAGTGGTGTGAGTGGCAATACTGGGAGGGTGGAAGGAGGGTGAGTTGGAAAGGGGGAACCAATTACAAGGATCTACATATAACCTCCTCCCTGGGGAACAGACAACAGAAGAGTGGATGAAGGGAGACATCGGACAGTGAAAGATATGACCAAATAATAATTTGTAAATTATCATGGGTTCATGAGGGAAGGGGCATGGGGAGGGAGGGGAAAAATGAGGAGCTGATGCCAGGGACTTGGGTGGAGAGCGAATGTTTTGAGAATGATGAGGGCGATGAATGTACAAATGGGCTTTACACATTGATGATAGTGATAAGAGTTGTATGAGCCCCTAATAAAATGATTTTTAAAAAAAGAAACTGTTGTCTAGCATGTTATAAGATAAAATATCTTAAAATTGAAAGGTATCCTTAATGATAATCAGTCTAATGTACCCTTTGATTTAGTGATTTCTTTACAACATTGGTTCTCAACCTTCCTAATGCTGCGACCCTTTAATACAGTTCCTCATGTTGTGGTGACCCCCCCACCCCAAGCATAAAATTATTTTCATTGCTACTTCATAACTGTAATTTTGCTACTGTTATGAATCAGGTGACCCCTGTAAAAGGGTCGTTCAACCCCCAAAGGGGTCGCGGCCCACGTGTTGAGAACCGCTGCTTTAGAACACGCTTGACTACGTCTCAGCTCCTCTTCTTCAGTGACAGAACACTTACTGCCTTATAAGGAATTCAGATTCAGAGGAGAATAATCACGGCATCAGTTCATATGAGGAACAACAAAGGGACTAAAGCTTTTTTTTTTTTTTTGCCGTTGTGGCTGTTGCTGAAGACTATGCTGGGGGAAGATAATAGAGCCTTCTGAGAATACTTAGTGGCCCTTCATATGTACCCGACTCAACTCACTGCCATAGAGCCGATGCTGCCTCATAGCAACCCCTATAGAACAGAGTAGAATGGCCACTCATGGGTTTCCGAGGTTATAACTCTTTATGGGAGTAGAAAGCCTTATCGTTCTCCTATGGAGTGGCTAGTGTTTGAACTCCTGACCTAGCTGTAGATGATCCTTAATACGTTGGTTCTGCACCAACAGTAGATTATGGGACTCTATGGAATCTGCCTCTCTTTAACTTATATTTGTCCCTGGAACCTAGAATTTGTCCTTGTTTGCTGCTCTTAACTTGGATCTAGCAGAGAAAGTTTGACCTATTACATAGAGAGACAAAGGGGGGTCGTGAATTCTAGGAGTCATGCATGGCAGCCGGTATTTTGCAAGCGACCCATTGAGCTTACTTGCCATGTCACAAATCACCCCCCAAACAGTGACTTAAAATAAGTATGTTATTGTTTTAACATTTTATTGACTCTGGGAATCAGCACTTGGACCAAGCACAGTATGGGTGGCTTGTCTCTGCTCACCATGCCTGTCTCCGTCTCAGCTGGGAAGACAACATCTGGGGATGAGTAGCGTGCCAGAGTGGGAATCATGTGGAGCTGGGAGCTGGAAGCATCGTCTCCACTCTCAAGTCCCACGTTTGATGGTATCTGTCAGCTGGGATGCTAGCAGGAACAGTCTGAAATAGAAACACCTCCACGTAATCTTTTCTTGTGGCTTGGGTGCTCTCAAAGTGTGGTGACCTCAGCGTCATCCCCTTTATGTGGCAGTTAGGAATCTGAAGTAAATTTCTCAGCAAGAAAACTGGAAGCTGTATCATCTTTTCTAGGAACATGGGTGGTGTAGTGATTATGTACTGGGCTGCTAACAGCAAGGTCTGCAGTTTGAAACCATCAGCTTCTCCTTGGAAGAAAACTAAGGTTTTCTAACTCCGGTAAAGATATACAAACTTAGAAACCCACAGGGCGAGGGTTGGAATTGACCCAATGACAGTGAGTTTGGTTTTGCGTTTCGACCTTTTCTGGGCTTGCCTCAGAAGTCACAAAATATTACTTTTTTGTTGAATTTTGTTGATTGAAAGCGAGTCATCTGTTTACATAGATTCTAGAGGACTGAATGCATACTTCGTTTCTGGAGAGAATTTCTGAACATAAAAAAATGAACACATTATTTAAAAGAAATTTAATTAAAGGGTATATTGTAAAAGAGGACATATTGTAAATGAGACCTTGTGGCATAATGGGTTAGATGTTGAATGGTTAGCCCTGAGGTTGGCAGTTCAAACTCAAAAGATGCTCCATAAGCTATCTGCTCCCATAAAGGTCTAGCCTTAGAAGCCCCAAAGGGCAGTTCTACTCTGTCTCTAAATAAAGGCTCGCTATGAAAAGGAAGCAACTTGATGACAAGGGGGTGTTTGGGTTTTTTTTTAATTGTAAAAGACCTTAGAAGAGCAAAAACCAAACTTCTGCTTTTATTCTTTTTGAGAGGAAATAGCCCACATGTAGAAAAGGCAGGCCTCACTTGGGACGTATTTTGTCTTATAAGTGCCTCTTGCTATACTGGCCATCTGTGTCTTCACATAGTGTAAACGAATTGTTTATTTTTAAGTTAATCCCACACTGTTTAGCATCTATTGGGCTTCCAAGAAAAATGTAATAACAAAGAATGTGTAAAGTAAAAATGAGCAAATATGACCTCGTTTTTCTTCCATCCGTTTTGTAGGACTATTCCAACTGATTGCGCTAACAAACTTGTTTATTTCACATAAATGCCTAACTCAGCTGGCAAAGGACTTCACAAGCCTTAATCTCATCCAAAGATGGCCTCCGCTTCCTCTGTCATCCCAGTTTTCCATGGATTCTATGAGTCTGCTTCAAACTCAACCCTCCAGGAGAGAGTAGAATTGCCCCACAGGATTTGCAAGATTGGTAAATCTTCACAGAAGCGGACTGCCACATCATTTCTCCCTGGGAGGGGCTGGCAGATTTCAGTCGCTGGCCGTTCAGTTGGCAGGTGAATGCATGACCTTGTCACCACCTGGGCATCTGCTTCACAATGCATAGTAATGTGGGCGGCCATCTAGTCAAGGAAACGGGCCTCTGTGGTGTGCAGCAGACTCTTCCGCATTGTTTCCTCTCAAGTCTGCTTTTGGAGCTTGCCTTCCCTGCCCTAGATGGAACATGTGTCAGGTCTAATAACAGGTTTTTGGGATTCCATCAATTACACAGAGATCTGATTTTTAGCAAATAAACATTCTTATAAAGTATATGCTCAGTCAGTTAAGTGTTGCCTGCTAAATGAAAATGATAACAATCCCCCAGCTGCCACCCTGGAGAAGGATGAATCCGATGGCTTTCTTCTTTCTGAGATTCATAGTCTCAGAAAGCCTGCAGAGCAACTCTGCTCTGTCCTACAGGGTCTTCCTAAGATGGGATCAGCTCAGCAGTAGGTCAATTATTTTTATTATCCTGTATAAAGTATCACATCATAAAGTAGAATGTATGTCTAATTTGGGGGTCCCTTGTCTCCTGGCCTGATCAGAAGTGCAGAAATAGCATATGTTCTGTTTTTTTCCCATGATCTTCTAACTCTGCATTTCCCTGCTACTACTCTGAGGTAAGGCTTTCTCCCACTCAGAGAGGAAAGACAAGGGGCAGGAAAGGTTTTATTTGGCTGGTATTGTTGTTTCTGGCAACCAAGTTGACCTTGATTTACTTTTTGGACCTAGCCTTGGAAGTCACATGATACCACTGTGAACTTCCGTTAGTTCAAGTAAGTGGTGTTCCCTGGGAGCTTCAAGGGGATGGAACATACTCCCATTTTTACCTTAAAAA
>NW_022111369.1:3696529-3698919 GCF_000313985.2 Echinops telfairi
TTTGTCTTCAGCCATCGTGTTGGGAAGGTGAGCATCACGGAATGCCAGGTTATTAGAACAAACTATTCTTGCATTGAGGGAGTACTTGATACTTGAGTAGAGGCCCAATGCCCACCTGCTACCTTAATACTAAACAAATAAATATATGTACATAGACCTATTTCCCTATCATTATATATAAATATATTTGCATATGTACATGCATGTATTTTGACCTCTATAAATGGCCTTTGTCTGCTAGTTCTTTCCTTTTACTTTCTTCTTATCCAACTATCATATTCAGCCTTCATTCAGATTTCAGTAATTCTTCTTGGCTACATTGCCCTTGATCAAGTCTCACCAGGCATCCTATACCCTCCTTGCCATTGATTTGAGATCACTTGATGTTCCCTTGTCCCTAGGTTGGTTGACACCCTCCTTCCTTTCCCCTCTCCTTCCCACACTTCCCCCACTTTTCCCTCTCCCATGTCCCCCACCCTGCCAACTGTGGGTCTCATTATTTTCTCCTCTGGATTGTTTATCCCACCTATCTTAATCTAGATAGACATTCAGAGACAATAATACACACAAAAACAAGACAGAGCAAAACAAAGCATCCAAAGAAAACAAAAAAGCAAAACAACAACAGCAACAACAACAAACCAACGACATGAAAAGAAAAGCCTATAAATAGTTCCAGGTCTGTTTTTGACTTTTAGGAGTGTTTCCTGGTGAGTCTGATGGGGTGCTACATCCTGGCCCCAAAGTTTATTTTTGGTATTCCCTGGGGACTTCATTGCTTTGCTCCCCTTGCTACTCTGTTGCATGCCTTTAGCATTTTGCCCAGGTGTGGTGGGGTCAGATCGGGCGCAATCCCTACATTGTGTCTCCAAAGTTGTCCCCCATAGCGCTATGGGTCACTGAGGGATGTCATGTCTCGTGGTAGGGCTGGATCTATGGTTCTCTCTGTGCATTGGTTGCTCTGAGCAGGAATATTGTCCTTGGGGCTTGGTTGGCCACGATGTGTTGCACTCTTTCTCCCTCCCTCTTCATTTGCTCCTGTGTGCTCTGATCAGACACACCCCTCTCCCTGAGCTATAGCTTCAGTGCTGTGCTCTGAAGTGAATTCTTCTGGGTGAAGGAGGGGTGTCCAGGTAGTTGGGATTGGGGCCGGCCCCACAGACCTCTCTATTGTTTCCCTGCTTCATGCTGGTATGTTACATTCACGTCTTGGTGTACCTGGTTGAAGTCTGGTTCCTCTTTCCCTCTCCTGTGGCATACACCCATCTTTATCTTAAATGGAAGAATGTCAAAGATGACAGATATAAATTGCTGCCTATTTTTTTCATGGATTTTTTTGGTTCCTGGGAGTTTTGAACCTACAGTTCCCTTTAAACCAGTTGTGTTTCCATATTTGGGAGCTTTTTTAAAAAAAAAATTTATTAGGGGCTCATACAACTCATCACAACCCATACATACATCAATTGTGTAAAGCACATTTGCACATTCATTGCCCTCATCATTCTCAAAACATTTGTTCTCCACTTAAGCCCCTGGCATCAGCTCCTCATTTTTCCCCTCCCTCCCCACTCCTTCCTTCATCATGAACCCTAGATAATTTATAAATTATTGTTGTCATATCTTGCACTATCCGACGTCTCCCTTCACCCATTTTTATGTTGTCCATCCCCCAGGGAGGAGATTATATGTAGATCCTTGTAATCGGTTCCCACTTTCCACCCCGCTCTCCCTCCACCCTCTCAGTATCGCCACTCTCACCACTAGTCCTGAAGCGATCATCTGCCCTGGATTCCCTGTTTCCTGTTCCTATCTGTACCAGTGTACATTCTCTGGACTAGCCAGATTTATAAGGTAGAATTGGGATCATGATAGTAGGGTGGGGTGGGGGAAGGAAGCATTTAGAAACTACAGGAAAGTTGTGTGTTTTATTGTTGCTACCTTGCACCCTGACTGGCTCATCTCCTCCCCAAGACCCTTCTGTAAGGGGAATGTTCAGTTGCCTACAGATGGGCTTTGGGACTCCACTCTGCACTCCCCTTCATTCACAATGATATGATTTTTTTGTTCTGATGATGCCTGATACCTGATCCCTTCGACAACTTGTGATCGCACAGGCTTGTGTGCTTCTTCCATGTGGGCTTTGTTGCTTCTGAGCTAGATGGCTACTTGTTTACCTTCAAGTCTTTAAGACCTCAGACACTATATCTTTTGACATCCGGGCACCATCAGCTTTCTTCGCCACATTGGCTTCTGCACCCATTTGTCTTCAGCGATTGTATCAGGGAGGTGAGCACACAATGATATGATTTTTTGTTCTTTAATGGTCCTTTGGCACCTGTAATCATGCAGGCTGGTGTGCTTCTTTCATGTGGGCTTTGTTGCTTCTGAGC
>NW_022111369.1:3700016-3701577 GCF_000313985.2 Echinops telfairi
TGGAGGAGAAAACAATGGGACTGACAGTTCCGGGTGCGCGGGTGGGGGGACATGGGAAAGGAGGGTGTGGGAGAAAGGTAGAAGTGTTATCCGGGAGCTTTTAATGTGCTCACTTGGTCATAGAAAGGTGAGAGGTTTGAGTCTACCTGGAGGTACCTTAGAAGAAAAAGTTGGAGATTTGGTTGGGAAAAACCAGCCACTGAGAACCCTGTGGAATGTAGTTCTACTCTGACACTCATTGGAATGGGCACCACATCCACAGGGTTGTTTGTTTGGCCTCTTAAGCTTCCAGCAGTCTCCATGGTAGGGCTCTGGCTTTGTAAGTTTGACCTCTCAGGTCCCAGGCTGCCTTCCTGGCCCAGGCTCCACACCTAGATCCTAAAAGGATCACACCATGCCAGGTGTCCTTGGAAGTATAGATCGTTGTCTATTGTAGCCTCTTTCTCTTTGCAGCAAAGTTCAGGACCAATTCCATCTGGTCACAACTTTGTATCTTTAGACTTCTCGTGGTGGTGTCTTTGAACCACCCAAGCTTCAGGGGTGGGAGACCAAGTTCTGTGAGCTGGTCTTTGATGCTCCTCTCACATGAATATGGTGAGGAGAAACATCTTACTCCTTCTCCAACAACTCTATAGTGCCCAGAACTCTCTCTAAAGAAATTCTCTCGATAGGCATTCTCAATTTCATCATTTACCCAAATGGAGGTAGACTATTGGTGGTAGAATCAATCGCAAGTCTTTTAAGATTCAGTGATCTAATATCTCAATTGAGATATTTCTCACATGCTTTGACCCCAAACAAGAGAACCCTATTTTGTTATCTTGCTACCTTTGAGTCAAATTAAAAGGTAATGAAAAATCTCTATGACATTTTTAAAAGCCTCCTCATACCTAAGGAGCCCTGTTGGTGTTGTGGTTTTGGGTTGGGCTGTTCAAAACCAGCTAGACACCAAGGGAGAAAGATGGGACTTCCTATGCCTGTAAGGGACACGGCCTTGGAAATCCATAGGGAAATTCTACCCTGTCCTATAGGGTTGGTATGAGTTAGCATTGATGGGATGGCAGTGAGTTATTTTGCTCATATATACCTCATGAAATGAGACCATAATTGTTTTAGTCATGAATACATGCTTTAGATATGTTAGTAGGAGGGACCAGTGCTTGAGAAGGACATCATGCTTAGGAGAGAGTGAGTAAAAAAGAGCTGAATTGACATAAGGACTACAACAATATGTTGTTTTTGTCATTGGCTTTTTGTTGCTGTTGTTTTGTTTTCTTTTGTTGCTTTGTTTTGCTCTGTCTTGATTTTGTGCATGTTATTATCTCTGCAGGTCTGTCTAAATAACAAGGCTGAATGGGCATCCTGGAGGAGAAAACAATGGGGCTGATGGTTCTGGGGGGATGGTGTTTGGGGGAAAGGGAGTAGCATTAACAAACTCAGGGACAAGGGAACAACAAGTGATCCAAATTGGTGGTGAGGAGGATGTAGGAAGCCTGGTAGGGCATGATCAAGGGTAATGTAACAAAGAGGAATTACTGAAACCCTAATGAAGGCTGAACAT
>NW_022111369.1:3702696-3711166 GCF_000313985.2 Echinops telfairi
GTAGGGTTTCATTCTGCTGCATGCAGGGTCGCCATGAGTCCGGGCTGATTGGGTGACAGTTCACAACAACAACAACATAATCAACACCTAGTACAATACCTGAAACATATTTGAATATTTTTTGAATCCATAAATAAAATTCAGTATTAATTTGATTATGTGGAAACGTTCAGTCCTTCTGAAGGATTGTGTGTGTGTCTGTGAAAAGCCCAAGCTACAAGCACTAAGAGGATGAATGAATAATTTAGAGAATGGATCCAGGAAAGTTCTATTTAGATACCCTGCAGCATACATTAAGGGAGAGACGTATAGACTTGAGGCAAGGAGTGTAAAAACTCTTTAAGTAGCCTTAATGGATTTGAGCTAGATTCGAAATGTAGAACAGGCTTTCTACCATATGCTTCCTGATTCTGTGTCTATGTCCCTTAGAAAAACAAATGAAACCACCCACTTTGTCTCAGTGAGAGCCATGTGGTTGCAACTGTGGGGTTTTTCCATTTTGTTTGGAACACATTAGTTGCAGCAGAATATATTTAGAGCTGAAATGATGGGAGCTTCTAATCCATTCTTCACAGCGATTTGGAATCAAATGGATGCTCAGAACGCTATGTACATCATAGGACAGTAATTGGTCATGTGCCACAGGATAAAAAGTGGGTTGTGAAAGGGGGAAAAGGGGACCACGTTTTACATGGAAGGGTTTACTTACTATTCTAGTATACAGCATGTCTAGTACCAAATCTTATCAAAGAAATAGAAACGTTCCACACTCACAGAATTGCATTTCTCTCTGTGATTTCTCTCTGTGATTAGCACACCTTCTGAAAAACGTCACATGGATTTCCAGGAGGCAATTATTGTACAGTTTGGGGGGAGGAAGGGGAAGATTGGTGAGAGAGGAGAGTTGGACTAACATTAAGTGTCCCGAATCTGAAGAGGCCGATTTGTTTATTTCCACTGAGTTGAGTTGATTCCCAGATGTCAAAACCAGCCAGGTCTTAGAGGAAACAGCTGTTGACCTTTATTTCTTATTCCCTGACACTGAACTTTGAGGATTAAAAACAACTTTAAACTTTCAGCCTTTAACTTTCAAGCTGCTTTTGGCAGATGCGCGAAGAGAAGTTTCTCCATCCCAGATCTTCCTATGGATTGGACCAGGCCTGTGCAGCAGGGCTGCCTCCTGGAATAGCAAATAAGGTAGCAAATTCCTGATTTTGGACTCTTACTCTGTGTGAGGTGTTATGAGTTTTGAGCATGTGTCATTTAATTGTTATTAGTTAGCTGCAGTGTAGGATCCCTGGCAGTTCTGAATTGGACTGCTAACCACAAGGTCAGCAGTTTGAAACCTCTAGCTACTCCATGGGAGAAATCTGAGGCTTTCTACCCTTATAAAGAGTTATAGATCTACTCTGTCCTATAGGGTGCCTAAGATTCAGCATTAACTGGATGGTAGTTACTAGGTTACTACAAGTCGGGATCAGTGAACAGTGAGGATATAGTCAATGGGCCACAGCAACACCTCTTCTCAGCCAGCACCCAAGTCCGCAGCCTCTTAGCCATATGGTTCCATGGCTTCTGCCTGCAGGGTAGGAAGCCTCTTTGTTGCGCTGTCTCACAGTCCCATAGTCCTGGTGTGCTCCTCTTGCTCTGTCCCACAGTCTCCTCAGCACAGTCTCTGGTCTTGGCCTCTATCTACCACATCAACAGAGACCTGAAATGTGCGTGTAAGATGGTTCCCGGGCTTTCTCTCTCTGCTGCTCCTTCAAAGATGGCTCATTTAAAAAATAATTTTATTGGGAGGGGGGGTTCTTACAGCTCTTTTCACCATCCATCCATCCATCCATCGTGTCAAGCACACTTGTACAAATGTTGCCATCATGATTTTCAAACCATTTTCTTTCTACTTGAGCCCTTGGTATCAGATCCTCACTTCCCCCCCTCACCCTCATGAACCCTTGATAATTTATGAATTGTTTCTTTCATGTCTTACACTAACTGCTGTCTTGCTTCACCCACTTTTCTGTTGTCTGTCCCCCTGGGAAGGGATTATATGTAGATCATTGTGATCAGTTCCTCCTTTCTCACCTCATCTTCCCTTTCCCACCCTGGTATTGTTATTCTCATTACTGGTCCTGAGGGGTTTATATGTCCTGCCTGAATTCCCTGTGTTGTGAGCTCTTATCTGTACCAGTGTACATGCTCTGATGTAGCCAGAATTGTAAAGCAGAATTGAAGTTTAGATAGTTGAGGGGGCTCATTGAAGAACTAGAGGAAAGTTGTATGTTTTGTCATTACTATACTGCACCTTGACTGGCTTTTCTCTTCCTTGTGACCCTTCTGTAAGTGGATGTCCAATTGTCTACAGATGGCTTTGGGTCTCCACTCCACACTCCCCCTCATTCACATTGATATGATTTTTTGTTCTGATGATGCCTGATACCTGATCCCACTGACACCTCATGATCACACAGGCTGGTGTGCTTCTTCCATGTGGGTTTTGTTGCTTCTCAGCTAGATGGCCACTTGTTTGTCTTCAAGCCTTTAAGGCCCCAGCTGCTATATCTTTTTGATAGCCGGGCACCATCAGCTTTCTTCACCACATTTACTTATGCACCCATTTGTCTTCAGCCATCGTGTCGGGAAGGTGAGTATCACAGAGTGGGATGGCTCATTTTTACAACCAGGGGATTGTAACAAAAACTGACCAGTCTGCTCTATCAGTGTCTCACTTGTCCTATTTACACAGTCCCATCGAATCCTTTGGTGGGAGAGAGACATAAAGAGAAGAGCCAGATTTACAAATTTCACTCCACCACAACAGTTTAGTAAGCTAAAGCAAAATGGTGAGGAGACAATTTTTTCATTGCAAGCTTCTTCTAGGTGTGCTGGCAGATGTGGTCCTTGGCCTTTTAGCCACAGGTTCCTTGCCTTTGCCTTGATCAGTGGATCAGGAAGCCCCCCACTCTGCCTCAAGTTTTTGTGTGGCTGCTCTGCTTTGTCTCATGATCAGGATCTTGGTGCTGCCATCTCTGGTACCTTTGCTGCCTTTTTTACTTCAGACTGGAGTTTTTTCTGTCTTGATGGACACATGATTCTTTCTCTTCCTGATTCAGAGATGGCCCATGCAGACAGTTACTGGAATGGCAAAACTGACATATGGTAAATATGGTGTGTGCTTCACACACCATATTTGTGTGGCTCTGGCCCAATCCTTCCACAATGAGGTGTTTCCTTTGTGTTGTGCATTGGGTCCCTATGCATTGATGGCCCCTAACAGCAACTACAACCCAATCACTCTGTGGGGGTTATAGAGACATAAGGAGAAGGGTCATACCAAATAATTTCACTTCCCCACCATTCTATAGAAGAACCGTGATCAGAAGGATGGAGAACATTCCCAGACAGAATTGCAAACTCTTTGGAACTCCAGTCTTTTTCTGGAATCAGGGAGGCTGGATGAATCTCTGAAACTATGGCCTTGGAATAATCTTTAAACCTTAAATAAAATATAACCCCTGAAGTCTTCTTAAAACCAACCAATAGTTTAGCTTAACTGGTGATGAATACTGGCCTCAAGCAGTATGTGCTTTAAGATCTATCAATATGAGAACACATTATATCCTCTTTATACCATTTTATTAGTATATATTCCACATATCATACAATTCAATAGTTTGATCATATCAAGAAGAGTTGTACAGTCATTAATTGCCACAATCAACTTTAGAACATTTTATTCTTTCTTGTACTAATTGATTTTAGTTTCCCCACAATTCCTCTGCCATACCCCCAAGAAACCGTTAATCCAATCACTCCCTTTTCAATTTACCTATTTTAGATTTCATATACAGAAAACCATATAAAAGAAACAACAAACAATTGGTAACGATGACAATATAAAACAGAGAAAAGCCTCAATTGAAAAGAAAACAAAATATTAAAAACTAGAACATATTTACAATGGATCAAAAGGAAGCTCAAATGGTAAGGTGGTAAAATTTAACCCGTCTGCATGTGCACATGTAACCTTTTCCAGTGCCCTCTGTAGACTAGCGAGGCTCTTCGCATCCTTGGTTTATGGCTAGAAGGCATTCGCTGGAAGCTTAATCAATGTGTATTTCCCCTTCACTTAAAAAAAGCAAAACAAAAACTGAAACAACTTTTAAATGGGTCCAAAAGGAGGTCAAATGATATTATATTTTAACCTAACTATATCTACTGGGAGTCCTGGTGGTATAGTAGTAACTCGTTGGGCTGCAATCTGCATGGTTGGCAGTTCAAAACCACCAGTAGCTCCATGGGAGAAAGACTGGGCTTTCTAGTTACACACACGACTACAGGCTCAGACACCTAAAGGGGTCCCTCTGCGTCAGCATTGACTCGATGTCAGTGAGTTTGGGTTTTTAATATCTGCCATGATGGACTTACAATGTTCTCTGTCATAACCAGGCTATTCATAACCCTGCACTCTGGTCCAAGAGGCTCCATCAGAGGCTTCATTGATGCATGGTTCCTGAAAGTGGATTGCTGGTTTCCACTGTTGTCCATAGCCGCCTGCAAACCAGGTGTTCCCAATTAAATCTCTGCTACGGCATTCTCTTCTGGGATTGGGTTTGATAATTTATAATCTTAGGAACACAGTCTGATGTGCTTCTTCCGTATGGACCTAGTTGAAACCTCACTGAGATGGCTGCTTTTTTTGAAAACAAGCCTTTAAAACCCCAGATGTGGTTCTTTTTGATAGCTCAGGACCATCTAGTTTCTTTGCCACATTCTGCTATAGCACCCGTGAGTTAGTTAATTGTGCCAGCCTGGCCGATAATCACATGTGGTGCTGGTTGAAAGGCGGAGGGATAAATGGGTGGTGAAGCCTCGCCTTTCTAGTTCTTGGGTCTCTTGTTTTGTGATGGTTGTATCGGGTGCAGCTGCCTTAGCAGTTCCCTGCTTCAGCTTGCAAGATTGACTTCCTACAAGACATCCCCAAGGAGAAGCCGCATGGATCTATCCCGATGCAGCCCTGGGTGCTGGAGCAGCCGTGTGGAGACCCTTGCCAGTGCTGAGATGCTTACACGTTCACGGACTCAGCTTACCTCCTGCAGTCGGCATCATTGCCTCTGTTTTGTGAGGTGGAGGACTTTGTGGACTGGTGTTGGGTTAATGGGTTAATGTTGGACTTGTGGGCTTGGGCAGCATTGGGTTGGGATGTTTTCGTGATGCACCTTTTCTTTACATAAAACTCTCTCTTATACGTGAGTCGCCGTGGATTTGTTTCTCCAAAGTACCTAGACTAATACAACCCGTATCTTCAGTGCCCTCTTTGTGAGGGTGAACATCAAGCAGGACCAGGTCACAAGAACTCATTTTTCTCAGCTCGGGGCTAGAAATAAGGGAACAAGCTGATGAGAGCTGACGGGATTATATAGAGTGAGCTTATGTTAGTAGCGGAGGGGCAATGCAGAAGAGGCTGAGGCGGTTGCACACCTTGGAGTATGCCATCGGTATCACTGGATTGTAGAAACTGTTGTATGCTTCCATGCACATATTCTCAAATCAATCAAACAAACAAAACTATTGAAAACAATAACAATAATAACCCCCCCTTTGTGATCTCATCTGTCTGATCTGCCTCTGCTTATGAGGATACCACAGGTCCAGGCAGTGTCTTGTCCCGCCCTGCATGGGGCTACCAAAGCTTGGGGACTGAGGAAATGGCATGGGGTCCACGTTTGACCTCCTCCAGCGACATAAGGAAAACCCAACTCTCCATCTGCTCAAGGATGTTTCCTAGGAGGCAGAGGCCGGACATGTCTCCACTCTTCATCTTCCTTGGTTCTGTTCTGGCGCCAACTGCCCCTCCCACGGCACGCTACTCAGCTGGGTTAGATAATCACTTGCAACAGCCACATCGCACTTAGAGAAAATGCCCACAGTCGTGGGTGTTTATCAGGGAAGTTAACAGGTTCCCTTCAAGATCGGAAAGCATTGTAAGGATACAGCGTATTTATCCACAGCTGCACCTCTCCATGGTCTGCCAGCAAGCAGTATGCCTCTCTCTGAACGCAGCCTTTCAACCACGTGACCTCTTGGCCTCTGCCCTGCTCAGGTCAGTGTTACAAAGCCCCCTTTGTGCTGATAAATGTCCAACGGCAACCCCACTCTGTAAGCCAGGCTCATCCTAAGGCACGAAGCTTTACTTGTGCCCAGTTCTGGGAAATCCATTATTCTCTCTCTTGGTTTCAGTGCTGTGGCCTGATTCTGCTACTCCCTGCAGGTATCTTAACAAGCATACCATTGGTGGCTCTTCTTTCTTGATGGTCAGGGGATTTTTGGTGCCTGCTTCTGAGATGGCTCCCTTTTTTTGTTTTTAAATCATTTTATTGGGAGCTCATACAACTCATCACAATCCATACATACATCAATTGTATAAAGCACATTCATTGCCCTCGTCATTCTCAAAACATTTGCTCTTCACGTAAGCCCCCGGCATCAGCTCCTCATTTTTTCCCTTCCCTCTCCGCTCCCCCCTCCCTCATGAACCCTTGATAATTTATAAATTATTATTTTGTCATATCTTACACCATCTGATGTCTCCCTTCACCCACTTTTCTGTTGTCCGTCCCCCATGGAGGAGGTTGTATGTAGATCCTTATAATCGGTTCCCCCTCTTTACCCCACCCTCCCTCCAACTTTCCGGTATGGCCGCTCTCACCACTGGTCCTGAAGGGATCATCCGTCCTGGATTCCCTGTGTTTCCAGTTCCTATCTGTACCAGTGTACATCCTCTGGTCTAGCCAGATTTGTAAGGTAGAATTGGGATCATGAGAGTGGGTGGGGAGGAGGCATTTAGGAACTAGAGGAAAATAGTATGTTTTCATCATTGCTACATCGCACCCTGACTGGCTTGTCTCCTCCCCAAGACCCTTCCTCAAAGGGATGTCCAGTTGAGATAGCTCCCTTTTAAGCCAACAGAATGGCAAAACTGACCAATCCTTGAGTTTGAATCTTCGACACCTTATTTTCATGCTCCCACCCAATCATTTTGGTGGGATTTATTTATAAGGACTGCAACTAGAAGAACCATACCAAGTAATTTCACTTCACCACAGGGACCAATTTGACACAGCAGCTAACAACAACAGCAGCAGCATACGACAGGCACTATGTTTCGTGTCTTCATTTAGTGGGTATAAAAGTGAGAAGCTAACTACTGGTCTCATTACAACTAATAAGTAGCAGAGCCCAGGACTGAAGCCAGACAATTTTACTCTAACCTTTATTCTTCTTACTTCTTTTCTTAATAATGACCGGACACCAGGAATTCGCCCTCCATGATGGTTATAGTGCAAGCTTTATTTGCAGAATGGAAGACAAAGGCTAATTGCTACACAAGGTGCATTGGAAGTGTGCAAGGGATAGTGGAGCTGCCAAAGGTTGGCTAAGTTTGTTTGGTGGTACGTGAGAAATCTCTTGGCCCCTTGGTGGCACAGGCGTTTAAGTGTTCAACTACTAGCTAAAAGATTGGTGGTTCAAACCCAACCAGAGGCATCTTGAAAAAGAGCCACAGCAATCTTCTTCCTTAATAATTCTATGGGGCAGTTGTACTTTGGCCATTTGGAGTCAGCATGGATTGGAACCGACCTGAGGGCAACTAACAATGGCTATCCATTTCTACTGCTTGATCTCTACCGAGAATCCTGCCCTTCACCTCCGAAGTCGGAATGACAGTCTTGGAATTGGGGGCTGGAGGACGAGATTAAATAAAATAAGTTTGTGACATTGTTCCTCAGGTACCTGAAAGTGCAGGAGCTGATAGGCAGCGTATTTCTCTAGACCCGTCTCTCAAGATGGGTACAAGCCCTTTATGTGAAAAACGCAAACAAACAAGCAAAAACCAACTCACTGCCATCTAGTCAATTCTTAGTCTTAGCAACCCAATAGAGAAGGGTAGAACTGCCCCTGTGGGTTTCTGAGACTGCCACTCTTTACGGGAGGAGAAAGCCTCCTTTGTCTCCTGTGAAGCTCACGCTGGTGGTTTTGAACTACTGACGTTGCAGTTAACAGCCAACGAGTATGGGCTGCTCTTTTATCACACATTCTTGGCCCTTACATTGGACACATATACCCTGAGGATTACCCCGAATAAAAGGCTGTATCCTTTAAAGTTTTTTTTAAATTTCTGAATTCTATTTAGGGGTTAAGATAGTAGGCCCTGGGAAGCTTTGTCTACACACATTTCCAAACATCTTTGAGGATAAGAAATTGGATATTTGTTTGGGAAGTTAAATAAATCAAAATTTTGACTTTAATTCTCGATTAACAGGAAACCAGACATACATGTATTTCCACTCCAAAGATATGTATCTTTTTTTTTTTGGTGATCCTAAATATTTGAATGAGGTTGTGATGAGAACCTACTCTCACCCTCATAACCCTCACAGAGTTCGGCCCGGTAGAAAACGACAGTCTTCTT
>NW_022111369.1:3712182-3719775 GCF_000313985.2 Echinops telfairi
TTCTGTTGTCTGTCCCCAGGGAGGAGGTCACATGTAGATCCTTGGAATCGTTTCCCATCCTCCTGAATCCCTTCTTCCACACATTTTCTGAAGTCCTCTTGTAAAATTTAACAAGAGGAAAACAAATACAGTTGTTCTGAAATCGGGTAAAAACCCGTGGGAGAGAGGCGCGGTGAAAGCATTTTCTGCTGCAAGAATCGTATTTGAAGTTTTCACTCTAGAAGATTGGTTACATGCTGCGACCCTTGCTCCCTGGCCTCTGGGTGCCCTCACAACTGCATCACCCTTGCTTTCCTGCCTCTCAAAATGCCCTGGGTCCCTGCTTGCTTAGTGTTTGCTGCTTTTCCTCCAAGCGACCCCTCTGTGATCAATTTCCTACTCTCCAGAAATTTAGGCCTTGGATTTTGGATTATATTCAAAGTTGTTATTCTTGTCCTTTGCAGGCCTTTTCTTATAAACTTAGATCTCAGACATCCTAGTTATAGACTTTCTTTTTCAGACTTAAGACTCTTAGGGGGAAAAATAGCTGTTTCTTTCCACTTTTACCCTTCCCCCCTTTGATAAACAAAGGAAGTTAGAACTCTCAAGATGAAAATATTCTTTCCCATAAATTAATTCTACTTTCTGTTGCAATTCCACTTGATCGATGTTTTGTTTACAGAGATGCTTAACTCCACTTCCCACAGCAATGCGTTCTTGAAGGGCAGATTTCAGGGACACATTGACTAATGGAAAATACGTTTTACCCATGCATGAACCCATGAATCAGGCAAGAGATTCTGTTTTCCTCCCCAAGCCCCCGTGCTGTTGCTGTTATTTGGCGGTGCAGAATTGGCTCCATCTCATAGTGACCTTTTGCAAATTACCCAGAGGAGGTAACTGGAAACATTTTTGTTGTGATTTTTGAATCTGTTTTTAAGACAACATGAGACGTCCAAGGGATTTCACTTTTGCAATGAACACCTTGGGCTGCATTCTCCCTTGTCTTTTCTCAAGTTTATTCTCTCCTCATCATTTTTTTTCCTTTATCATCACTTAAGTTTTCTTTCTTAGCATGACTTATAGCAGCTAGTGTCAAATTTCCATTCACCACAATAGGCAGTATCTAGGGTTTAGGAAACTTTTGCGGCAGAGGTGGGGGGGGGCGCGAGCCGGCACCAAATATTTTGATTTGCTTTAAATTCATAAGGAAAGAAGTGAACACAAGAGCAATAATATATGAAATGAATGGTCTAGAGTATACTCTTCTTTTTCATACAAAGCCATCATAACTAACGTAGCCTTTGTTTTATTTCTTTTTTCCTAGAGAATGGGACGTAAAGAGGCAAACTTCCAAGGCGCATGATGGCAGTTTTCACACAGCCCAGAAAGCAGGTACCATAGTAGTATTTACAGCATCTCCTGATTGACAGCTACAGTCAACATTCCCCCGAGTTCTGTTCTCTTATTCTCTATGGCGGTGGTTTTGTCCATCCGTGAACCAGCCGCTGTTCCTCTTCTCGCTGGGTTGTGCCATGGATTGGCCAAGAGTTAAAACTGGAGCACAGGGTGACATTCGGAGTGACACGTCCCTTGGATGACAAACAAGCCTCCTGGTATGGATCTGGTATCTTGATTTACGTTAGCCTTTCTCTTACCACAATTAAAAGTGACGGCTACAACAACAATGTTTTAAGGTTAATATCATTGGCTTTGTTTTGGAGGCGTTCTGGCTGTGTAGTGGTTACTTATTGGGCTGCGAATCGCAAGATCAGCAGTTTGAAACCACCAGCAACTCCCTGGGAGAAAGAGGAGGCTTTCTTCTCCCATACAGGGTCCAGTCTGGCAAAGCCACAGGGACAATCCCACCTTGTCCTGTACAGTCACTCGGAGTCAGAATTGGCGAGTGAATTGGTTTTTGATGGCTGTGGTAAAGAATTCAAATACCTAGGAGTCAGTTGTTTGAACCCACCCTGTTCTACAACAGAAAGTTGATATTATTGACGTTTATACAAAGATTTACAGCCGTGGAAGCGCTCTTGGAAACTACTCTGTCTTTTTTGTTTTAAGATAATTTTGGGGCTCATACAGCTCTTATAACAATCCATACATCAATTGTATCAATCATATTTGTACATATGCTGCTGTCGTTATTTTCTAAACATTTTCTTTCTATTTGAGCTCTTGGTGTCAGCTCCTCTTTTTCCCTCCCTCCCTTCCTACCCCACTGGTGACCCCTTGATAAATGATAAATTATTATCGTTTTCATATCTTAAACCCACTGCTGTCTCCCTTCCCCCATGGTTTCTGTTGTTCGTCCCTGGGGCAGGGGGCGTGTCGGTGTTCTGTACCTATAATTGTGATCGCTTGGCCCTTCCTCCCTTCCCCTCCCCTCCCCACCATCGCCCTATCTCCCCGGGTATTCCTACTCTGCTCCTGAAGGGTTTATCTGACCTCACTTCTGAGTGACGCGGGTTCTTCTCTGTACCTATGCACATGCTCCTGTCTAGTTCGAAGTGAAAGGCAGGACTAGGGTCATGATAGTGGGGGGTGAGAGAGCCTCTAGGAACAAGAGGAATATTGGGTGTTTTATCTGTGGTACACTGCTCTGTGGTTGACTCATTGCATCCTTGTGACCCTTCTGTGATGGGTTGTCCCATTGTCTACAGTTGGATTTGGGGTCTCTGCTCCCACCTCCCTCATTCTTAACAACATGCTTTGTTTGTTTGAGATCTTTGATGCCTGCTACCGGATCCTGTGGACACCTCATGGCCACACAGGTTGGGGTGCTTCTTTCATGTGGGCTTGTTGCTTTTGTCTTAACTGCTCCTTTCAGTGCTTTGGGGTTGGTAGCTCTGTTTATTATTTATTAAGACCATTGCACCATCTACTGGTAGTTTAAAGAACAGGCCTATGTGGTGAGAGTGGCCCAGGAGGGAGGAAGGAAGGTGAGGAAAAAGGGGAACTGATTACAAGGATCTACATATAGCCTCCTCCTTAGGGGACGGACAGCGGAGAAGTGGGTGAAGAGAGACATCGGACGGTGTAAGATATGACAAAACAATAATAATTTATAAATTATCAAGGGTTCATGGGGGAGGGGATAGTGGTGAGGGAGGGGAAAAAATGAGAAGCTGATACCAAGGGCTCAAGTACAAAGCAAATGTTTTGAGAGTGGTGACGGCAATAAATGTACAAATGTGATTGACAGAATGGAAAAATGGATGGATGGATTGTGATAAGAGTTGTATGGGCCCCCGATAAAATGATTTTTTTAAATGGGCAAGAGTTCTTTATCTTTTTACAAAACCAAGAGACAGCTCACACCCCCTTTTCTCCCCTTGATGATTCTGGTCCTTGCCAATTGCGCCCACCTCATTCTGACTCCTAAAATCAGTGTTTATACAGCAATGCCCTCTGCTCTGTAGCTTTTGCTGAACCGTAATGCCCTCACTCCAACCTTGTTTATGCATTCGTCTTCCTTTGCTCTAGTTTTCTTTTTTAACTGCTTACCAAACTTGGTGCCCTTTCAACTCTGGTTGAAACTTGTTCACCAGATTAAGGCCAGTTGACTCACTGGGAAATGTTTTGTATTGTTCAGTAGGTTGATTTCTGCCTGACCTCTCTGGGGATCTCTCTGTCTCTACACTTGATCTTAGCCAAAAGGCCAAGAAGCGATTCTCTCTGTCTCATTTTGCCTCGCTTTCCAACTCCTTGACTGAGCTGCTACCTTGACTGAGCTGCTACCCTTTTATGGAAATTTTCTGGTACTGACTTATGGCCATAGAACTTCTTCCTGATGGTTTTGACTCCCTGGCCACATTTTCCTTCATACGATTCTCAATGCTGTATTTTCCTTCAGTCTGTTATGCCCTCAAACTGCCAGCGATCCTCATAATGACCTCCCGGGAGAATGCCTGGGGACCGTTACTGAAAGTCCAGCTATCTGCCCAAGAGTTTCTGATTCAAGGATTCTATTAGAGGCCATTGGAACCTGCATTTTCATGACAAACAAAAAAACAAACAAACAACACAATGCCAGGAGCTGATTCCTGCTCATAGTGACCCTAGGGGACAGGGCAGAACTGCCCCTATGGGTTTCTGAGACTGTAACTCTTTTCAGGAGTAGAAAACCACAGCTGGTCATTTTGAAGTGCTGCCTTTGAGGTTAACAGCCCAACACATAACCACTATGCCACCAGGGCTCCTAGGCATGTTGACAAATGCCTCAGAACATTTCTGACACTGCTTTTGATTTTGGAAACCAGGCAACAAAAAATGTACTCCTCTGTGCCCAGGACGGGTACCTTGGTGGTGTAGTGGTTATGCACTGGGCTGTGCTCCGCATGGTCAGCAGTTCAGAATCACTGGCAGCTCCTTGGGAGAAAGACTGGACTTTCTCCTCCCGAGAACAGTCTCAGGAAGCCACAAGGGGTCCCTCTGAGTGAGCTTAGCCTTGGTGGTCATGAGTTTGGTTTTTTTGGGTTGAGCCCAGAACGGAACTCTCTCCACAAGGTGGCGCAAGTATGTCCTGGTGTTTCAGATTTGTCATCTCCACTTCTGAAGGGTAGTAGTCTTCAATATGGGTTAGAACTTGCTTTCAAGAACACCAAAATCTTCACAACTTGACCAATCAGTAACATCAGGATAAATGGAGAAAAGGTGGAAGTTGTCAAGGATTCTGCCTTGCTTGAATCCACAGTCAATGCTCATGGAAGCCGGAGTCAAGAGATCATAGGACAAGTTGTATTAGATAAAAATGCTGCACAGGACCTCTTTGGAGTATTGAAAAGCAAGGATGTTACTTTGAGGCCTACGATGTGCCTGAGCCAAGCCATGGTGTCCTCGGCCGTCTCATACACATGTGAAAGTTGGACGTTGTCTGAGGAAGACTGAAGAATTGATGCATTTGAATTGTGGTGCTGGAGAAGCACACTGAAAGTTCTATGGATTGCTAAAAGGAAAACCGATCTGTCTTGAAGAAGCCAGGCCAGAGTGCTCCTTCGGGACAAGGATGGTGACACTTCATCTTGCACACTTCGGCCATGTGGTCAGGGAGACTGGTTCCTGGAGAAGGACATCGTGTTTGGTAAAGTGGAGAGACCGCGAAAAGGTGAAGGTCCCCCAGGAGATGGATTGACACAGTGGCTACACCCACGGGCTCTAGCATAAGAACAGCTGTGAGGACGGCGCAGGACCAGGCCGTGCTTTGATCTGCTGTGTGTAAGGTCTCTGTGGGTCAGCTCTAACTCGATGGTACCGAACAACAAACAACAACAACTCTCTCCTAACCACTTCTCACCCTGCCCCTTTATAGATGGAAGCATTCACCTCATCCTCCAAATCCCAGATAACAGAATAGCCTCTTAAGGGCTCTGTCCACCTTCCTCCTGCCTTCCCTGTGCTCTGAGCACAATTACGGTACTATCACCAAACAGCATGAGGGGCCACGCCCCCTTGTCAAAGTCACACCTGGAATCCAGGTAGTACTTAAGAAAACACGCATAGCCAGTGGTTTTGTAAGCATGACTCAAGACTCTTATCTAAGACTCTTTTAAAGTGTGAATCCACGAAAGGCATGGGTCTATTGAATCTGAAATGCTACGGGGGACCATTTGCAATGGGTAAAGCAAATTGTCTGGGTGAGTCTTCTGCACTTTGAAGGTTGGGGAGTTATGCTCTATTAACTACAGAAACCGAATACACCCGTTGCAGTAGCAATCTTTCCACCAGTTGCATCAATCAATAAGACACGCCAGAGCACTCATTGCTTATTGGCAGCAAAAGGCCAAGGGCTTCACTTTAGTTACCAGAGTTGTAGTTAGTGGCTAATACTGTACCAGTGACCAGTATTTTGCTTTTAATCAAACCTCCCAAAGGAAAAAAAATATGGTGAAGAATATATTCTTGAGAGGAACCTCGTATACTTAATTAACCACAGGCCTTTTATAAAACTCTAGCATTTCTGGATTTCAGAATATTTGCACTCCTAGATGGCTGAGGGACTCTGTCGTAGACGATGTGTAGCCCCTTAGAAGCAAGCACGGTGAGACGTCATCTCATGTGCTTTGTCTGCGTTCTTAGGAGAGCTCTTCCCCTGGAGGAGAGCATCATGCATGGTGAACTAGAGGGTCACTGGGAAAGTGAAAGGCCCTCAGGGAGATGGATTGACTGTGGCACTGTGAGTGGGCCGAGGCATAGAAATTATTGTGAGGATGGTGCAGGGCTGGGCAGCCTTCCGTTCTATCGTGGGACTGACTCATCAGTGCCCAACAAAAAGCTAAGAGGTGGCTCTGTGGAGTGGCTCCTGCTTAATCTTCATTTCTCCCTTGGGTTAATCTTGATTTCTCCCTTGTACGTTTCTTGAGGGAAGGCACTGTCATGCCTTCTTGGCCTTTTTAACTTGGAGTCTCTAATTAATATACAAAAGAACATTCTCATTTTTCACCATCATTAGTCTCGAGATAAATGAGACTAAGTATTTTGTTATGGTTCTTTAATAAGTAATAATGAAGTCACCCTGTGTTCTCTTTCTCGAACCAGCACCAGGTTTAATTCATTTTCCTATGGACTCATATAACAATGTTAGCCATATAATCATGTCAATGAACTCAGGCCCATTTTTGAAGATGATAAAAAGTAATAAAACAAGTTGAACTAAGTGGACAATTCAAAGTCTATAATGTTGTTTAAATACCTACTCTGTGCAAAGAGCCAGCCATCGCTTCTGTCCTTGAGGAACTTACCGTTTATACAGAAAAAAAATCCAAAAAATTAGAGATGAAAATGCTTCTTCTTGATGCCTATTCTTAAATGAGAAATTATAAAATGTCAAGCAATACTACTAATTAGCTTTCCTTCTTCCCTCTTCCATCGTTTCCATGACCTGATAGAGACCAATTAGGAGGAAACAAAGTGGAAGCCACATCTGACCTCTTCTGGCTATACCAGGGAGGAGGAGAATCCATCTTTATATCTGCCCAAGGCGATCGCCACAAAGTCGAGGTCAGCTATATCTCCATCTTTTGTTACTGAATCTGACATCAACCATTCCTCCTGTTATGTTCTACTTTTCTTCTGGGTTCAACAATCTGTTTCATTGTCCATGCAAAGCTCACAGACAGTCCTTATGATCCAAGGGGTTTCTGAGGGAAGTTAACAGGTCACCTTAAGAAGCCTGGATCAGGAATGAGTAAGATGCAGGCATTAGTCCACAGCAACACCTCTCCTCAACCACCAGCCAACTCTCTCCCTAGTTCTCAACCGCTCGGCCACGTGGTCCCTGGGTTTCGGCCTCTGTGGGCTAAGGAGCCCAGCCATCGCTCGTCCTCATGGTCCCTTAGCCTCAGCACTGCTCCTCTACTCCGTCTCGTGGTCTCCTTGGCGTGGACTGGGGTCTGGACCCGAGTCCCTCAGGGCCTCTGTGCTGCAGCCTCTGGTGCCTTTGCAACTTCAGGCAGAGATCTTAAACACGAACCACTGGGAACCCACTTCCTTGAGGATCCTGGGACTTCACGGGGTTTGCGTTTCTGAGATGGCTCATTCTTTTTTTTAAATCGTTTTATTAGGGGCTCATACAACTCTTATCACAATCCATGCATACATCAATTGTGT
>NW_022111369.1:3721773-3730997 GCF_000313985.2 Echinops telfairi
TCATGTCTCATAGTGGGGCTGGCCATGTGGTCCTCTCTGTGGACTGGCTGCTCTAATTGGGATCATCGTCCTCAAGGTCTGGTGGGCCAGGATGTGTTCCACTCTCTCCTACTCCCCCTTCATCTGCTCCTGTGTACTCTGATCAGATATATTCCTCTCCCGGAGCTGCAGATTCAATGGATGGCTCATTCTTATGATGGGTTTTGTCTTTCAGCAGACCATATGCACAAGGAAATGGAAGTGGTAACTTGAGTCACAGCCTCTACTATTGTGGAGACTGGGAATATATTTTACCTTAGTCCTGTAATAGAACTCCCTCCAAAATAAGATTATAACTATAGGCATAAAGGTTAGAATTTATAGTACATCATACAGGAATTTTGGTAGGAAGGGCCCTATTAAGTAATTGACTGCATCTCACACTGTCATACCTTTGAAGGCTCCTTCTAACCTATTAAATCCTTAGGATCTATGCAAAAAGCTAGGAATTAGATTAGGAGTACTGAACATTTTAATAGGCTAATTAATTAATTGGGATAGTCTATGAAACCATAACCCCAAACCTCCAAAACCAGGACTCACATTCCATTATGCTTTTGATAGAATATAAGTGGCCTCAGCAATTACTTTATATGGATGTGTCTGTTCATGTAAATATATCTATCACACACATCTTGTCAATTCAACATTTCTAGGTGTACAGCTTACTGACAGCCTTTACAATCAGCTGTGTTATATTACCTTTAATCAGCATGACTTTTCCAACATTATTAACCCCAATTTCCCCCCTTCTTGCATCTGGTAACCATCAATAAGCTTTAAACTTTGTTTTCTGTACATTTGCTTTTTCTGGTCTTTTCATTTAAGTGAGTTCTTATAATATTTATCCTTTTAGGATTGGCTTATTCCACTCAGCATACTATCTTTAAACTCCATTCATACTTTAGAGTATATCAAGACGTCCCTTCTCCTACTACCTGAGTACACTGTATGTTTGCACCAAACCAAACTCACTTCCATGGAGCCGGTGTTGACTCGTAGTGCCCTGATGGGACAGAGTTGGATTGTTTCATAGGGTTTACAAGACTGGTTCTTTGTGGAAGTGAGCGACCACGTATTTTTTCCTAGGGAGCAGCTGGTGGGTTCCAATTGCCAATCTTTGAGTTAGCACCAGAGCTCTGAATCACTGGGTCATCAGGACTCTACAAACACCATGGGGGACTCAATCCTGAGGACAGACCACAGCCTTCCACTCTGCACCGTGTAGCGTCCACCTGTAGTAGTGAGTACATTCAGCTTCCTCATTTGTGGAATGGGGAGAATAATATCTATTCAAATGTGGTTAGTAGGCTCTAATGACACCAGGTGTAAAAGTGCTGTAGTGTTTCCATAGAAACTTTGTGGATGTGATACCTGTGATTCATTAAGAGAAATCAAAGGGTACATTATGAAGAAACAAACAAAGAACCATCCCAGGAGATATATAGCAGGAATGCTTATGACCTTCGCAATGCTTGTAGAGAAGAAGACCCTGACAATTTAGGGGAAGTTTTAACAGGATACAATAAAATCTTTTATACCCAAAACAATCCTCTCAAATTTCAGCTTAATTGTCTCAAATGATTAGAAGCATTGTCTTATATGTAAGACATTCCATTGTGCTCATTCAGAACTTGTAAATAGATCAAGAGGCAGTTGTGCAAACAGAACAAGGGCTTACTGTGTGGCTTAAAATCTGGAAAGGTGTGCATCAGGGTTGTATCCTCTCACCATATTTGATTAATCTGTTTGTTGAGCAAGTCATCAGAGAAGCTGGATTGTATGAAGAAGAATTTGGCACCAGGTTTGGAAGACGGCTTCTTAATAACCTGTGCTATGCAGATGTCACAACTTTGCTTGCTAACAGCGAGGAGGACTTGAAGCACCTGATGAAGATCAAGGATTACAGCCTTCAGTCTGGATTACAACTCAGTGTAAAGGAGATCAAAATCCTCCCAACTGAACCAATAGGGAACATCATGATAAATGGAAAAAATAATGAATTCTCAAAGATTTTTGTCTTACTTGGACCCACAATCATTGCTCATGGAAGCAGCAGTCAAGAGATCAAAAGATGTATTGCATTAGGTAAATCTACTGCAAAAGACCTCTGCAGAGTATTAGAAATCAGGGAGGTTACTTTGAGGACTAAGGTGTGCCTGGTGTAAGTCATGGTATTTCTGATTGTCTCCTAGGCATGTGAATGCCGAGTATTGAATAAGGAAGATGGGAGAAGAATCAATGAGTGTAAATACGGTGCTAGTGAAGAATACTGAAAGTACAATGACTTTCCAGAAGAACAGACAAATCTCTCTTGGAAGAAGTATGGCCAGAATGCTCCTGAGAGGCAAGGATGGTGAGACTTTGTATCAAGTACTTTGGACATGTTGTCAGGAGAGACCAGTCCTTGGAGAAGGACATCATGTTTGGTAAATTGGGAGGGTAGTGCAAAAGAGGAAGGCACTTAAAAAGATAGATTGATACAGTGGCTGAAAAAATAGGCTCAAGCATAGGAACAGTTGTGTGGATGGCACAGGCCTGGGCAGTGTTTTATTCTGTTGTGCATGGGATTGCTATGGGTAAGAACCCATTCAAAGGCACATATTAACAACAACATCCTGATTAATTTTTTTCTAAGACCCTAGTGCTTAGTCCCCATACACAATGTTACCCTGACTCATAGTGACTCTATAAAGGAATTATAGGATTCTAGATTTTTATGGGAGCAAACTGCCTCATTCTCTCCCAAGGAGATCTTGTGGTTAGCAATCCCATGCCTAACCCACATCTGCACGTTATAAATAATAAAAATCATAAATACATTACCATATGTCTTGAGGAAATGAAATGACTTGGATTTGTCATCAGATATTTTGGTAAACTTTGTAGGAAGCCCGTAGTGCTTAGCCACCTGTCATAATGGTTAAGCTTCCCATATGACCAATTGCATTTGTACCGGATTGTAAAGATAGTCCAAGGATGCAGTATGACAGGAATGCTACTCTGTGCGCACCATACAGAAAGGGCCAAGCAATGATCTCACCATCTTTCCCTGGAGTATGACAGCAATGAGCTGGGAAAGTAATGCGGCCATCAGAGGTCATGTTTTAAAAGGCCATTTGAAACATTATAGCCATTGAGACTGTAGTATCGGAGACTCTCTCCTACTGCTACTAGAAGGCTAACTTGGCTTAAGCATTCCAGAGGGAACTTTTATGATATATATTGAAAGCTACAAATGTCCATATCTCTGAGACAAACCCACTGTGCTACCTGAGACATATTTGGATAGGACATCCAGACTTATTTTCCACATCTCTTTAAACTGTTAAAAAACAAAGCTGTCACTTTGAAGACATCAGAGCCAAGTCATGGTGCTTTAGTGGCTCATGTATTTGAAAGCTGGAGAATGAAGAAGGAAGAAGGAAGAGGAATGGAAACCTTCGAACCACGGTGGTGGTGAAGACTATTTCACCAATGTAATAAGATGGACTTCCAGAAGAATGTAGGAATCTCCTTTGGAAGACGTAGAAGTGGAATGCTCCTTAGAAGAGAAAATGGCAAGACATGGTGTGACAAAAGGTGGACACCGAATTTTTTTATCCAGAGTAATCAGTGCCTGAAAAAGGACCTCACGGTTGGTAAAGTCGAGGGTCAGCAAAATAGAGAAAGACCGCCAAGGAGAAGGATTGACACAGTGTCTCTACCAATGCACTCAGTAACGCTGTTCACAGCACAGGGAGCCAGTGCCTCGTCCGGGCCCTACTCACAACTGTTGCTCTGTTTGAGCCCATTGGTGATGGCACTGTGCCGATCCATCCTCTTGGCAGTCTTTTTATCCACTGACTCTTCCCTTTACCAATCATGATGTTTTTTACCAGGTGCCGGTTTCTTCTGATAACGTGTCCAAAGTTAGTAAGAATCATCTACAAGTGAAGAAATGCTAAGAATTATCAATAGACACCAGAAACTAAAAGAGAAATGACTCATAACCTCCTAAATTTTGAGAAAATACATTTCTGTGCCTGGTGGAATTGTGTTACAGCAGCACTAGGACATCTTGTCGTTCCCTCTCCTAAGGAGAATTCTGCCTGTTTTTCCTTCAAGGCAGATTTTTGTGTTCTTCTGGCAGGCCATGATATTTTCAATATTCTTCACTGACACCATAAGTCAAATGTGTCAGTTCTTCTGTGGTCTTTGTTATTCATTATCCCACTTGCATATGCATATGAGGTGATTGAAAATACCATGGGTTGGGTCGGTTGATCTGTCCCAAGGATGAGCGAGCTCGTGTTACTGAGGCACTGGAAGCTATGTCACTGGTATTTTAAATACCAGCAGGATCGTCTGAGGTGAATAGTTTCAGCAGTTTCCAGACTAAGAACAAATTAGGAAGCAGGAACAGTCTGCCACTTGTGAGGAATCAGCCACTCAAAAGCTCATGACTAGAGGCAGGATTATGTTATGTTAATGAGAAGGCCATTATATTCGTTATGTTAATGAGGCAGGATTGGAGTAGGATGCAACACCTGAGAGGCCAGGATGGTGTCTTTGTCTTGTACTTTGGACATGCTGGTAGGAGAGACCAGGCCCTGGAGGAGATCGTGCTTAGTAAAATAGAGGGGCAGCACAAAGAGGAAGACCCTCACTGACATGGATGGACACAGTGACTGCACGTATGGGCTCAGACAGAAGAACAATTGTGTGGATGGAGTTTTGTTCTGTTCTACTTATGGTTACTCTGAGTGGGGACAGACTCTCCCAAGATGCACATAGAAGTCCATGAAACTTCGTATCCACAGATGTTGGAAGGACTTTTCCCCCAGAGTCACTACAAAGAGAAAACCAGCCCCCTAGAGTGACACTCAGATTTCAGACTTCCTAACCTGTGAGACAATATAGTTCTGTTTGTGAAAGCCATCTACCTGGGGTGTCTCTGCTGTAATAGAACTGATAACTAAGACAATAAGAGACTACCTATCTTATTAGTCTCCAAATGTGTTGCTTTAATTCAAATACCACAAGGGGGTGGGTTTAAGGTCAGAAATATAATTTCACAACATCCTAGTGGCTACACGTCTAAGTAAGTTTTGGCCGTGTTAATTTCTCTTGTAACTGTTCTCTTCTCATGTCTGGTGTCGATTGATAATCCTGAGCATGTTCATTCCTCTTATAGCACTCTCTTCTCATGTCTGGTGTTGATTGATCATCCTGAGCATTCCTTTTCTTGTTGATGATTCTCAAAGTTTTTTAAAACGTTTTTTCTGTTTATTTATGTGAATGTAAGCCTAAGTCTAATATCTTTATATTTACATCTAATCTCTTTTTATAACACAGAAGTGATTACATTTAAAACAAACCTTGCTTGGAAATGATATAATTAACACCAAAAAAGAAATCTGTATTTCCAAACAGGATTATATCCTCAGGCACGAAGGTTAGAATTCCAACATATCTTTTGGGAGTCATAATGTAGCTCATAATACCCCCATTTAGAATTCAAAGAATTATCATTCAGCATACATTTACTGGGGACTTAGCAATGTTGGATGTTCTACTGGTTGTTATCAGTAGATAGCATTGAGTAGGTTTAGACCCATCATGACAGTATGCACAAAAATGTGAAATACTGCCAAGTCCTGTGCCGTCATCACAACGATCTATAGACACATACAATACTATTCTCTGTCACACAAAATGACAAGCAGGGAAATGGCCTGGTGTGGTGAGAGTCAGAACACTAAAATGCAGGGGTAAGCGCAGCAAGTTACACTGGTGTCCGTGTTGGTCGCACAGGAACAGAGCGATGAAGCCAACGAGAGGTCAGCCTGAGGAGCCTGAAAAGCTTTCTTTTCTTAAAATTTTTAATTTTTTTAATGGGAAGAGAGAGAGAGCGAGCGAGCGAGTGAGCTGAAAAGCTTTCTTACTAACTGGAGTTTGCCTGGTCTCAGAAGGAAAATGATGTCTGAGTTGTGTGAACAAGCTTATGGTTATGGACCTCTAAATACAATAGAAATCAAAAGCAGACAAAAAAAAAAAAAAAAGAGCAGCCACGGCTCAAATAATAAATATCTGTGATGTTCATCTTTGAGATGAGTCATTCCTTGTCTAGGATCATAGGGATTATAAGGACTGAGGGAGTCACAGGCTTACATGGAGTGAAGAGCCACCGAGAAAAGGTGAACATGTTCCTTACTGGACACACAGGTCCTCTGTCATCCTTGCATAATGTCTGGATATTAGACAAGAAATAGTCAAGAAATGAAGGCCTTCCTTCTTCTTTTAAAAATCACAACAGTTTACTTAGTCATTGGGATTGAGCTATGAATGAGACTCTCTCACAGATAAGACAGAGGGGGGTGAGTGTGTAAGGTAAGCAGTGCTAATTCTTTTTTTATCATGTGAATAATAGGAACAAGGCTCTTCTAATAAATTCGCCTTTGAACAGCTCATACATAACAGGCCTCCAGTTGTCTCAGTGGATCATATCTAGATCAAGATTCTTTTCTTTGTATTAAATGCACATGAAAAATTGAATCAGAGTCAGGGATTGCTTTCAATATGCAAGTGGCCAATCAATTTCCCCTTTTCATACTTAAAATTACCTCTCAAGAAACTGTAGGACAATGAGCACTCCACTTATATTGGAAAAGGAAGTAAGAATATTGTTTGATTCACATGCACATTATTCTCTTACTATTTTCCTCTCCACCTTTTTTTCTGTATAGTAACTATTAAAGTGCTCTAGTCATGCTATTTAAAGCAATTGGGCAAGCTTAAAATATAGTACCCATTGGCTGTTTGTATTTAACTTGTTTAGGACTGAATTTTTTTTTCCATGTAGAATAGAATACTTTTCTTAGTACAATAGATACTTTTCATTAATAATCAATAGCTAAACGCCCCAATATATTTTAAATTCTAAGGTTTTAGGGGAAGTTTCCTGGGTCTCTGTTGTTTTCATATGTAAAAGATGAGAGTTGAACTAAATTATTATTATTTATTCTGTTGTATTCAAATGCACATGAATAAAACATTGGTCTTTGCAGCCAATTTTGCACGTACAATTCACTGACATTCATCAAATTCTGCATGTTGTGTAACCATTACCATATGATTCCAAATTTTTATCATAGCCCTTAGCAGGAGCTCAAAACCCCCAAATCAAATCCACTGCCATGAAGTCAATTCTGACTCATAGTGACCTATATATGAGGTCAGAGACGAAGTCTGCACTAGAGCAGGCAGCCTCATCTTCTCCCTGCTGATTGGCAGACCACAGTACCACCAGGGCCCCTTAGTGCCCATTAAAGAATAACCCCATTTACTCCTTTCACCTACCCCTAGTAATCACTAATAAGCTTTGCCTATTTTGTATGTTTAGTGTAGATGGAGGCCTGCCTTAATATACCCTAATTTTCCTTTTGTGTTTTACCTCTCACTCAGTGTAATAATTTCAATAGTCTACTAGGTCCCAGTCATCTTCTACTGTGTGTGCTCCCTTGATTATGCCTGGTAGCCTTTGCATGCCCTGGAATACTCAACCCCAAAGCACAATCTAAATCAAATGAATGTGGATTCACAGTGACCACAATGATAGGGCAGAACTGCCCCTGTGGGTTTCTGAAAACGTAACTCTTTAAGGGAGTAGAAAGCCTGTCTTTCTCCTGTGGAGCAACTGGTGGTTTAGAACTGCTGACTTTGCAGTTAGTAGCTCAGCTCGTAACCACTCTATCACCAAGGTTTCTATTGCCTGAAATAGTGTCCTGAAATTTGCCCCAATTTTCTCATGGTGATCCTTATAGATTTAGGGTTTACATTTAGGTCTCTAATTCATCTTGAGTTTATTTTTATGCATGGAGTAAGGTGTGAGTACTGTTTCACTCTTCTGCAGATATAGATCTAATTTGTCCAGCACCATTGTTAAAGAGGGTGCCTCTTTCCCATTTAATGTTTTTGGTATTTTGTCAAAACTCAATTACCTGTAGGTGGATGCTTTCTTTCTGAGTCTGTTCCATTGAACTATGTATTTGTCATCATACTAGTACCAAGTTGTTTTGACTACTGTGACTGTGTAATCACTTTGAAGTTGAATAGTGTAAGGCTTCGCTTACTTTGTTCTCTATTGAGAAGTTATTTGCTTATCTTGGGTTTCATTCTCTACAAATGACGTTTTAGTTTTTTCATTATTAGATTTTCCATTTTCTTAAAGAATGTAGCTGGGATTTGGATTGTAATTGTATTTTATTTATAGATGGCTTTAGGTAGTAGTGACATTTTCACTAGGTTAAGTCTACCTATGCATGAACATGGTGTATTCTTCCACTTCTCTAGATCTCTTTTGGTTTCTTGAAGTACTGTTCTATAGTTTTCCTTGTAGAGGTCTTTTGTTTATTTTGCTGTGTTTATTACTAACCATTTCATCTTTTGTGTAGATATTGTAAATGGTATTGTCTTTTTCTGAGTTCATTTCACTGGCATACAGGAACATGACTGATACAGATTTGTTAATCTTGTATGTTGCCACTTTACCAAATTAATTGTTTGTTTCCAAAAATCGTATTATGGACCTTTTGGGGTCCTCTATAAAATAAAACAACAACAGAATACAAAAAAACCCCCAACAACCCAGAAATCAACAATAGAAAAAACAGGAACATAAAGACAAACACATACAGACTGAAAACCATACACTTAAAAATGACTAGGTAATAAATAAAAATAAAGAATGAATTTAGGAAGTTCCTTGAAACAAACAAGAATAATAATACAATATACCAAAACCTCTGGGACACAGCAAAACCATTTATCAGAGGGACATTTATAGTAGTCAATGGATACAGGGAAAAGCCAAATTCAACACCTTAATACAACATCTTCAACAATTATAACCAGGTTAGCAGCATAAACCCTCCAACAACAGAAAAAAAAGAAATCATAAAAATTAGAGCATAACATGGTAGACAACAGGGGAGGAGGTGGGGAAAGGAAACAAAAAAAAATGATGAAAATAAGGAACAAATGGGTAACGGGGGCACAGGGCGCTAACCCACCCAAGGGGAGGGTATTGTTTATATCTCCACAGGAAAAGAGGGACCAAACTTCAACCCAGTGCTCCAAGGTGTGAAGACAACATGCCGGCGCGGAGTAGGGAATCAGTGGAGAGGTCTAAGGGGCTGGTCCCA
>NW_022111369.1:3731097-3735032 GCF_000313985.2 Echinops telfairi
AAATTAGAGCATAAATAAACTGTAAAGCCTAAAAACAATGGAAAAAATCAACAAAAAAACATACTGGTTCTTCAAAAAACATTAACAAAATTTTTAAACTTCTGGCAAGCTTAACAAAAGGAAACAAAAAGAGAAGACATAAATATCTGGAATCAGAGATGAAAAGGGCAACATTACAACAGGTATGAACAAAATAAAAAAGAATAAGACATTTCTTTCTATGAAAATGGACAAACTCCTAGACAAACACCATCTACTGTAATTAACACAGAAAAGAAAAACAGAGAAACCTCAACAGACCCTTAAAAAGGACTAGAAAACATCACCAAGAAACTCCTAGCCAAGAGAGGTCCGGGACCAGATGCCTTCCCAGGGGAGTTGCTCCGCGCAGAGTGAGGAAATATCACACACAGTATTCCAGAACACAAATTACCTTCCAACGCCCAAACTCATTCTATGATGAGCATATCCCTGACACCAAAGGGAGGAAAGGACTCCACAAAAACAGAGACAGAAAACCACAGACAAATCTACCTCAGGAACATAGACTGAAAAATCCTCAACACAATTCTGGCCAACAGAATTTAATGATTTATATATATACTACCACGATCAAGTGGGATTCAAATCAAGGAACCAAAGATGGTTCAACATCAGAAAAACAATAAATGTATTCCATCACCAAAAAAGGACAAAGAATAAGAACCACATGATCATATCAATAGATGTTGAAAAACTGTGACAAAATCCATCACCCATTTCTGATAAGAACACTCAACAAAATAATATTAGAAAGGAAACTCTTCAGCATAAGAAAAGCCATATTTGAAAAATCAATGACCAACATCATGCTCCATGGGGAAAAACGGAAAATATTTCCCATGAGAATAGAAACTAGAAAAGGATGTCCCCTATCACTACTATGATTCAGTCTTGTGTTAGAAGTGTTAGCAAGAATCATTGGACAGCAGAGAGAAATCAAGGGCATACACACAGGCAAAGAAGAAGTAAAACTCTATGATCCGATGACATAATTTTGTAGAGGGAACCCCAAGGACTCCACAAAAAGACTGTTGGAAACATTCAGCTCTTCGATTCATTTTGAATGAGCTTTTATATATTCTGTGAGATGTAGGAGGAGATCCAATTGTGCCAGCACCATTTATTGAAGATACTCTTCTTTACACGTTAAATAGATTTGGCAGCCTTGCTAAAGATTAATTGACCATGGATGTGTGGCTTTGTACTAAATTGTTTAAGAAATTGCCTTTCATTTGTTTTTTCCTTAAACCGTTCCATTTATTTTTTTAAGGATGTAAATGGTGGTGTCACACTCCACACAATTATTATTAGCTTTAAGCATTAGATGGAGTACCTAATAGGGCTTGGTGTTTAATCTTAAAAGCAGACCCTAGGGCGATTTAGTCTGAGTCCAAAGGTGAGTTGGCGTGAGTCCCTTGGTTAGCAGTTTAGTGGTTCACTAGAAAGGGTTGACTCCAGCACGCTGTGCTTACTCTGCTCTCAGCTTCCCTTACGTGTGTCTCTATAAACATATTCATGAGTTTGTCATCATTATGTCATATTCTTTGGTTTATGCATTGACTTTGAAAAATATTAAACAGCTCCTAATTTGTCTGTTTCTTTAGCTGTGTATTTTCTGTTCTTAATAACCGCTTGCCATCTCTTTAATTCCATAATAATCATTTACCATCTAAATGATTTGCTGAGGACAACGTCTCTTTTATAGTCGGCATTATTGCTACTGCCGTTAGAAAACCTTGACTACTGGCCCTCTGGACATGAGAGTTCAGGAAGTTACCTTTTTGCTTAGTAGCATTCATTTCATACACATAAGTGGACACTTTGTTTAGAATCCAGCCACAGATGTTCAGCCAAATGTTTTCTCTCAGGTTTGCGTTTGCAGCAGCCAAAGCCTCACTCATGGTAGAATCTCTGGAAATGAGAATACCAGATGAAACCTATCTCAGGAATTTATCTTAAATTTCTTCTCTGTTATCACTACTGGAGGAAATCCTACAACTTACCCGTCATTAAAAATAAAACCACAAAAGCCACACACAGGAGAGAAGGGGATGAATACACGTTGGTGAGAGTTTCACTTGGTAAACGTAAATATTTTGGTAACAGTTATTTGTCATTCTTTATTTTAGGTGAAGCCATGGCAGATAGTTTGATAGAAGATATATTATATGAGTAGAAGGGTCTTGGAAAGTTACATTTTAAATTTTTTTTCAGGGGCAAATTAAGGCCCCAAATCACCTTACATCTTGTGGGAAAAGGGCAAGTGGAAAAATCCATGGAAAAATGATTATTAATAGATTGTCAAATTCCCCATTAGAAATGGACACTTTATCATCATGTTTTTACACTACATTCATCATCTTTTCACCAGAAAAATTAAAGGTATTCAAGGCCTACTTTTAATGTGTAATTGGAGATGGCCTGGCTTTGCTCCCTTTTGGTAAAGAAAGGTTTTTTTGTGGGATAACACAGTGGATATAGTTCACTATATACGTATAGCCTACTACAGAGTCTGTTGCTTAAAAAGTCGAATCAATAAGTCAAATACATATTTGTTAAGTAAATGCAGAAACAAGAAATAAAAATAGTTATTGATATAGAAAACAGATTTTTCATCATTTCCTTTGAGGAGTAGTAGCCCATTAATTCTTTTTGTGGGCAATAATCTGAATATTAGTTAATTTCAGAGTCTGTAAGAATCTTTTAAAAGGCTCAAATCTACTTTCCACAACTTAGAAGCCTCTAAAGTTCTTGTGATGTAATGCATTATGCATTGTGCTACTCACCACCAGGTCAGCAGTTCAAATCCACCAGCTACTCCTGGGAGAAAGATGAGGAAATTTGCATCTGTGAAGAATTCCAGCATTGGAAACCTGAAGGAACAATTTTACTTTGTCCTACGGGGTTGGTAGAACTCTGAATCTACTCAATGACTGGACTTTGTTTTTGTTTTGTAGTGGCTGAAAGTTACCATCCAATTCCCAAGCCTCGAAAGTTTCATATTTGTTTTTTGGATTTTAAGGAGAGATTTAGGAGAAGGAATCAGTGTATATTATTTGTTAATTAAAAATATTTATCGAACACCAAAAAACATTCAAATATCTGTGTTACACATTAAGAGTACAGTGCAGATTTAAAGAAGATATAGAATCTATTCTTCCAAAACTTGAAATGAGAGAAGTTAATAATAAGAATCACACTAAATTATATAAAATTCCAGTCGGTATAATTCTTTGAAAAGACTCAATCTAGAAAGTTATCAAGGCTTGGCATCAGGGATGATTTCCCTAAGGAAAGGATATGTGGACAGATATGTAGATGATGAGTCTGATTTGACTAGACGAAGAGAGGTAGGACGGGGAATGGGGGAGCTACTAAAGAGAGACTCAGCTACACTAAGACTTAACGGTGGTAGACCTACCTTTTCCTGTGTGTGTCACATTAGAGGTGAGGGATACAGACTCAAGAGCAGCTGCTCTGTGTGGAACCCGGGTTCTCACTTACGGAAATGAGGGGAGAGAGCTAGTGTAGGGCAAACGGTTTCCTTTTAGGAATGTGGAATGTAAGCGGCACACATCACCGCTGCTCTCATTCCATTGACAAGTGTCATGAGCGGCTCGATCAATAATTACTTAACGCTCTTAGACATTTTTGAATGCTCGGTTTATTCACTGCAAACACACATCAAACAATCTAAAATATTATTCAAACTATTAGGGGCAAACAACTGTAAGCATAAGGGCAGAGTAACAACTATGAGCATAAAGGCATAATAATAACACTTCTCACACATTTCATATTAGCACCATAGTCCCAATCAGCATTGCCTCATCGGTGTACTCACCCCAGGTAGAGTTGGAGAGAGCAGGAGTTGATGTCTCCTTGGTTCCTAG
>NW_022111369.1:3738471-3739554 GCF_000313985.2 Echinops telfairi
ATATGGCAGGCGGCGACATGGTTCTAAGGTTCTGTGGCTCAAACAGAGGTTCAAATACACGAGTATTAATTGCTTATTTGAGAAATTTGACTGAGGAGAGAGGCATGGGTTCAGGAAAGTGGGGAAAATGATGCGTTTATTGGAAAGTTAAGCATGTTTACAATACAAAAGGAAAGACTCAGAAAAAAAGGGAGCCCTTGAATTTACAGGAGAAATAGTTGGAGCAAGGTCTCTAAAGAGATGGACGTAGAATTTGGAAGTGACTATGATGTGATGAAAAACTTTAATCATGAAGAGGAGGCATGCCTCTTTCTATGATCACGGTCAAAGGGAGGAAGATGGGTAATAATTAAATATGTGCCGGAGCCGAGGGCTAGACCTAGGTCTGCTCAGGATGAGGAAATTATTAGCTTTTGAGATTTTAGGATTAAAAAAATAGTACTAATATGAAAATATAAAGGGTAATTAAAATAACCATACAAAATTAACAATTATACTGAAGGCTCTTTGAAATTGAACATAGGGTCTAGGGTCTTAAAGTGGTTTCAGAGAAATGATATATCACACAGTGAACCATATTGTCTCATTTAGATAAGCAAGGAAGTGAGGCGAGCAGAATCAAGGGCACTGAAGTTCAGGTCTGAAAGTGAAGGTGTAGGAACTGTCACTACATTTCAGACTTTTTGTTAGAGAGCGTTATCCCGGGTTGAGGGCTCAAGGTAAGGACCAAATTCAATGTGGATCTGTGGTAGGCATTTATGGACACCATTTTAGTGCACCTTGCTTAGTGTGCATCACAGATATTTGGTGAAGGGCAACGCTGTGTCCAGGGAGTCAAGAGGTACCATTTTTGCATCACCCAGAGCTCCCGTCAGGGATCCAAGTCACATTTTGGTAATTTTCACAATCTTTCAAGCTGTTTCATAATACTATTGCATACTACTTAATAGACTCTCATCTAGTGTAAACATAACTTTTATATGCAGTGAGAACCTGAACAGTTCACCTAACTTGATTTATTGCCATATTTACTTTCTTGTGGTGGCCTGGCACCCACCTTGCGGTATTTCTGAGGTATGCTTA
>NW_022111369.1:3742309-3747903 GCF_000313985.2 Echinops telfairi
AAGGATATTGAAACTACCAAAAGAACAAGCAAATCTGTCTTGGAAGAAGGGTAGCCAGGATGATCCTTAGAGGCAAGGATGGCGAGACTTCATCTCATGTACTTTGGACATAAGACCAGTCCGTGGAGAAAGACATTATGCTTGATAAAGTAGAGGGGCAACAGAAAAGAGGAAGGTGCTCACCAAGAGGGATGGACACAGTGCCTGCCACCATGGGCTCAGGCACAGGAACAAGTGTGAGGAAGCATAGGACCAAGCAGCGTTTTGTTCTGCTGTGTGTGAGTCACTCTGCGTCAGTACCAACTTGATGGCCCCTCACAACAGTGGCTTTATAGGACACACCTTTTAAAATTGTACAATGGAGAATTAAAGTCATCGTTAAGTATGCTAAATATCAAACATGCTAAAATAATTTAGAAAGATCAAGAAGTACTGAAAGAAGTTCGGGATAATCCGTTAGGGATATTTACAACGTAATGTGCAGAGACGGGATGAGAAAGTAGGTGAGAACAATAATGATTTCTGCTTCCTGTCAGACTTTAACTGAGGAAGAAAAATCCGAGGTTCCTGATGAAATTGTAGCTTGATTGTTTTAATACATTATTTAGTAATCCTCAGAAAAGGTCAATGGGTGTTACAAATACTTTGCACTTGCTGTGACAACCTTTATGTTTGCGCTTCAGACCCACCTAGTGGTGTCATGGAACAAAGGCCCAGTGATTTGCTTTTATAAGAATTACAGCCCAGAAAACCCAGTGGAGCAGTTCTACCCTGCACCATATGGATTTCTGTGAGTCAGACGGCAATGGGAATATTCAGGAGACTTTGGCAAATAATGGAGTGATTCCCATGAGAACACATTTCCCATGTTTGCAGTTGTTTCTTTTTCTTTTTCTGACACTTCAAAAGATTTATACTTATATTATTAATCTTTTCTACCAAGTTTAGTTAAAAGCAAAGAGCAATAATCACATCTGAATAAACACACATGTCTTGTGAATGATTTCTTCCCTTGAGACACCATTGATGGGGAAATTGTCTCCTCTTATTATGATTGTGTGTGTGTACACACATTTTAGTTTAGTCTACAAGTGACTTCATCATGATTTTCAGAAAGTTGGTGTATCTTGGAGGATTTACTATAAACTCTAAACCAAATTCACTACTGTTGAGTCGATGGTGACTCACAGCGACTCTATAGGATAGGGTAGAACTGCCCCATTGGAATTCCCAGCCTGGAGCTGTTGATTCGGAGTGAAAAGCCTCATCTTGCTCCCACAGGACAGCTGGTGGCTACCAACTGCCAACCGTGCAGATTGCAGCCCAACTCGTAACCACTACGTCACCAGGGTTCCTACTGGGTGATAGAGAACTTATTTATAAGTTTACAAATATACATTTATATAACCTTATAAATTTATAAGGTAATAAATGAAATATAATTTAATTATAGTTTTGGTAAAGAACTGCAAGCTACCTTTATGTCCAGATGGAAAGAGCCAACCACTGAATGATAGACTTCTTTTTCTGCTAGATGATGCAACCGAAGGAGAGTAGACACTTATGGCTGGGAGGAAAGGCAACAAGGCTTTTTTGGTTTGGCCTGACCAAGATTCTTCTCTCCAGATCCATTTGCCTACAGTCAGAAAGGGGCATATATTAGGGTGAATGCTCTGTAGTTACTGTCTTTGAATTCGTAATCATTTCATCTCTGAGTTTGTCATTTTAAAGTGAGATCTGATGGTACCATGACTTTATTTGGAGGCTCAAAGCTTTCTTCGAGACATGGTTCCTTGTTCCAGGATGGGATTTTGGCTGCCCCTGCTCCAAGGCATTTGATCTTGCTTAGTCTTGCCCTTGGCCTTATCTAGCTTCTTCATTCTTACCCGTCCATGAGGACAACTGCTACCTTCTGCCTCAGAGCAACTATATTGTGTCTAGTAGGGCGGGAGGAGGATAGAATCTGCCATTGCCCACGCACAGATGTGAGGACGGTTGGGTTTGTGAATTTTGAGGGTTGTGTTTTTCAGTTGTGAGGGAGGAGGCGTGAGTTTGAACATCACGGGGTACCAGGTGGAGGCCATCCTGACTATAGGCTGACTTGGTAATTAAAAATATATTTGGTAGGGGATTTGGTGGGGGGGTCAGCCCCACCCAGATAACAAATGCATCCTGGCATCGAGATTACAATCTTTTGAGGGCGGCTTCTCCTCCATGGGTTGGAGGAGTAGACTCATGGGAAAAAGAGATGGATGTTCCTGCCTCCAGCTGGGGTGCTGTCAGGCAGTCTGGTAGCTAGAGGGAGGGGGAATCCACTTGCCAGTGGCCACACGGACAGAGTCCCCAGCGGGGCCCCTGAACACCTGCTGCAGGCCTGACTTGCCTGCTGAGTTATCCTCCTGCTGGAGGAAGAGCAGCATTACCCAGTAGATGAAACCCCCATGTCGTTCTGAGGAAGTGTAGCAGAAAGGGGAGTCTGGGTGGAGGGGGCTGTAGAGCGCTCGTCTCGTATAGGAGGACATGTAACCTCCAATCATCTCCCAGTGGAGGTTGCGGTGTCAAGTGAGCATGGCACTGCCATCTTATTTCAAAGATATGGGAAGTCCAGCTCTTTTATGTGAAAAAAAATGTATGTGGCGTTCCCCACAGAGGCTGAAGGCAGTGGGGGTAACCATGTCTAGGTGCTTCATTTGGACTTGGGGCCTCTGGTGGGCAGGTCACAGGGGTAGCTGTTTCCAGCACACTCAGCCACTGTGGTTTAACTCTCATGCTTTGCAAAGAAAGACTAAACATCCGAGCATGAAACGAGAGAGCTGACTGTCATTCAAGCTTTGGGGTCAAAAGAACTTTGCCATAAACAAAATGAACCACCCTAAATCATTCCCATGGAGTCCATGCCAACTCATAGTGACCCGATGGGACAGAGTGGAACTGGCTTCATAAGTTGCTGAGATGGTAACTCTTTATAAGGATAGAAAACTCTATCTTTCTCCTGCAGAGTGGCTGGTGGATTTGAATCGCTGACCTTGCAGTTAGCAGACTAACTAGCAACCACTACACCACCAGGTGCCTCCATTAAACCAACACTGGTACAAATGATTACCTTCAGCGGCCGCAAGTGCTCTGAGCAAGCAGCCTGGAGTGCTGGGAGACAACGTGTTGAGATGCAACCTGGGTCCTGAATAACAAGAGATTCAAACTCAAAGGCCAAGGCCAAGAGTGGGGATAGGAAGAGGCAGGGAGAACAATGTTGTAGGCAGGGGTGTAGCAGGGAAAGCAGGTGTGGATGGGAGGCTCAGTGGTAGAAGGCCAGACTGGCTAGCAATGAAGCTAGACAGGAAACGGGGACCACATTTTGTAAGGCTTGCATTTGACTTCTTATCCGAAAAACAATGTGCAGATATGAAAGGGTTTTAAGCAAGGAGTGCCCTCATTGGACATTTAACAAAATACCATTCTGGCTGGAGTGAATAAAGCACATTGTTTCTATTCTAGAAGAACCATAATAAGAAGCATGGCTTCGCCATATACAATCCACTCCCCTTGAGGCGATTCTGACCCACAGGCAGCTCATAAGGTTCCAAGGCTGTAAATGTTTACATGAGTAACTCGTGTCCTCTTTCTCCCGTGGAATGGCTGGTTGGTTTACAGTTGGCAGCCTGGTGCTGAACTCACACCAACAGGCTAGGATTTTGGAATTAACTATAGAACTGTTGTTGTTGTTGTTGGTGGTGGTACCATCCAGTCAGCTCCGACCCATAGCAACACCTGTGCACAATAGAATGAAATCCTGCATGGTCCTGTGGTAGCCTCACCCTGGTTCCTATGCTTGAGCCCATTGATGCCACCACTGCATTAATCCGCTTCGTTGAGGACCTCCCCCTCCTTCACTGGCCCTCCACTTGACCAAAGATTATGTCTGTATCCGGGAAGTGGTCTCTCCTGCCAATATGCCCATGGTATGTAAGATAAAGTCTCTCCATCCTTGCTTCTGCCTCTAAGATGCACTCTGGCCGCACTTATTCCAAGATAAATCGGCTGATCCTTTCAGCAGTCCGTGGCACTTTCTGTGTTCTTCTCCAGCACAAAATTCCAATGCATGGGTTCTTCTCTGGTTTTCCCTGCTCAATGTCCAAGTTTCACATGCATATGAGAATACCATGATTTGGGGCAGGTGCACCTTCGTTCTCAAAGTAACATCCTCGCTCTTCCATACTCTAAAGAGCTCTCGTGCGGCACATTTACCTAATGCAACTTGTCTTTTGATCTTTTGACTGCTGCTTCCATGAGCATTGATTGTGGAGCCAATTAAGAGAAAATCCTTGACAACTTCAACCTTTTATCCATTGATCACGCTGTTATCTATTGGTCCAGTTGTGAAGTTGTAATCTGTACTGAAGGCTACACTCCTTGGTCTTCATGAGTCAATGCTTCAATTCCTCTTCACTTTCAGCTATCAAGGTTGCGTCATCGATATATTTTCACGATGAGCCTATAATATTACTAAATTACATTATTATTACTAATGTTAAGCGGGTTGCATACTGTGAAACTTGGAAATACCTTGGTTTTGATCATTAGAAATATAATTAGAAAAGCTATTTTTTCCTAAGTGGATAAATGACTACCTTGTAATGTGTTCAATGAATCGATGATATTGTTAGACTACTTACTAGTGCTGGCTAGTGGATAGGTCTTGGGCTGCAACTGCAAGGTCACCATTTGGAAACATGAGCTGCTCTGCAGGAGAACGTTGACGCTTTCTACTCCTATGAAGAGTTACAGTCTTAGAAACCCACAGGGGCGGTCTTACCTCGTCTCAAGGAGTCACTATTAGTCAACATTGACTCGAAGGCAATGAGTTTGGATTTGGTTTTTCTGTTGTTGTTGTTTTTCTTAGGTGCTGTTAAGTCAATACAAACGCATAGCGATGTGATCTATGTACAACAGAAGTAAACACTGCTTGGCTCCGCACCATCCTTCCAGTAGTTGTTGCTATGTTTGAGCCCATTGGGCAGCCACTGTACGCTCCCGGTCCATTTGGACGAGGTCTTCCTCTTTTTTGTGAGGCTCTACTGTACCAGCAGCATGGCGTTTCCCAGGGGCTGGCCTCTCCTGACGGACACGTCCAAACGATGTGAGACAAAGCCTTGACCTTCTCCCTTGGAGTGAACATCCTTGTTGTATCTCTTTCAAGACGGATTAGCTTATTTATTTATTTTTTTTGCAGATCATGGCTCTTTCAATATTCTTTGCCAATACCATAATTCAAATTTATCAATTTTTCTGTAGCCTTACTTATTCATTGTCCAGTGTTCACATGCCTTTGAGGTGATTGAAAATACGAATTCTGAGGTCAGGGGCACCTTCGTCCTCACAGTGACATCTTTGCTTGCTAGCACTTTAAAGAGCTTTGCTAAATCCCATCGGTTTTCCTTCCAAATGCTACTCTTATGACATGCTTTTTCAGTCGCACCTCTCGGTTAGAAGATTGTAGTGGCTAATTTACCAATATCCCCATGAAAAACCTCGGAGCTCGTCAATCCATCGCTCACATTCCAACGAGGAGCCAAGTCTACAAGTACACTGCCCAA
>NW_022111369.1:3749032-3752583 GCF_000313985.2 Echinops telfairi
CTGCCTTATTTGGTTGGAGTGCTACTGGTCTCGTCTGCCACTGGATGGAGCTATAGCACCAGGCAAATATTTTTCCCATTGATTCAAGCAACCGTTTTCCTGACCTTTCGCCATCAATTTGCTTAGCTTTACTAAACTGAGATTGCTGATTTCCTGCAATTTTACTGTTGCAATGCTTTCTTACTTTTTTGGCTGTGTTCCATGAGCTCTCTTGTAGAATCTTAATATAGATATAAATAAATTAAGGATGTTAATTTTGTTTTGATAATTGCAGGACACTTTTTGAGATAAGTAGGGAAGGTCTGGGGTGTTGTAACCAATGCGGATACTTCCTGGGGTAGGTATATCATAGACTGCAACATGTGCCTTATAAAATCTTAGTAAGTAATGACAAGACTATTAATTTCCTTATGCCGGGGCCCTTCAGTGGTTTCTTGTTGCCCCTTGAGATCAATTGCAGAAAGTATAAGCCAAAATATTTCTCAGGTTTCACCAGCACTTCTATGCTGGAAATTAAGATTTAGGAAAATTAATCGTTTTCAGTACTACATCAGAAAGCTTTGGCTGCCTTTCTTTATCTCTCGTTCATTTATCTCTTTTTGATCATGTCCTACTGGCTTCTCTTATCTATCTATATCAATCTATCATTTCTTCATCTCCAAATTCTATCCAAACCAGCTACTTCTTTCTATCCAAAATTTATTTATCTGACTTCTAATACTCTGTAATCACTCCTCACCAGGAAAAATTTTCATGACAAAATATTTTCACTTAAATAATCTACTCAATTATTAATTTGTTACTTGCCAATGAAAGAGCCCTGGTGGGTAGTGGGTTACTACTTGCTAACTGCCATGTCAGGAGTTCAAATCCACCATGCACTAGGTGGGAGAAAGAAGACTCTTTTCCTGGGAAGTTTGACATCTCAGAAACACACAGTTCTATTGTCTGTAAGGCTGCTGAGAGTCGGAGTTGGAATTGACTCAATACTAGTGAGTTCGGTTTTGAGTTTTTACTTGTGAATATTCCGCCTTGAAATCAGGCTCTTAAGGAAGGGTTAACACAGGAGTGACTAAAAGGACCGGGAACAGGCGCAGTATCATTATAATTTCACTTATGTAGAATTTTGTAATTATATAGAAGTTAAATGATATAGAAACATATACTTTCTCTTACATATGCATTTATATCAGGAAAAGGGCCCACACAGTTACAGAAGTGGGCAAGTTCAAGTATGTGCAGGTTCTGAGTCTCTGGGTCAGATGTTAGGCTAGAAGCTTCTATTGATTCATAATTATGGGGCTGATCAACCCAAGATTGAAAGGAAGACAACAAACTGGTGGCTGCAGCGTCAAATGAATCTAAGGTACAGGTCAGATTTCAGGCCACTGACAACTTCCAGGCAGGCACTATGATAGGCCATTAACTCAGATCCAAAGAGCTGCAGGTAGATGAGTTAGACACAGGATGCAGACCCAGCAAAAAGCAAAGGGAGCTTTCCCAGAGCATCTACTTATATTAGGAGCAGGTCACAGCCCCTAGGAATCTGCCTTTCATGTGATTGCAACAGGACTGTGATCTAAGTAGGGGTGTTGCATCCCATCCTCATCTTCTTCTGGCGGATTGACACACGTGTGCATGCATGCACGCGCATCTATTTATATCAAGAAAATGTCTCACAAGGTTGTAGAAGCAAGCCAGCCCATTTTCTGGCAGGTTCCAAGTTTATGGGTCAGATGTTAGGCTAGAAACTTCTCCTGACTCCGGTAGCTGTGTGGGCTGATGACAGGTCAGCAGGATGCTCACAGGTTGCTGCCTGCAGAGAGGGAGGCATCCAAGGTTGGCACATCAGGCTTGTTAACTGGAGAGGTGATTAATCCAAGGTGAGTATAGCAGATGGCAGGTCACTGATGACTTCAGGATTGGCAGACAATATGTCAGCTGTTCTCTTAAGTTAAGAAACAAACAAGCAAACAAAGAAAACAGAGGTTAATGAGTCATTTGTAGGATTCAGACTCAGCAAAAAGCAAGCACGTTTTCTACATTATATTGGGAGCAGGCCACAACCTGGAGGCAATTTTCATCAGGATTGTGACCTAAGAAAAAGGGTTGCATTTTACCATAATCTTTTTTTTTCCCCTTCTGCTTTTTCTTGAGGGGGAAGGTCAGCTCTTTGATAATTAAATTTTGTTTTGACAACTTTACAGTCATATAATTCACATATCATACAACTCAATAGTTCAAACTAACAAGAATAAAAAAGCAGATCAAAACCTCATTCAAAAAGAAATCAGAACATTAAAATCTAGAGCAAATTTAAATAGAACATTAAAATCTAGAGCAAATTTAAATAGATCATAGGTAGAGCAAATGATGGAGTGCTAAATTTTTAACCTAACTGCCATCCTAATCTTATCCATTGTGGAGGCTTACAACAGCTTGCCTGCTGTGTTGTCAGCTCATGGGGGATGGTTACATGGTAGCAGCCAAACCACCGAGAAGCCTGACTCAGTGCAGGCGACACAAAACCTTACCTGTCACAGTGTATGATGCATCCCACAGCTCATGTAGCCTTCAACATTAATGTTCAGTATGTCAAATCTATTCTGGAGATGGTCCTTAAATTCAGATAGAATATACTCAAGTTTTTGCTTTGACTCTTTGGACCTGTGTTCATCTTCAGCTTTAACTTGCACTTGCATATAAGTAATTCATGATCTGTTCTGCAGTTGGCCCTTTGCCTTGCTCAGATTGATTTGATTCGTGTGTCTTCCATCCAGCAAAGTCTACGTGAGAAAAGATCATCGTTTATGTTGTTGAAATGGTGTTTGCAATAGATACTTCGCTGGTTTTTTGAAGTCTTATAATGCAATCTCCAGTCTTTTATGGCAATGTCATATCTTCCAACTGCCGATGCTTCTTTGTTTCCGAGTTTCACATGTCAATCGCCAATAATTAAATTGTCAACGCATCCTGATTGCATGTTTGATCAATGACAGACTCCAGAGATTGGTAAAATGCTTTTATTTCGTCACCTTTAGCACTAGTGATTGGTTCATAAATTTGAATTTCAATCATATTAACCTAAACATTTTTGGGTGTTTAGATGTTGTCCTATTACGGGTATTGTTGAACTTCAGGATAATCCTTGAATGTTGTTTTTGATCATGAATGTGACCTATTTCTCTCTAATTTGTCTTTCTCATCTGAGTTGGCCCACTGATTTAAAATGTTCAGTTTATTAATTCCTAGGATATTATGCTTTACACATACTCCATTTACTTTTTGATGACTTCCAAATTTCTTAGATCCATACTTCACACAGTCTATATCCTGGTTATTAATGGCTGTTATGACTGGTTCTTCTCATTTTTGAGTCATTCCACATTAGCAGGTCCATGTGTTGGAAGGTAGACGTTACCCGCATCATTAAGGTTGACTCTACTTTGAGGCAGCTCTTCCTCGGGTTTCTATTGAGTGCTGTCCAGCCTGACGGTCTCATTTGTTCAGCACTGTGTCCCAGACATTGTTTCATTGCTCATCAGGTTTCC
>NW_022111369.1:3753900-3765217 GCF_000313985.2 Echinops telfairi
CTGTGCCACATTTCTTACCAAGTCCTGTGTGAGGTAGAATTTTCAAAAAATAAAAATCTGAACCCAGTTTAGGATAGAAAAATGCTTTGGGAACTTATTCGATGTTTATCAGTTCAGACTGTATATGATAGAGATAATGTCTGCTTCCTGCCTTCTCCCAAAGACTCTTTTCTTATGTAATGTTCCCCAGTGTTTCATTATTTTCGGTTTTGTTTAACAGTAAACCTGCTGTGTTGAGGGGAACCTGCGCCATTGCAACCCCAGAGTAGAGCGGGGTTTCTTTGCCATCATCTATGGAAACAGATCTTCCTCCTGTGGAATTGACTCGGCAGCACTCTGTTCAATAACACAACGCCCTTATCTTGCTCCTTTAGTCCTACCCAAAAAACAATTTCACTGCCATTGAGTCCCGTCTGACTCATGGTGTTCCTATAGGACAGCCCTGGCCCTGTGGGTTTCCGAGACTGAAAATCTTTAGAGGAGTAGAAAGCCTTGTTCTTCTCCCATGGAGTAGCTGCCTGGTGGCTTTGAACTGGGCATCCTCTCGACAGCAGCTCAACAAGTAGCCCAGTAATCACTATGTCACCAGAGCTCCCCTCTTTCCGCTACAGGTGTTGTAAATTTCTGGACACTTTGCCATTTCTTTTGTTGCTCCAACTCATGCTGACGCCATACAAAACCAATGTGAACGTCACCTGGTCCTACCCATCCGACCAAGGCGATTCATAGGAGGTTCCTTGGCTGATTTTAGGAAGTAGATCTCCAGACCTTTCTTTCTAGTGCTCTTAGCCTGTAAACTCTGTTGAAACTGCTTAGCAGCTCAACTGACAGATGGGCGATGACAGCAAATAAGGTGTATTGACCCTGAATTGAATTGTAACCTGGAAAGAACCTGAATCTAGTGCTTGGAAGACGAGAGTGTTACCACTGAATCGTCCATATCCGTTTACCATCTCTCACACCTCTGAAAGTAGTCCCTTCACTCAGCTCTCTTTAGTTCATCTTTTAATTGTGCTTCTGGATTTTTTGTTTTTAGAACGTCGGCATGCATATAGAATGAATGACTGAGAAGGGATGGTGTCAGAGGCACTGGTGTGTCTGATGTGAGGTTTCGGCATCTGGCTGGGATTGAAAGTGCAGAGGACTCAGCCTCCAGAAAAATATTTGAAAATTTGGTTAAGAACTCACTGTGGAATCTCGACAGTGCAGCTTCCATAGTATAGAGAGGGCCAAGACAAAAGTGCCCCTTGAAGAAAACATAACCAAAAAATTGCCTCCTCAGACTACTGCTGCTTGAACAGACCCTCTACCTTTATGAGAATTGCTAATTTAGAATCAAATCAGAGTTATTAACAACACTCACTGTTCTTCAATGGCCTGTGCAAATTCACTTAAAAAAAAATCTCTTTTGGGTAGCTAGAAAGAGAGCAATTTGAGTATAAGGCTTTGTAAGGAGCTCATGCTTCTTTGATGTTCTTCAAGTTCACACAATGCTTAGCAAACAGTTTTGAACAGTTTATTGCTTGAGTGTAGTAGATAAGCACTCAGGGTCTGACATAGAGTTCTGGTGGTGCAGCGGTTAAGTGCCCCCCTACTAACTGAAAGGTTGTCCGTTTGAGTCTACCAGCCTCTGTGTGGGGGGAACAAGTGTTGGTTTGCTTTTGGGAAGATTACGGATTGGGATATCCTACTGGGCTGTTGTACCCTGCCCTATTGAGTCACTCTGAGTTGGGATCAACTGAGGACAAACAATAACAGATCAGTGGATGTGATGTCATTCGAGAATCAGGTTTTCTTTGTGATGTTAATGAGTCCACATCTGTGTAGAGTGTGTCTTAATGAAGTCAATCACTTGATTAGGCCCAGAGAAGCAAATTGGGGTGGAATGGGGAGATAGGCATCACATGGGGATTGAGCAAGGGGTTCCCCTCAGGGCTGACAGCTAACACATTCTTCCTGAGTTAGTACCCTGAATTCAGACTTCTGGCTTCCTAAACTGTGGAAGCCCCAGTCAAGAAATCAAATGACACATTGCATTGGGCAAAGCTGCTACACAAGACCTCTTTGGAATATTGAAGTGTCAGGATGCTGCTCTGAGGACTAAGACGTGCCTGACCCAGGACATGTTACTTCAGTCTCCTTGTGTACATGTGAATGTTGGACAGTGGATAAGGAAGGCTGGAGCCGAATGGATGGATTGGATTTATGGTACTGGTGAAGAACATTGCATGTGCCCTGGGCTACAGAAGGAAGAAACAAATCTGTCTTAGAGGAACTTCAGCCGGAATGCTTCTTAGAAAGGAGGATGGTGCGATTTCAGCTCATGTGCTTTGGGCATGTGTGTTAGACAGGGTTCTCTAGAGAGATAAAACCAAATTGCTGATAATTTAATATATTTATTTATAAAGATAGATATATAACAAGAAATGAACTGTTAAATGATATACAGATATAAAAGAAATGAACAGTTAAATTATAAGCACTAAAAATGGCTCAGAGTTGTGAAAGACCAGCAGTCCTTCTCCTCTCTCCTGCTGCCAGATCTCCCTCTATTTATCGAGAGAGCTAGGCTATCTCAGCACAGCAGCCAATCACAAGGCAGATCACCAACTGTCAACTAACCACCAGTTCCAACTGCCAGTCCCCAGCTCCAGAGATGTCTTAAAGGGACCTCAACTTACAGAGACACAGTCCACAGGCTAGGCATCCCACAGGTAGTGTAGCCTATAAATTGAGGCAAAGAACGAGCAAGGCAGCCGCACACTGGTCCGATGATCAAAGAGCAAGAGACAAGAAAGGCGAGGCTCACCGAGCCATTATCTCTCCACCCTTCAGTTAATCCTACTTGTATTTATCGTCCAGGCTGGCATAATAAACTATATCAGCATGCTATCTGGAGAGACCAGTCTCTGGGAAAGGGCATGCTTGATAAAGTAGAAGACCAGCAAAAGAGCGGTGCTCTCCACAAGATGAATGGACACACTGTCGACAATACTAGGCTTGAATAGGAGAGCAGTTGTGAGGATGGTGTAGGACGGGGCAATGTGTCATTCTCTTAGGCGTAGGGTTGCTGTGAGTGAACGGCACCTAACAGCCACAACCTGTGAGAAAGCACACTTTTGTTTGTTAAAGTCATTCACTTGTGGTACTCTTCTTAGAGCTGTCCTAAGAAATCAAGATGCAGGGCGTTAGCCCTTGACGGCATGAAGTGTGTTTCATGTACCCTCAAATCCATAAGGCAACAGATTCAACTTCATTGGAATTTTTTTTCCATCTTATTTTTCTTTATATTCCTGAGACACTGCAAGTCTTGTAGGATTGTTCTTTAGTAACGGATTTGGAGCCAAGGGACTGTGGTCTTCTCTTCCCTGTTCTGGATCCATAGGGTCTATCAAGTTCAATAGTGTTTCTTGACCAAAGAAATAAAGACAGAGAGGATCACTGTAATTATCTCCTCTTCCCTATGGCTATAAAAATTACTGTCTTCAAGTCAATTTTGACTTGTAGTGACTCCTTTGGACAAGGATGAATTGCCCTTGGAGGTTTTTGAGACAGTAACTCTTTACAGGAGTAGAAAGCCTACTTTTTTTTCTTTCAAGCTACTGGTGTGGATTTGAACCACTGACCTTGTGTTTAGCAGCCCAACTGGCAACCCACTCCACCACCAGGACTCCTATAGTTATATATATTTGACTGAACAGTCACCAGCCTGGAGGTGGATCCAGATAGGGGAATATGTTCTCCCTTCTATTGACAATTTTGTAATTAAGATATGAATTCTGGGAATTATTCTTGGTGATACTGAATTTCAATATGACCATACATAATTGATGCTATGCTTTAATCTGAAAGAAGCCATTTAAGGGTTAGGTATGGAATGCTTTCCATTTAAGGACTCTCCTCCATAAAGATTTAAAGGATTAAGATTTAAAGATTTAAAGCTCCTAGCTAAGTTACACATGAGTCATGCTCTGAAATGTTTCCCATTAAGGGGGAAAAAAAAAGATTGTATGGGACTTGGATTTTTTTTCTAGACTTATTAACTTTCAAAAGCCACCAGGACTTCATGTTTTACTTTCATGTGTAACTTTGTGCGAATGACCTTAAAAATGTTGCTGCATGATGACAAGAGACTACGATGCACTAAAGTTACGCTATCAAACCAAGAAAAATGCAAAACAATGCTTCTCTGATCTTATGAATCCTAAAGAGTAAAAGAAGTATTAGGCAATAATGGAAAGAGCAAACCTGAACCTAAAAGCACAGCTCTGAGGAAACCGTAAGGAATAGTGAACAGCTTCGTTTAGACAAGAAGAACCCGCCTTGCTGTGTACCACCCTGTGTAGCCCTAGCAGTCACCTAAGAGATTCTCTGAAGCCAGAGTGGGAGGAAAGGCAGTTTGATTGGGTTGGTTGTTTTAATGAGCTCAGTCGTGTGACACCCTATATAAGTAGAAATTGACAAGTTAATTTAAAGTGTAATTAGGCAGTGATGATTTAATGGTCGAAGCTTGCCTTCCAGGTGGCAAGGTTTGAACCTGGCAATGCACCTCACATGGAGCTAGCCACCTCTGGCCTGTCTGCGGAGGCCTCCATCGCTGTGATGGGGGACAAGTGTCAGTGGAGCTTCCGCATTAAGACAGTCAGAAGAAAGGCTTGGCTGTCTACTTCACTCCCTTGTGCATGGGGCCACCATGAATAGAGCACATTATTTGATGGACAGTTAATAAAAACAGCAATTAGGGTCTTAATCAACTTACCTAAATCTGTCTATTTTTAACTGAAGGTTTGTTGTCATGGCTGACAAAATCCAAGAAGGTATTAAGTGGAAGATGTGAACAAAGTGTGAAATGTGATTTAAGAAATTAAAATAAATATTTTCATAGTGTTCTATCCTCATTTATTACAAAAAAACTGTCATCTAGATTAATGTAACCTTGCATGAGGGAAAGCTTTGCTGTCTTTGGGAAATGTATATTTTCCTAATGTTTTCATATTTAATCCTTTCGTAGCATGCAGTTTATCTTTAACTTTGTTTGTAAGAAGTCCCTTATATTTTTCTTACGATACTGAGATTTACCAGATCATAAAGATTCATAGAAAGCTGTTTGTCAGCTTTTAAAGCCCTGGTTTTGATTTTGGTAACTGTTTTTTTTCCATATCTCATTAACAGACTGATAAGGCCGATATTCTGTGATAACTGTGGTGGGAAATGTTTATTTTTGAGAAATTCTTTAAAATTTGCACCAACAATCTCTTAAAATGTTTAATTACCTTCACTACATCTTTTGGCCTAATTATTTCTCCCACCCACTGCCATTCACTCCATCCCACTCAGGGTGGACAGACTAGAGAGGCTTCAGCAGGTTTCCAAGGCCGGGAGTCTTATGGAAGCAGACCGCCTCGTCTTTCTCTGTAGAGCAGCAGCTGGTGCGCTCGACCCGCCAGCCTTTCTGTGAACAGCCCATCGCTTAACCCACCGCACCACTAGCACTCCTTAATGACATCTCAGGGGGGCTCCAGCCTGTAATAAACAAGGCACTTAAAAATCATTGACACCATGAAGATTTTAAGGTGCTTTTAGTAAAATGAAGATACTATTAATGTATTTTATTGTGCTTCTCCCAAAGTTCTAGCGATCCACTAGTTATTTTTTAGGAGGCAATCCAAAGGTTAACCTGATAAATATGAAAAAAAAAAAATTCAAACCAAGATCAGCCAGCAGAAACAGATGTTGCTTCTGGAAGGACTTGAACTTTTTCCACTCTTCAATGAACATAAACCTTCTGTGGGGGATTGTGCAGCTATAGGGACTTATGTGCATGCCTGTAAATCTCGGTGGTTCCTTTGCTTTTGTGGTCCAGAGTCACCTTCGGTTAACTTGATGCTTCTCCAGGTAGGGAAAGCCGAGGCTGGCTCCAAACACAAGAGCCCCCGTCTGGCTAGTCTCACTTTGCGTTCCTGTCTGTCCCCTGCCTCTCCGTGCTTCCTGCTTCTCTGCTTTGCATGTGAGAAGGACTATTCCAGGAAGAGGACAAAGACATTTTAGCAGGCTTTTGTTACACCTAAGCCTCGGTTTACCTCCCTAAATCGCCAAATAGATGTCTAATCCCGTGGATTTATTAAGGTACTGAATTGAGTCTGCATGGATTATGATTTTAAACTATATATAAATATTAAAAACGAGTAACCTTTCTGTGGACGATGGTGCTTGCTTGAGCCCTAGCAACTGGTTTAGATGACTAAGCTGGAGGGACAGAGAAACAGTTCAGAAAACTCGCTCCCATCGAGTCCATTCAGAGTCCCAGCAATGCTCTCGACAGGACAGATTAGAAGCGGCCGTGGGCGTCTGAGCCTGTAACTCTTCATGGGAGCAGAAGGCTGCGTCTTTCTCCCGGGCTTATAAACTGCCAGTAGCCCCATGAGGCATCAGACTCTTTACCACAGAAAAATAAAGGGAAAAAATAAAATTGGAAATATCAAGTGAACACATGATAGGCACGCTGGTGTTAGCTAGCTATACATCTTGATAGTTTGATTTCTCTTGCTCAGTAGTGACTGCCCACCCCAATAAGATACATTAATAATTTCATCATTAACTAAAAGCACTTTGAAATTTTTGGTGGTTGCTGTTTTGTATTGGTGGTGGGGTAGGGAGGGTAAAGCTTTGATCTTTAGATGTGGTTGGTGAAGATGAGTTAAGAACTCTTGACTTTTTAATAGAATAAAAATCATTTAGTCATAAAAATTGTATTAAGGATTCCCATGAAGAAAATGTAGCTATGCAGTTGTCACCTTTACATTTTGATTTTATTTCTTTTACTTATTTAAATTTTTTGATAATATGGCATTTTATTTATCTATAACTGAAGAAGCCATTTAATAAAAAATAAAATTCCTTATATAAATGCACTCTGTGAATATTTGTGTTCTATTGATATGCTGGTAAAACTGAAAATATACTCTGACTGCCAGTGAGTCAATCCTGACTCATGATGACCCTACAGGACAGGGTAGAACTGCCGCTGTGGGGTTCAGAGATGAACTCTTTCAGGAGTTCGTCTCAGCAGCCTCTGCCACTAAGCCTCCTTTTTCTCTGGATGAAATGGCTGGTAGTTGAGATCTGCCGCCTTCGCTGTTAGCCCCTCAACCTCGAGGGTTCATTAAGTGCTAGCCAGGAGGTAGAGGAACTAATGGTGTTGGCAAGAGAGTGAAATGATACAAGCACTCTAGAAAAAGACCTTTATAATTTCTTGTAAAGCAAAACACGAGACTAATTGCTATACCATCTCACAGTTTTACTCCTAGGCATTTATCCCAGAGAAATAAAAACTTATAAACACTCACACATACACACCTATAAATGTTTATCGCAGCTGTTTTGGTAATAGTCAAAACTTGACCATGCCATGTCATGGAGCTAAGAAAATGAGTTTGTTTTTGAAATAGTAGACTACTTAAAGATTCAAGCGCAATTTTCAGTGAGTTTTTATTCTAAAAAACAAAAACAAAACCCAAAAAACCCCAGCCCATGAAAGAACCAAAATGGTTTCTTAGCAACTCGAAGATGCTGTTTGGGGTTGTGAGCTTCCATCGAGTGGGTTCCTGTCACGGCGGCCCCCGCACAGCGGGACGAAGCACCGCCTGGCTGTGCAGCCTGCTCTCGACTGTTTCTGTGCTTGAGTCTGCCGTGGCGCCACTGTGTCCGTTCATCTTGCCAAGGGTCTTCCTCTTTTTAATTGTTCTCTACTTTATTAACTGTAATATCCTTCTCTAGGGTCCTGTCCCTCCCGGTCGCATTTCCAAAATATGAAGCTTCACTGTCCTCAATTCTAAGGAGCATTCTTAATTTCCTTTGGGATATTAAATGTATTAAAATGATTTTAATACTACATTGGGCTCTTAAAACATAAAAATAAATATTGAGGGTGATTCTAAAGGTAGAAACAAGGTGTCCAAAAATGGGTTGGATTAATTAAATAATCTAGATTTTTTTTAAGCCTTCTGTTACAGTCACTCATTTATTTAAATGCTTCCCAATTGGTTCTGCCCTTAGGTGACGGACAGACATTTGATTTCTTTGAAATGATCTAATTGCTTCTTGACTCATTGGCATACGCTCCTTGACAAGTGTGTTCATTTGTTGTGGTGCATGAGTTTTAGAAAGGTTGAGACCTTGGGAGTGGTGGTGGTGGCCACCATGAGCTATTTTCCTCGTTCTTTATATCTCATCACTGTGATGCCTGGGATTCCGATGAGAAGAGTTGGTAGGTGTTGTTGCATCAGTCCCAGCTCATAGCCACCCGTGTTCAACAGTAACACTTCATCTTCAGTGTTGCTATTGTACTGGAGCCCGCTGTTGCAGCCACTCTGTCAATCCATCTAGTTGAGGGGCTTTGGGAGATGACTGTCTTCTTTACTAAGCCAGTTGCCCTCCAGGCACTGGTGCTCCTGGTAAGTCTGAAGTATGTATGACAAAGTGTTCTCAACCTGGCTTTCAAGGAGCATGTTGACTTTACCTTTTCCTTTTTTAAAAAAAAAATCAATGTATTGGGGGCTTATACAACTCTTATCACAAACCACCCATCCATCCATCATGTCAAGCATACTTGTACATTTGTTGCCATCATCGTTTTCAAAACATTATCTTTCTACTTGAGCCCTTGGTATCAGTTCCTCATTTCCCCCCCTCCCTCTCTCCCTTCCTCATGAACTCCTGATAATTTATAAATTATTATTATTATTTCATGTCTTACACTGACCAATGTCTCCCTTCACCCACTTTTCTGTTGTCTGTTCCCCTGGGAGGGGGTTATATGTCAATAATTGTGATTGGTTCTCCCTTTCTCCCCCCACCTTTCCCTTACCCTCCTGATATCACTACCCTCATTATTGGTCCTGAGAGGTTTATCTGTCCTGGATTCCCTGTGTTTTCAGCTCTGATCTGTACCAGTGTACATCTTCTGGTCTAGCTGCATTTGTAAGGTAGAATTGGGATCATGATAACAGCGGAGAGGAACCATGAAAGAATTAGAGGGAAGTTGTATGTTTCATTGATGCTATACTGCACCCTGTCTGGTTCGTCTCTTCCTTGTGACCCTTCTGTAAGGGATGTCCAGTTGTCTACAGATGGGCTTTGGGTCTCCACTCCCCACTCCCCCTCATTCACAATGATATGATTTTGGCTCTAACTTTTCCAAAGCAGATTTATTCATTCCTTTGGCAAAAATCAAAACCAAACTCACTTCCATCGAGCCAATTCCAACTCATAGTGATCCTAGAGGATGGAATAGGACTGCCCCTGTGGGATGCCCCTGTGAGACTGGAAATCTTCTAGGAGCAGAAACTTCATATTTCTCTTAAGGATGGTGGGTTCTAAGAGTTCACCATGCAGGGAGCCACCCAACATGCACCTCCTAAACCACCATGGCTCTGATTCTGCTGGATGTCTCTGGTCTAGCCAAGATTCTTCGCCAGCACAATTCAAAGGCATACATTAATCTTCAGTCCTCTTTATTAATTTTCCAGCTTTCACATGCCTACTAAGTGATCAAAAGCATCACGGCCAGGCACACCTTAGTCCTCGCTTTAAAGTGGTCTTTTGCAGAGCCTCTGCCCAGTGCAACATGTCCTTCAGTTTCATGACTGCTGTTTCCATGGGAATTATTGGTGGGTCCCAGTAAAATGAAACTGTTGATAACTTAAATCTCTTCTTAGAAGAGAGGATATATATATTTAGATATTTCTGTTCTATATTCTTTATAAGGCACGTGAAAACAATTAGTTTATACATAGTAAGTGCTTGGAATAGCAGCTTCCATGCAGTAAGAAACACATTTTGGTTGTTATTACAATATTTGCTTTATAACTATTGTGAAAACAGGGTTGGGCCCTACCTGATCTCGGTGCAATGTTTCATTCTGTTGTGCATGGGATTGCTGTGGTTTGGAGCTAACTTGATGGCATCTAACACCACTGATAACATTCCCCAAGGCTACTTCTGAATGTCTCTCTCTCTCTGTATATATGTATAATGATATATAATATAATAATATATAATATATATATTATTTTCAAGCAATTCACTACAACCTCAAGTGGCTATCAAAATAATGTAATTTTTGCTCTACCATAGGAAACCATGTTAAAATTTAAAATGGGTACACACAGCACATACAGAATAGTATACAAAGTACAAATTTAGCTGAATGGTTTATTGCCAAGTGAGTCTTCCTTGTACATGGAAACAGGACACCCAAGGTGGTGGTGGGACAAGTGATGTGACATGGGGGGACTGCAATGAAAGGGTGAAACCCAGCGTATTTGAATTGTTGAATGTGAAACTGACAATCTTCTCTATAAACCTCCGCTCAGTGTATAAGAAAAAGTTAAATTCTATGAAGTAGTACATTCTCTGGACGTTCTTTTTCATACCCAATTCTTCATCATTATGCTCTCCCGATCCCTTTGAAAGCCAATTCACCTGACTGACATGGGAACGATTTTACTGCTTTTCGTTATGGAGACACAGCAATTGCTGCCATTGTCCTATGCCATCGTCATGGTCAGTGGTCTGTTTGAACCCCCTGTTGAAGCCCTGGGGTCAATCCATCTCCCTAAAGATTTCCCTCATTCTTGCTCACTCTGTTCTTGTGGTTGGTCTCTTTCCTGATAACACGAGTAAAGTAAACAAGCTGAAGTTTTTTCATCTGCTTCTAAAGTATGTCAGTTCCTTAAACCTGCTGCAGATGAATTCAAGGTCATTCAAGTTCACTTAGCGGAGTGTCCACATCAAATCATTCTGGGGTGACCTCCAAAGGATGCTTTGCACCTTGACAGGACAGAGTTTAAAGTCCCAGTAGTCTATAGGGCACACGGCCTGGATCACCCAGGGCTGGGTAGAAATTAGGTCAACAGCGTCCAATTAGGATCATAGTATCAGGCTGAGGCGAGGTCTCCCCTGTCAGAGTAGTTTTTATACGGTTCGTGAGCACTGGGCAGACTCTCTACCTCGTTGCTTGGGAGACTGGATTAGATGACATGATCTGAGAGCAGAAGCCCGTTTTCATCTCGGTGTTTATCCTTATGATAGTGGACTCGTGCAAGCTTTTCTGGTACCCATGGTGCTGTCTTTGTGAAGAGTGCTATTAAAAACTTGGCCCTATCACTAACTCTCGTTATTTGTGTAGTCACTTAAGAGTTTAATCAGTACAAGTCAATAATTCATGTACTGAGGTCTGAATCAGGTCTCATTATCCAAATACACATTTTTAAATAGTTTGTATCATTTTAAATACTTGTATAATTTCTTTTTCTCA
>NW_022111369.1:3765809-3767960 GCF_000313985.2 Echinops telfairi
CAGCCCCACCCAAGACACACCAAGACACGGTGTTCCCTCACTGACCCATAGCACTATGGCGACAGCATGGGGGACACTGTGCGGAAAATGTGCCCGGTCTGCCCCACGCAGGGTGAAACTCGAAGGGAGTGCAATAGGGCAGCAAGGGGAGCAAAGTAACCAAGTCCCTGAGGACTCCTGAAAAGGGACTTCTGCTTGGGGCGACAGGGCTTGGCACACCATCAGACCCGATTGGAGGTACTCATAAGGGTCAGCAGACAGACTTGGAACTATCTATTGTTTGTTTTGTTTTTCTTTCTCTCTTTCCCCCTATGTCTCTCTCTATAAAATAGGCAGGAGAAACAATCCCAAGGAGTAAGCAACAGGACCCTTGTCTTGGGGTGGGGGGTCATGGGAGAGGAGAAGATTGGGAGGGGGAGCAGGGAGCCCACAAATTCAGAGATAAGGAACAACAAGAGATCTAAAATTGATGGCAAGGAGGGGTATAATGCCCAGCGGGGTTGATCAAGTATAATGTATCCAAGAGGAACTACTGAGAGCTGAATGGAGGGTGAGCATGATAGTGGGACAGGAGGAAGGTGAAAGAAAAGAGAGGAAAGAAGAAGGAGGCAAACATTATTTATGGAGGTATAGCTATAGGCATGCATATATGTAAATATATTAATTTATAATGAAAGAGATAGAGGTCAATGTACATATATGTATATGTTAAGTATTAAAATAGCAGATAGACTTGGGGCCTCTACTCAAGCCTCCCTAAACACAGGAACACTTTGTTCTAATAACCTGGCACTCTTTTATACTCACCTTCTGACACGATCAATGAAGACAAAATGGGTGCATAAGCAAATATAGTGAAGAAAGCGGATGGTACTTGGGGTCAAAAGATATAACACCTGGGTCTTAAAGACTTGAAGCTAAACAAGCAGCCATCTAGCTGGGAAGAAAATAAGCCCACATGGAAGATGCACACCAGCCTGTTGATCATGAGGTGTTGACGGCATCAGGTATCCAAAGATTCAAAACAAACAATTATTTCAATGTGAAAGAGGTGGGTTGGGATGGAGACCTAAAGCTCATCTGTAGACAATAGGACATCCCCCCCACAGAAGGGTAAAAAGGAAGGGGCGATTCAACCAGGGTGCAGTATAGCACCAATGAAACACACATCATTCCTCTAGTTCCTGAATGCTTCCTCCCCACCCAAACTAAGATCCAGTTCTACCTTACAGATCTGGCTAGACTGGAGTACACACGTGGGTAAAGATAAGAGCTCTCAACACATGGAATTCAGGGCAGATAAAGTCCTCAGCAACAGTAGTGGGAGCAGTGATGTCATGAGGGTAGGGGGATGGTGTGGTGGGGACTGAGGGTGGAAGGAGGAGAAAGGGGGAACTCATCACAAGGTTGGATGTACAGCCCACCCCAGGGGGATGAATAACAGAAACGTGGGTGAAGGGAGACAATGGAGGGTGCAAGACACAAAATAACAACAATAATATATAATTGATCAAGGATTCAGGAGGGTGGGAGAGTGGGGGAGGCAGGGGAAAAAAGAGGAGTTGATACCAAGGGCTCAAGTAGGAAAAAAATGTTTTGGAGATGATGAATGTAACATATGTACAAGTGTGCTTAATGCAATTGAATGATGGATTGCTACATGGTTTGTAAGAGCACCCCAATAAAATGATTTAAAAAAGAGGAGAATAAAGTTTGGGCTAACATTTAATTCTACCCCCAATCTAAGAAAAGTTTGTTTTATGACATGGCATTAACTGATATCCTTATGAAGAGATAATTGAAGATATGGGTGCTATAGTAAAGTATGGTTGTGTTAGTCTGGGTACATCAGAGAAACATCCACAGAAACTCATTATAAGAGAGAATTTTATATAAAGGTTAAGTGCGCATCAAGACAACATCCCAACCCAGTGCTGCTCAAGCCCACAAGTCCAACATTAACCCATATGTCCAACACCAATCCATAAGTCCTCCTCCATCTCACTAAACAGACACAATGATGCTGACTGCAGGAGGAAAGCTGAGTCAGTGAATGTGTAAGCATCTTAGCGCTGGCAGGGGTCTCCACACGGCTGCTTCAGCACCCAGGGCTGCATCGGGGTAGGTCCATGTGGATTCTCCTCAGGGCTG
>NW_022111369.1:3769227-3770702 GCF_000313985.2 Echinops telfairi
GTTTTCTCATTTTGTCTAGTCGTTCTTTTTCTTTGTTTTAACTTCCTGTCTGTGTTTTCCATGAATTTCTGTATATGAAATCCAGGATAGGTAAGTATAGAGAATGGATTAATAATTACCTAGTGTCATGGTGGGGGAGGTTGAGGGGGAAGGGGAGCCAACAACGAGTACAAGAAGAAAATATTCTGAAATTGAGTGTGGTGACTATTGCTCAAGTCTTCTTAATATGATTGATTGATTAAATTGTGTGATATATGAAATATATGCCAGTAACACTATTTAATAATGTATAATATAATGTAATGTTTCACTGTATGCATGATCCCAAGTGATTCTCTTGTGAGAAGAGTTTTGATTCGAAGTTCCATCTGCCTTTCTTGATGAGCTATTTAAAATTTACATGATCAAATTTCCCCAAGAATTAAATCTGGATACACACACACACACACACACACACACGCTTGTGCGTGTGCGCACACACGTGCTCACATGTGCACACGCACACACACACACATACACCACATACACAACCTGGTAGTCCTCTCCAGTAAGCATTGGACTGTTAACCAAAAGGTTAGAGGTTCAAACCCAGCAGTCAATCCATAGGGGAAAAGCAAAAGGCTTTCCAATTCTATGAATATATACAGCCTTGAAAAGCCTATAAGGAGTCCGGGTGGAGTAGCATTTATGGATTTGGCTGCCAACCACAAGGTTGGCAGTTTGAAACCACTAGCAGCTCCACCGGAGAAAGATGGGGCTTTTTACTCCTGTAAAGAGTTGCAGTCCCAGAAATGCACAGGGGAAATTCTACCCTGTTGAATAGTCACTGTGAGTTGATGGAAGTGGTTTTTTTTGGTTTGGAAAACCTACATAGGGTTGTTTTATGTTGGAATTGACTCTCTGACAGTAGTTTTGATTTGCTTGATCTCTCTTTCCCGCTCTCTGTATACAACCCGCCCCCCACATATATATTTTGTGATGTATTAATTAGCGTTCTCTATTTTATCTGTAAGTTCCAATATCCATTGCAACGACTACACAAAATTCACAGACAAAATTCAAAATTAAGGAGTTTATTAAGGAAATGACCAAGTTGTAATGACAATGAGAAATGCTGAAGGTTGAGTTGTTTCATTAGTACATGTTGCAAAATCTTGCAGGTCTGCGAATAAATGCTCAAAGGGCACCCCACTCGTCTGTAAACCTCTACCCAATAGCACTCAGCGGAAGCTCCATGGGCCAGTAATCCCAGCTCCCTGAATTAAGTGCCCAGAGGCACCCTCTCCAGTAAGCCCTAGGCAACAGATACTGAGCTCCACTTCCATGGGTCAGCAAGCCCAACTTTCCCAATTAAGTACACACTCCTCAAGATGCACCCCACTCTGCCAGCCAGCCTACTGCACAAAAACACTCAGCTTTACTTGCTCCATGTGTTGAGAATTTTGTCACTCTTCCATGCTCTGGCTCTTGGCTCT
>NW_022111369.1:3771990-3773522 GCF_000313985.2 Echinops telfairi
ATAACTTTCAACCTCAGAACAAGACACATCCCCCCACAAAGTGTCAGCCTAGTGATGAGATAGAGAGAGAGGCATGGAGAGGTTACATAAGCCACATAGCTGGTGAGTGGAGTCAGAATTGAATTCCAGGCAACCTCTTGTCTTGCATTATGCTACACTACCTATGAAACAGACAGACTGAAAAAGAGTCTTTGTTTACAGAAACAACTAAAGTCTTCCTTTTGCGTTCCCCCCTTGAGCTTAAATGTAAGTTACACAAATAGCATAAAGCTGTCAGCAAAGCGAGTCTTGGGTAAGCGTTATATTTATAAAATAACCCTGGCCTCCTTTGCTCTTCTTGTGTTCTCTTCATGTTCAGTTTCTTCAGTCATTTGCACTCTTCTTGTATTTTTGATTTACATATGCACCATCTTTTAATAAAATCCAGAAGCTAAACCAAAAGTCAATTCACCTTTGCCAAGGCTGAAAGTCATGGCTCTGGGGTGTGTTTTGTTGAATGATGCTTGTGGATTTACGGCTGCTCCCCTGGCTGTGTCCCCACCTCTCTAAGCTAGACCTGCACTCAGGTGCTCCGCGTCATCTGCTGAGCCGTAGACTGATCTCCTCGCAGCATTTCCCCTCCGTGCAGACAAAAACGGAGTGCTTTTGTAAGAATGCATCATGATGTCATGGAAATAACTGTGGATTTGGAATCTAACCTCCTTGGTTCAAAAATCAAGCTCCATTAATTACTGGCTTTGTAATCTTGGGAAAATTACTCAACAGTTTCTGTCAACGAATTGGAAACTGGGGTAATGGTATCCATACCACAAGATGACTTCGGAGGATTAAATAAGCTGACAAGTGGAAGTGTGTCCTGGATATGAAATTTTCAATTGCCCTTTTGGGATCTTGATTGTGTTTGCAAAATGTAAAATACACTGCTCATCCACTTTCTTACATCAAATGTGTAAGTTTTACTTGATGGTATCGTGCCGTGCCTGCCAAAACTAATAAAAACAGCAACAAAACTGATAGCAGCAAGAAAAACATAGCCACTTCCAAGATCAGTGTTGTTCAGCTAATCAGTTAGATCGCAGGCTCTGAAACACTGAGATGGAATTCTGTTACAGATATTGTTTACTTTGTTCCTCATTGACAATGAAGAAACCAGTCACTAGACCTAGATATTAATGCTTAATGTTTTAAAAAATTTATCTCCTTTGAACCTTATATGATACAGAACATATTTTAAACATATTATTGTTGGGTAATTTTTATATTCCCCAAAATAGGAATTCATTAGAGATTTGGACATTCTTCATTTTTATCACAACCCCATGATAAGCCAAGTTAAAAAAAAAAATCCTTGGTGCAGCTAAATTACTCACTTAAAGCAGAAATTTTATTAATAAGAAAAATTCCATGATAATCCTGCTTGCTCACTGTATTGCATGTGCTCCTGGATGTTTGCAGTTTTGAGTAGGTGGGTGCTTTCAGCTGGGATTGTAAAGATAAGGAGAGGAAGTCAACACACAATCACACCAGATTCG
>NW_022111369.1:3774624-3776331 GCF_000313985.2 Echinops telfairi
ATTTAAGAGCCCCTAGTAATGATAATTTAAATAAAAACTCTAATGTAAACCTTCTGCTCCAATATTCATTCACTTTTCCTTTGAGCTAAGAGGAAAATCTGGACTATGTACCGGGGCAGTGTTTAATAAGACAGAAAAAAACCCACTCTTTATGAAATTGTTTTGCTTCCATTTGTAAAAGCGATAGCTTAAGAGGAGCTCCTATCGCTCGTACACAAGAGCAGAGAAGCAACAGCTTCAGCAGCCTTTAATTGGCTGTGCCAGCGTTTGAGTCTGCATTTATGACTTACAGCTTCACATTTGTTTGGGTCTCCATTTCTGTATAACTTCTTCTTAAGTTTATTTATACAAGTTGTTCCTACCCATGCCCCGGGTCATTTATTATACCTATTAACTTCTCTTTCTGAAGAGATTCTGCCAGAATTCCTTCACCATCCTTGAGTCTGTTTCTTCTCTTCTGAAAGTGGAGAGTAAGGATTTTACGGGGTCGGGGATCTCACGTGTGCTTTGCTGTTGGCCTGGTTAGCTTTCTGCCCTGCACAGAGTCCAGGCAGGTCACCGACGTTTTGCTGGAAACTTTTTTGGGGGGATATACAGCACACACACACTTAATTGAAGTTTTCATTATTTATTTGTTTATTCTTTACAATCTTACCTTCAAGCCTAGATTTGATCTTAAGTGTAGCTGGAACACACTCTTAGTATTGGGTTAAGGTGTTGAGAGACTTCAGTGATTTCAAAGGAAAGCCTTTCATTTCTCATTGTTTTGTTTACGGGTGGAGACAAACATTCTCTTACCATTATATGCACTTTTGCTTTTCTCTTAAAAACCTAGTCTGGGTCTATAATCTCAGTACAATTTAATTATGTTTGTTCAAATATCTTCATTAAAAAGTAATTTAGAATAGAATGTAAATGTAAATGTACACTGTTAAATGTCTGAGGATAATTTTATATTACAGCTACTTGACATTAAACTCACTGTAAAAGAAAAGAAAATATTCTTTAATGTTAACCAAAATTTTAAATTCTTTCAATAAGTTTAAAAGCATTTTAAGAAAATTTTGGTAAGGAATTTAAAAGTTGGTAAGCCCATATGAATTTTTATAGTCTCAATCGTAGTTTGAAACTTTTAAGTATTACAATCGCATGTGGTTGGCCTTTAGCACAATGCCAAATTCTTGCTTTTAATACAATACTTTAAAGAAAGATATTGCTTAAAAGGAATATACATATTTAGTGTTTGTCTCTAGGGTGAATAAAAATCAACGCTGTAATTGTTGAGTATCATAAGTAATCTATATGACCGATATAACTAAAGCTTCTCCAATCAAGTATTCTTTTGTAACTATAGATAGTTTGAATTGAGTCTCTTCTTAGAAAAAATGTCAAGTTGTCTAGAGAATCTGTGCTTTTAATGAACACATCCATGAAATTTCATAGCTATATAAAATATAATTACTTAAAATTAAATTTTCATAGCTGTTCAAAAGATAAGATGCTTATGCACAATTGCACTGTGTCATATCCAAATTTAAGCTGTTATGTGAAGGGTGCCTTTAAAAAATTTCATCTGAGCATTTGTTCTGACACACTACCCTCAGAATATCCAATTGGTTTCTTCTAATTTGGAATGAATGTGCTATCCCCATGATATTTGCTATCATGAGGTTAGAAAAGAAATTTATTGAGGAAAACTGAACACAC
>NW_022111369.1:3778445-3779897 GCF_000313985.2 Echinops telfairi
TGTATTAAGTGTAATGGAGAGTACTTTGAAGGTGATAAGGTTGTTTTGTAAAAAAAATTAAATACATAGCTTTGAAAAAAGTCCATTTGGGGGTTACCCCCCACATATTGGAGGCTTTAAAATGTTTGTGGAAAAATTCCTTTATCTTTTTTTTTCCCTTTATCTTTTAACTCTATTTTCAAAGAACTTTTTGAAGTGAATATGTATATGAACTATACTTCTTTAAAATGTCTAGCTTTCTGGGGCAGCATCATCACGGGAATGTAAATATAAATTTACGTATTATAGAAGATTGAAGGTTGCTGTTGATGGATAGGGACAACTAGTTGCCCATTGATATTTGCTCTTTAATTCTCCAATATGGATTTCAGTGGCTAATTTCTCAGAATTGGACAGCCTATTCCTTCTTATTAGTCTGTTCCTTAGTCTGGAATCTCTGCTGAACCCTGTTCACTTTGCGTGACCATGCAGGTGTTTGCAATACTGCTGACACAGTCAGAGTGCTCTTTAAAGGAAAGGATGGTGAGACTTTGCCTCATATACTTTGGACATGTTGTCAGAAGAGTCCAGTCTCTGGAGAAGGACATCGGGTTTGGTAAAGCAGTGGGGCAGTGAAAAGGCGGAAGACCCCAACAAGATGGATTGACCCAGTAGCTGCAATGATGGGCCAGCATAATAACACCATGAGGATGGGGCAGTGTTTTGCTCTGTTGCCCAGAGGGTCACGTGGAGTTTGCATTAACTCAGTGGCATAGATGAGTAAGTGCTTTTAGTGCTTCTTCAGCTTTCTGAAACATGACAATGGGTATTTTGTCAATTTCTGGAGCCTTGTTTTTGGCTAATACGTTCAGTGCAGTTCCAACATCTTCCTTCAGCACCACTGGGTTTTCCTCATATGCAGCCTCTTGCAATGGTGGACTGTGGCCCCCTTCTTTTTGATAGACTGACTCTTTTCCTTTTCTCTTGATGCTTCCTGAAAAATTCAATATTTTGCCTTTAGAATATTTTGAAAGATTCTTTCAATCAGGTAAAGACTACATAAAACTAGATCAGTAGAGACTATATAGTCCAGTCTTTGCCTGAATTCAAAGTGTCCAGGTTTCTAAATAGTCTCCAATGAAAGGTTAGACGTTATGGATGATAATTCTGGGAGTCTGCAATCAGCTTCAATCATGCAGGAGAGGAAAATAGCCTAGGGTGGTAGAAGAACAAAGTTGAGGGAACATAGTTCATGGACCATGCAAACTAGAGCCACTGCCAACTCAGAATACTGTATTTTCAGACCTGTTAGTTATAGCCTTATATGCTTCACTCTAAGCAATCTTTGATTACAAGTATTAGCTACTTAATTCTTAGAATTTCTCACTTGTTCGTGCCCCTTTCTTTACAAAGCATTTTTTGGGATGGTTCACAAATTCTTCTTAGTGGACATTGCATGACTCCTCTGTGGCT
>NW_022111369.1:3781548-3791774 GCF_000313985.2 Echinops telfairi
CCCAACCTGAGGAACTGTATTAAAGGGTCATGGCATTAGGAAGGTTGAGAACCACTGCATTCTGAGGATGGCCCAGGCCCTGCTGTGTTTTGTTGTGTTGTGCAGAGGGTTGCTGTGGGTCCTAACTAACCCTAAGGAACCTAACAGCACCGCCACTACTACCATTCCAGCTAATTCCTCCTTGTTAAATATATCACGAAGAACCATTTAGACATCTGTAAACAAACACATACAAAATTCAATATATCGATATCTTAATCTGTGTGTATCGTTACCCGAATATTTAATGATTCTAACTGAGGACCATACATCCCGGGGCCATCCAATCAAGAATCATTTCTCAACACACACTGACACAAATGTGACGAATAAAATACATAGCAGAGGACAACATAGATAACTGGGACCTCCTGGAAATGAGACACCGAGGGATCCAAAGGCTTTGCCAAAAGACAAGAAAATTTTTGAGGAATCACATATTGGACAAAGGTCTTATCTCTACAATCTACAGAATACTTAACTCAGGAAAAAAATGGGCAGAGGACATGGACAGACCATACGTACACCAAGGAAGACACTCAGATGACCAACAGACATATGATAAAATGTGCACTATCATTAGCCATTGGGGAAACGCAATTCAAAACAATGATGAGATAGCACTTCACCCCAGTATTGATAGCAAAGTTAAAAAGCAAACAAGACAGATATCAGATAGCCCTGGAGCGGATATGGAGGGAGTGGAAGCCCCCCTGCTCTGCCAGCAGGCCTGTCCAAGGCGCAACCACCGTGAAAGAGGTATGGTGCTTCCTCAAATGTTGGAAAGAGAAATAACATACGACCCAGCAATCCCTCTCCTTGGTGGACCCCTTAAAGGAACAGGAGCGTTCTTGCTATTGAGAATGGTGGGGCAATGATGAGTAGGTGGCATGCACACTTATGTTCATTGCCCCCACTATTCTCAATAGCATGAATTTGGATGACCTAAATGTCCGTCACTGGCAGCATGGATAAACAAACTTTCGTATGTACGCACAATAGAATACAATGTTAAAGAATAACGATGCACCTGTGAAACCCTTAATGACACGGATAAACCTGAAGTGCAGGTCTTCACACTAGAACAGGCTCCGATGGTGACTAGGGGTGGAATGGGGAAGAGAGGGAGAGGGGAGTCACAGAGTAGAGGGAAGACAGGTGTTAACTTGAGCAAAGAGGAAGACAGTACTTAACAAGAGCTAAATGAGCAAAAGGCGATGCACAGGGCAAGGCAATGGGAGGTTGGATGAGTTGTTGGATGCGATCTGATAATCTGCTGTGCAAACGTTCATCGAACTCACAAGAAAGAGTGAAACAGAACAAAGGAATAACATCTCCACCGGCCATTTTTAATTTGGGGCTATGTAATTTCTTAGGAGATGACAGCAGTGAAAAGTTGAGAAATATTCTACATAGCCTGCCGTGTCTTTAGAATGTATACCCAGTAATTTGTAAACATTTTCTGTGACAGTGAATCAAAGTTGATCTCATCCCTTGTTAAGACGACACATCAATCCATTGTATGAATATATCTTGAATGCATTAATGGTTCAGTGTTCGAATGACTGCTTTTCAAGACCCATGTTCAATTCTAGCCAATGCACCAATTTATCAGTGGGGTATTGATGCAGTGGGGTATTGGGGCAAGTGTTGCTATGATGCTGAACAGCTTTCAATAGAGCTTCCAGACTAAGAAATGGGAAGAAAGGTTCTGTTTCCAAAATCCAGCCAATGTAAACCCTATAGGTCACGAGAGTCTGATCTCCAACTAATCATGGGGGTGGAACAGGACTGGACAGTGTTTTGTTCTGTTGCACACGGGATGGCCACAGGCAGAGTTGAGGGTGGGGGCTTAACAGCATATACCAACAACATTTGATATGCTTTAATTTATTTTACTATTTCACTGATAAATATTGTGTTCCCCCCCACCCTCCCATTATTAATAAAACTTTGAAGAACAAAGTATGTTTGATTCTTTATCACCTTGGGGTATAAGAGACATGTCTGGGAGAAAAAGAATGCCTATTGCTAGGCGGCCCTCCAGAAATCAATAGACACTCCCAACAATTTATGGGTACTCACTGAGCACTGGTAATCTTTCACGTCATTATCAATCTAGTAGGCAGAAAGTGGTAAATCATTACTGGCATCTGCATTTTGGGTTAATATTGAGGATCAGCATTTGGTTGGAAGCCCAGATTCTGGAATCTGACTATCAGTTCAAATGCGAGCTGAACATTTTGACCTTGTGCCAATAATACGAACTTCATAGGACTGTTGTGAGAATTAAATGGATGAGAACATGCAAAACAGACCACTTTTGGTACATTGAGTTCACTCTCAATGTGTGTTCGCTATTGGTATACTTTCATTTTATTTAACATTGCCTTGAAAGTGGTGTGCATTTAAATTCTTTGGTATATTCTATTGTGATGGCCACTTTTATTTATGGATCTCACAGAACTCTTTTAAGATTACAGATATCAACAGCCTGTCTGTCATACATGCTGCAAGCACTTTGTCCTTTCTGGCAATTTTGATGCATAAAGTAATGTGATTTATATAATTTAAAAATTTGGTTAAAAAAAGCCTTCTTTACTTTAAGCTTAAAAAAATTAAATAATTGCCTTCAAAAAATTTAAGGGTTTCGTGTTTTACATTCAAGTGTTTGACCCATCTAGAATTGATTGCAGCAAATAGTCTCAAAAACTCTGTTTTTTGAGGGTGATCAAGAGGTCGCATGTTGGGCAAAGTAGGGACATACAAAGTAGAGGAGGCTCCAGTATTCCTTGGGCAGGCAAAGTTGACATTTTCTTTTGGGAACTCGTTTCCCATTATGTGAGGTAGTATTTTCATTGTCTTTCACCCCCCACTCTCGCTTTCTTTCACGTTTCTCGTCCTTGTGTAAAGCATCCGCTCTGGGGACCCTTGTGAATGCTTAACAGATTGTCTTCCCAAGAGCCAAGCTATTCCAGCATGTCAGGATTTCAGATCGAAGTGATTGATTTTAAATGTCACCCTTTTGGAAGATTAATACTTCCACATAACAATTCCTACTATGGAACTTATGCTCATTTACACTACTAGAGTTATTGCCAATCAAGATGAATGGCATTAACTTCTGATCCAAGACTCCTTTGAACTGTTAATTCCTGTTGCAATAACCAAAGAAATCGATATGTTCATAAAGTGTAAAAGTGTCCTTCCAATAGAACTTCAATAAACTATGCATTATTAACCCAACACAGATGTTATATATACATGTATTGGGCATCTCTCATTCATCATTACAGACCCATTTGGCCTTCCATTTCATTCACAGCTTTTAAAACCAGTTCTGTTTACTGTGATTCAAGTTGCATGGTTAAAAGCTGAATTCTCAGGTCTAGATAGGCCTTCTTGACACTGCAGCCTGGCTCAGTGGGCATGCGTTGGGCTGCTAACTGCTACATCAATCATTCAGAAGCACCAGCTGCTCCTCGGGAGAAGGATGGGGCTTTCTATTCCTATAAAGAGTTAAACAGCCTCGGAAACTCCAAGGGATAGTTTGACCCCCCCTTATAGGGTCACTATGAGGAGGCCCTGACTGGAGTGCAATAAGTAGCCTCTAGGGTACATGATCACACATGAGCAACCAAGACATGAGGAGAGTTTCTGTCCTATTAGGCACCCCTTGACCCGTGGAGGAGGTGATATGATCACCAGTGTTTGATCCTAAAAGTCGGTTTCTTGGAGACACAGCCCCTGACTTCTCAGAAGGCCTCACGGATCTAGGGACCCATGAGTGGCCAACTGCATGTTATATCTTTGTACTGGCTTTGCCTTCTCCTCTGCCCTTGCCTCCTCTCTATTCCTCACGCTTGCTCCTGAGATCATTGTTGTCATTGGCATTAGGTGCTACCGAGTCCATTCCAACTCACACGGACCCTCTCTATAATACAACAGAAAAATTTACTACCTGGTTCTGTCGGCACCATGCTCACAATTGCTGTTTGAGCCCGGTATTGCAGCCACTGGATTCATCCAGCTCACTGAAGGTCTTTTGTTTTTCACCGACCCTATACTTTACCAAGTATGACGTCATTTTCCAGGGACTGGTCCAGCCTCATGACAACCCAAAGTCTTTCTACTCTGGCTCCCAGAGCATTTTGTCTCTACTTTTCCCAAGACAGATTTCATTTTTCTGGGAGCCTAGATATATTCTTCTTCTTCTTCTATTTTTTTGCTTACACCATAATCCAGAGGTATAAGTTCTTCTGTATTCCTTATTTATTGTCTAGCTTTCGACTGCCCATGAATGATTTGAAACAACATAGCTTGGGTTGGGTACTTCTTCATCTTCAAAGTGACATTTTTGCTTTTTTAGCACTTTAAAGAGGTCATTTATAACATATGAAGGGGTACTCCCTCCCCCACCCAAAAACCTCAACAAAACAAAGCAGGAAAAAGCTCCACTGGGCTGAGCTTTCATAGTGTGTATTTTTTCCCTTGCTAGGTGGGCATCAAGCAGTTGGCTCTGGGTTAGTGTGCCCAGTGGAGTCACCTGGGAAGGTTCTCTCTGGACACAGTGAATTTTTTCATAAAAGTAGTTTCACTTGAACCTCGCTTTTTTGTGATGTCTGATTTAAGAGAATAGCATGTGGCTGTGAAAGATTCTTTCCTGCTCAGGAGAAATGCCACAGAAACTGTGATGTTGAACACACAACAAGCTTACAAGGACAGTGCTATGAAAAAAACTCACGTGTGTGAGTGGTTTGTTTCATCTTGAAAAACGTGAAATGCCAATTGATGACAAATATCTTCAACTTCCTGAATGAATGATACTGTTGACAAAAAAGGCCTGATTTGTAGCAGATGGGGGACTGGTTTTGCCACCACGACAATGCACCTCCTCAGGCAGCCATCTCAGTGCACCAGTTTTGGGCAAAACCCAGCAGGCCTCTCTTTCTCCACACACCTTACTCACCTGACCTTGCTTGCTCCATGGGACTTCTTTTTGTTTCTGCAAATGAAGAGGGACATGAAAGGAAAGCTATTTGACACCGTAGAGGAGGTGAAGAAAAAAATATGTGACATGCTGTCAGCCATCCAAACAGATTAGAAAAATGTTTCCAAGAATGGGATGGCAGATTTGCCAAATGGATTCAGTGTTATGGAGAGTACTTTGAAGCTGATAAGGTTATTCTGTAAACAAACTTTTTAAAATACATATCTTTAAAAAAAATTCATAACTCACAAAATTCATAACCAAAAAATGTTGGTAACTCCCATATATCCCCAATGTAATATGCCATTTTAGTTTTTGACTAATGCTTCCATAATCCTTAATAGATCATTTATGCAACAAACTTTGTTTCAGGATCTGCTTTTGGAGTTGCTTAGACTGAAAAAGTAGAATAGAAAAATGTTAATTAAAAATTCCTTTGAGTAATCTGCTGATTGTGTGTTCCATGAGTTATTTATTTAGTATAAATTGCAGACATCTTAATTACAAGACTTTTGGAACAAAATACTTTTTCTAAAATTTACCAAATACTATATATTTTTAGTTTTCTTTTTTTTAACTATCAGTTTGTAATATTTTAACTTGACCAATATTTCCTCTCCTCCATTAACTCAGCAAAGATGGATAGAAAATGAACTTGCATGTTAGTACTTTATACACCAATGTATTTGAAATTATGCAAGTTCAGTACTATTTTACCATATTAATATTTAAAATTTCATACCTAAATAATCATTGCTCTTGTAGAATTGGAATACAACGAATGAAATCTAATGATGCATTCATTCAATGAGAATAAGTGGTGTTTCTGGTAAAACTTTAATCATAAAAATGTAAGAAATTGGATCATGATAGTGGGAGCAGGGAGGAAACATTTAGGAACTAGAGGAAAGTTGTATTTTCTATCATTGCTACATCGCACCCTGACTGGCTCGTCTCCTCCCTGAGACCCCTCTGCAAGGGGATCTCCAGTGGCCTACTAATGGGCTTTGGGTCTCCACTCCGCACTGCCCCCATCATTCACTATGATAAGACTTTTTTGTTCTGATGATGCCTTACACCTGATCCCTTCGACACCTCGTGATTGCATAGGCTGGTGTGCTTCTTCCATGTGGGCTTTGTTGCTTCTGAGCTTGATGGCCGCTTGATTACCTTCAAGCCTTTAAGACCCCAGACGCTATACTTTTTGATAGGCGGGCACCATCAGCTTTCTTCGCCACATTTGCTTATGCACCCATTTGTCTTCAGTGATCCCTTCGACACCTCGTGATCACACAGGCTGATATGTTCTTCCAAGTGGGCTTTGTTGCTTCTGAGCTAGATGGCCGCTTGTTTACCTTCAAGCTTTTAAGACCCCAGACACTATATCTTTTGATAGCCGGGCACCATCAGCTTTCTTCACCACATTTGCTTATTCACCCGCTTTGTCTTCAGCGGTGGTGTCGGGAAGGTGAGCATCATAGAATTCTACCTAGCAAGTCTGGCTAGACCTGAGGATGTACACTGGTACAGATAGGAACTGGAAATACAGGGAACTGAGGGAGGATGATCCCTACAGGACCAGTGGTGTGAGTGGTGATACTGGGAGGGTAGAGGGAGAGTGGGTTGGAAAGAGGGAACCGATTACAAGAAACTATGTGACCTCCTCCCTGGGGGATGGACAGAAGAAAAGTGGGTGAAGGGAGATGTCGGATAGGGGAAGATATGACAAAATAACAATTTATAAATTATCAAGGGCTCATGAGGAGGGGGGACAGGGAGGGAGGGGAAAAATGAGGACCTAATGCCAGAGGCTTAAGTGGAGAGGAAATGTTTTGAGAATGATGAGGGCAATGAATGTACAAATGTGCTTTACACAATTGATGTATGTATGGATTGTGATAAGAGTTGTATGCCACTAATAAAATGATTAAAAAATTTTAAGAAATCTAAATGACATCGAAAGTACATGGCATTCAAGTCCACAAATGAAAAATTCATGTAAGAGTGAGTTATAAACTGTGATACACTGTAAGAACTTGCATTTTTATCAGCTATCCAAAATTATAAATATATTTCTAAATTACGACTTCTACAGAGAGACCCTATAGGACAGAATCGAGTTGCTCCTTAGTATTTCTGAGATTGTGGATCTTTATGGGAGGCACACAGCTGAAACTTTCTATTATGGAGTGACTGGGGAGCTTGAACTCTCAACATTAGGCTTAGGAGCCCTAGGTTTAATCCACAGTACCATCGGGACTTCTTTAGAAAGAATAGCTTTCCTAGTGATTTGACCATGGGGACCTGGTGGCATAGTGGATTGCTAACCTCAAGGTCAGCAATTGGAAACCACCGACTCCTCTGGAGAAAGAGGAGGCATTCTGCTCTTGTGAAGATTCACTGGCTTGGAAACCCTACTGTTGTAGAAGGCTGCCATGAGTCAGAACCGATCCAATGGGCGGTGAGTTAACCTTTGACCACTAGATGTCAGGCCCGCCCCATAAGAAGCCAAAAGTGGAGGAGGGGTTGACAGCTGAATGGCATTTGAAGACTCTTAACTGCTCTGGTGCATGGAGTTGTATATATAAAATCAACCGTTTTACAAAATGCAGGGTCGTCATCAGCCGATATAAAAAATAAGCTACTAGTTTTGGATCATTTTATGTGGTCAAGAGAAGACTTGAAATATATTGATAAAGAAAATGGGTTGAAAACCACTTAAATGAAATTCTGCTTTTGGAGAATGCTATCATTGTTTGGCACTCACTCAGACTCCGTTCACAAAGCTCCGTGAATAGCAAAAAGGGAACAATTGTCTGCAGTGAAACACACTGGTCACTGGTCAAAGGAAGAACGTTCACCGGCAGTATAACAATGGAGAAGAAAGCACAACCTGCTCCTTGGTTGATACATTTCATGCTACTTTGCCTTCTTCTTTCTCGATTGAGTAGATTTTGGGGGGAAAACTAGATACATCTCTCAGCCTCTCCATATATGAATACAAAGGCAACATATGCAGAGGTGGTGATTACTAGTATGGCCTTTGGAGTTCCACAAACCTGAATTCTAAACACGGACTTCCCCCTTACTTGTTATGGAATGTCCCATCTTCTTTTCTATCATGGAGAGTTAAAAATACTCAGCTCATAGCAGTTGTTTGGGTTCACGGAGGATTGTGAATCTATAGCTCTTAGCATAGTATCCTACCCATTGTAAGCAACAAATACATGGCTACTTTTATTATGTAAATCAGAGGACACTGGGCAAATCTGCTGCTCAAGGCTTCTTCAAAGGGTTGAAGGCCGTCAGTGAGATGGATTGACACAGTGCCTCCAACAGGCCCCAACGTGACAATGGTTATGAGGACGGTGCAGGGCCAGACGACGCTTCCTTCTGTTACACATAGGGTTCTTATGAGTCAGACTGACTCATCAGCATCTAACACCTACCGTTTTAAAACGAGAAGCCCAATACCTTAAATACAAAAGGAAGATAACATTAGTCAATTTTCCAAGCAAGGTATAGTCCTTAGACGGACATATTAGATATGATAACCCTTAGGAAAATAGTTATCATGGAATGGAACCTCCATGTGACAGTGGGATAGGAAATAACTTTGCGCTGAAGTGATCATCAATATCTATGTTGAGTTTTCTTCTCCTATGATCGTGCCATTTTATAGGGGTACCTGTGTCAAAAAAGGCTCTTGTTACTCCATTTCCATTTCCACCTGATGGTTGGCTGTCAGACTCTGCAAGATGGCCCTCATTTTGCTGAGTGCACCTGTTCCTCCTCATTCTGACAGTTGAACATTTAATGTGGAAAAGGCAGCAGAGAATAATCATAAAAACATGCCTTACATTCCAGGGGATCCGGACCAGAGATGATTCCACAACACTCTCTTAGTGTGCATGGAATAAAGCAATATTGGAGGTGCCAGGGCAACTGACTTCTATTTTTAAAAGTGTTTTCCCCCAAATACTGACCTATATGATACTTAGTACATCCATCTTTGGGATGTGATTTTAAATGAAGCCCTCAATAGATTAAAAACACTTCAGCACACAGCATTACACATGACTGTATTTTCAGAGGGATGAAAGGGAAAAGGAAAAGAAGGGGATGGATGTGGTGTGTTCTTGAGGGACAGCCCAGCTCAAGGAAGGTGGCAAGAGTCTTCACCATCCATTTGTGTGGTTTTGCTGGCTTCAGGAGGATTTACCAGTTTGTTCTTCTTCCACTTGCTACAGCTTTCAGGAAACTTTGGTGTAAGATCTGAACAAAGAGACTGAAGAAGGGATAAAAAGAGGAAAGTCTAGTGAATAAAAGGATTTACTGCAATAACTCTAAAAATCCTACCACAAGTGAAATGATCATATCTAATACAAGGCAGAAAATGAATCAGCCATGGCACTCACGATCACAGTATGAGGCAGTAATTCATACGGAGGCAGCATAATTACTGTGCCTATCAGACTGGATTTCAAAATGAGCAAAGAACAGTTTAGTACTTTCTTAGCTTAGGATAAACATAATTGATTTATGGTTAATATGAGGGCCCAGCTTATCTACAAATATATTGTATTTCATGAAGAAATGAGCTTAAAAGGATCTTTTTTGGTGCATTTCTGTGTGAAACCAAATATTCACATGCCAGGGGGAATCGTTGTTGCAGTCACTGATGGATGGAAATTGACTGAGCACGAGGCATGCCAGAGCATAGCCCATCGGTTGTATGCCAGGCTGTAACAAGCTGAAGGCAATGGGTGCGTCTCAGTTGGAAAAATATGGTTGGTGAGAAATAGCATATTTATTCATTTTCCTATTGATTTAGAAATATGATTTATTAGTGAAGGAGGAACTCTCCTTCCCCAGGCCCCGTATGGACAATGCTTTCAACTCTTCTCCCAGGTAAGCAGTAAATACCATTTAGTCCATGGTCCACCTTAAATGTCCTTCAGGGAGTCACTGGTGTACTGTGAGATTGTCAGCAATCTGCGTGTAAAGCTTGAGAGAAATGATGTAATTTGAGATCTAGGAATAGTCTATAAAGATAACTTCCATGCCTTACTAGGTTCTTTGAGCCATTTGTACTGATAGGGCTGCAGCCTCGGCTACTCTTGCTGTCAAATCTATCCATTCATAGGACCCCTACAGAACAGAGATATGGTTTACTGCCCAACACGGGGTCCAAGTC
>NW_022111369.1:3791874-3793770 GCF_000313985.2 Echinops telfairi
TCGGCTACTCTTGCTGTCAAATCTATCCATTCATAGGACCCCTACAGAACAGAGATATGGTTTACTGCCCAACACGGGGTCCAAGTCACTCTTCTCTCACTGGTTAGAACCTCAGGCCATTCAGTTAACTGAGCTTTTAACCACTGGGCCACCAGACCTCTTTAGTCTCTTGGCTTAATGGGATTTACTGGTTATTCTGTGCATGTGAGTCAAGATGGGGTAGTGATTGTGATCAGAGATTACTCAGACTTCCTTGGCTTGAATCCAACCTCCATTATTTATAAATTATAGCTCTTTGAATAAGTTATTTAACTTCTCTATAAGTTAAAACAACGATTATTCAAAGTTGTCCACCAACCACCAAAGCCAATGATGAAGAAACTGAAGAAGTCTACCAAATTCTTCATCTGAAATTGATCAAACATTCAGTTATCAAGATGCATTGATAATTGCTTGTGACTGGAACACAAACGTTAGAAACAACAAGGAAGGATCAGTAATGGAAAATATAGCATCAGTGATAGAAGAGATGTTGGAAATCATATGATAGAATTTCCAAGACCGTCTCCTTTATTGCAAATACTCTTTAAAAATAGTGATGTAAAAGGCTTTGCCAGATGGAATCCATAGGAACCAAATCTGGTGTCCTCTGTGGACAGATATGGAGGAGAAGCTGACTATTATCAGCAAAGATATTCCTCAGTTCATTGCCTCTAATGCGTCCGGCTGGAACTTCTAGCAGATCCTTGCCAATGTGTTACTGAAAAATTTTGAATTATCTTCAGCAACATTTTATTGTGTGATGTTAATGATAATGTTAGATGATTTCCACATTCTGTTGGGTCACTTTTCTTCAGAACGATCATTAGTATGGATCTCTTCCAGCTGGTTGGCCAGATAGTTCCGATTCCAAATTTTTGGCATAGATGAGTAAACACTTTGTGTGCTGCATTCATTTATTGAAATATTTCATTTAGCATGCTGTCAATCCCTAAAGCCTCGCTTTGTGTGTGTGTGCCAATTCCTTCAGTGAAACACGAAGATCTTTCTTCACCATCCTTGGTTCTTCATCATATTCTACTTCTCATAAAGGATGGACATCAACTGATTCTATTAGGATACTGACTCTTTGTGTTCCTGACAGCTTCTTTGATGCTTCCTGTGTCATTCAATAGTTTCCCCATAGAATCCTTTAACATTGCAACTGGAAGCTTGAACTTTTCCATCAGTTTCTCCATCTTGAGATATGCTGAGTTTTCAGCTTTAGAAATGCCGAGGACATTTCATTAAGACTATTAATTAAAATTATCACACAGTTATTATGATTAAACTAATATTCCTAAAAATACTTGGCATCCCACCCCTGTTATCCAGTTACCCTGATAAATAAGACAAACAGAATTAGAAAGGCTTTTGGAGTTTGATATGTCCTTAGAAATCATTCAGTTCAGTGTTCATTTTAAAGGCAAAGAAGCTAAGCCTGAAGTTTTACTTGTTAGCCAAGCAGTAAAATGATCATCCAAATACAGGTTTCTTTGTGTTTGAGCTGATTTAAGCCCCTTGATCCCACATCATGTCACTCTGACTTCTCACATGTATGAAGGAAGGGTTCTTGGTTACTTTTAGAAAATGCTTGCTGTGATGAATGTAATAGTGCTATTAGGAAATAGCAAAATCAGAAACCAAATTCACTGCCATGGTGACAATGCCAACTCATGGCAACCCTATAGGACAGGGTAGAACGGCCCCCGTGGGCTTCTCGGACTGTAACTGTTTATAGGAGTAGAAAGCCTAGCCTTTCTCTCTTGGAGAGGCTGGTGGTTTCAAATTTATGATATTATAAGAATTCTTCTAAGAGTTTTATGCTGACCTTGGTATTAGCAGTCCAACAAATAA
>NW_022111369.1:3793870-3803599 GCF_000313985.2 Echinops telfairi
TCTCTTGGAGAGGCTGGTGGTTTCAAATTTATGATATTATAAGAATTCTTCTAAGAGTTTTATGCTGACCTTGGTATTAGCAGTCCAACAAATAATTATGCAGAGGCATCTCTCTATCTTTCTATCTATCAATCATCCATCAATCTAATCATCTATCTACCTACTAATCTACTTCTCTCCCTCGCTGTTTCTCTTTAGTATTTAATAACTTATTAATTAAATTAATCTCATATAACAAGACCCAATAACAGTGCCTTATATAAAACAGTGGTTTGTCTTTCATGTGCAAATACAGACAGAAGCACAGAGAGTCCAGGGCTCTTGTGGTGACTCTGTGATCAACTCCTTCTGCTGTCCCCTTCTATCACCTGGTGAATGGCTTTCATTCTCAGTATGGTTGTTAGAACTCTTGCCAACTATCCAAAATACAGGAAAGGGGAACAGAGAAAGGACAAACAGATATTTCTAAATGAGTTGGCTTTCTTTCAGCGGCCTTCTAGGAAGTCCCATATCATATTCTCTTTACAACTCAATAGTCAGAGCCTAATCACATGCCACACCTGGCTACAAGAGAGGCTGCAAAGTGCTTTCAATGAGCTGTAACAATTTAAATGTACATGTGTCTCTGTGTGTGTGTTGGGGCTGGGGGTGGGGGAGGGAAAGAGGGATAATGGATATGGTAAACAGCTATTTCTCCTACAAATAGGATTTAGTTTTTTTCTACTTTCAATTAAGTATCTCTTACATCTTCTCTTTCCTCAGATCTCTTTTTCTCTCACTTTGAGTCAAAAAGCGGAAGCCTTGGACCTAGGCACAACTACAACTGAAAAGCATATTGATTGAAATGATCAGTCACAAAAGGACAAATACTGTAATTCCACTTAGGTGAGATATCTAGGAGAGTCAGGTGCATAGACTATTTAGGATAGGCAAGGTTCTATAGGCAAAATAGTGAATGATGCAAGAACACATGGAATTACTGTGCCACAAAGAATGAGCTGACAGTCAACCTTTTCAGGAGTTAGCATATGAGCAGGAATCAATGATACTGAAGGAAGATGTTCAAGTTGTAGTGAAAGCATTGGCCACAAGGAAGACACCAAGACTTGATGGAATACCAATGGCAATGTGTCAACAAACTGAGGCCGTGCTGGAAGCACTCACTGTCTATGGCAGGACATTCAGAAGAGAGCGCCTTGGCCAAGTGACTGGAAGAGAATCATATTTGCATCAGTGGTGGGATTCAGCCGGTCTGCATGGGTTTGGCAGGACCAGTACCTGATTTTCTTTGTTGAGTATGGTAAACCATTGATTAAAATGACACTTGCAATCAGGGTTCTCTCTAAGGTGGGTGGTTGAAAACACGAATTCCTCATTTTTTGTTAACATTCATTGGTGCAACAGCATATTCTAATGTTCATTCTGTCCATAGGTATAAAACACTAGAACTATGCTTGTATTAGTTATTTTTTCATTTCATAAAAGTCATTATATTTTTGATGAAACACTACATTTTTATGCCTTTGAGTTGTTACATCAGTAAGCAAACATATAATGTAGGGAGAAAAACTGCCAAACAACCAGAGGGTGGTCCATTGTCTCTCATTTCAGCTTTATGCAGTCCCCGAATCCCACGACAGCCCATGGTGAATTATGCAATTCCTGAAAGTGTTGAAAGAGCTAAAAATATTGTCAGAACAATTTCTGTAAGTTCACCAGAAGTGGAAAGGGATTTTTCAAAGATGAACATAATCTGCTCAGAGAAGAGACGTTGCCTAATTGTTTCTAATCTATCAGACCCAATGACTATTGTTCAGTTGGACTACCTCTAAAGTATTGGGATGCTCTGATAAAAGTGAAAAATATTGCAACTGGATGCCAATCCAGAAGCAATATGGAATTACCTTAAGTAACAGTTTTATTTTCTGTCAGGTATTATTTAATATATTTTTCATTAATATTTAAAAGCTTTCTTATAACATAATCTAGTTTTGTTTTCCTCTTATTGTTCTAATTTAAATATGAACTGTATGAAATAAACTACCTTTCAGGATCTCTTTTTTTTAATATACTTAAAATGGTCATTTGGGCAGTGAACCAATTATTTGAATCCTATCACTGATTTGTACCCATTCCAAAGAAAGGTGATCCAACAGAATGCTCAAACTATAGAATGATATTATTGCTATCACATGAAAGGAAACTTTGCTGAAGATCATCCAGTGATGATTGCAACAGCACATTGACAGGGAACTGCCAGAGGTTGAGGGTGGATTCAGAAGAGGATCTGGACCAAGGGAGATCCTAGCTGATGTCAGCTGGACCTTAGCTGAAAGTGGAGAATATCAGAGAGATGCTTATTTGTGTTTTATCGACTATAACAAGGCTGTTGACTGTCTGGATTGTAACAAATGATGGACAGTCTTGAGAAGAATAGGAATTCTTTGTGCTTGTGTAGAACTTGTATGTACATAGATTAAGAGGCAGTTGTGTGAACAGACCGAGGGAATATTGCAGGATTTGAAATCAGCAAAGGGGTGTGACAGTGTTGCATTCTCTCACCATAATTCCTCAGTTTGTATATAGAGCAAATCATCAGAGAAACTGGATTATATGAAGAAGAATGTGGCATCAGGATTGGAGGCAGGATGGTCAGCAATCCTCTGTGTGCACAGATGGCACCACCTTGCTTGCTGAAAGCGAGGAGGGCTTGAAACACGTGATGAAGATCGAGGTTTGCAGCCTCCGATATGGATTACAACCCAATGTCAAGAAGACCAAAAATCTCACAACTGGACCACTAGGTAATATTTTGATAAATTGAGAAATGATTAAAATTGTCAGGAATTTAGTCTTGCTTGGATCCACAATCAATGCTTATGGAAGGAGCAATCAAGAGATCAAAAGCGCATTAGGTAAATATGCTGCACAGGACCTCTTTAGAGTATGTTACATTGAGGACTAAGGTGCACCTGACCCAAGCCCTGGTACTTTCAATTTTCATGGAAATTCACAATTATGCATGTGAATGGTGGCCACTGAACAAGGAAGACTGACGAAGAATGGGTGCACTTGAACTGTGGTGGCAGTGAAGACTGTTGAAAGTATCTTGGCCACAGAAAAGAACTCTTTGATTTGTCTTGGGAGGAGTACGGTCAGTGTGCTCCTTAGAGGCAAGGGTAGGAGACTTCTTTTTAATACTTTGGACATGTTATCCTGAGAGACCAGTACCTGGAGGAGTGGAGGGGCCGTGACAAAGAGGAAGGCCTTCCACGAGATGGATGGACACAGTGCTGCAGCACCGGGCTCAAGCCTAGAACCATTGTCAGGATGGTGCCGCGCTGGGCAGGGCTTCGTTCCGTTGTGGGGGGGGAGGGTCGCTGTGGGGGGACAGACTCGATGCATCTAACAATAGCAACGGTTTCTATTTTGCTTCGAAGCTTTTCTATATTTTATTTTGGTCTAGTTGCTGATTTTTAAATATGATTTTCTTTATATGAAACCAAGTGGAGGTAATCCAAAGAGACAGTAGCTAGATTAATACTTGCTGAGGGTTATGGGGGAGGGGGGGAGGCTGAAGGCAATGACGGGCTAATAATAATGGGTACAAGATGAAAACAATGTTCTATAATTGCTTGTGGTGATGATGGCATGACCCTTTTAAATATATGTATGTAAACCATTGGGTGGGGGGAGGGAATTATTTTTTTCTTGCTACGGGTTTACTATCAGCTTCTGATTTTAGTGACTTTTGATGCATCTGAGTATAGTGACTCTCCGTGTGAACTAGGACCTCGACATCTAATTACCAGGATTTGTAATTCTACTCGACATTGAACCCTAAGCATCATTCCCTTTTAAGATGTTATCTCTTCTCATTGATTGGTGTCACCGTGCTTAACCAGCGCTCTCACATACACAGTCTCAGCTGATACTTCCCTTCAGGGTTTCAGGATTTTTGTATCACGCTGTTGGCCATTTTCACACAAGTACCTACAGTTCTTTCAAGCCCAAAGTAGTCATAATGTCATTTTGAATTCCCTTTCTGAACCGTCAGCTGCCCATTACTTCACGAATCTTCCCGCCTTTCGCTTGCTATTGCTAGCTCATTCCCAAGGCCTACAGAGTGTGTCTCCTAAAGCTCAGATTTCTCAAGAGTGTTACTTTATGTAATTCCCGTTTAAGCTTGTTTTTCTACAATTGCAACCACCTCCCAAAGCTTCTCTCCATCTTCAGGCTCACCTATTCTTTGCACTGTCACAAGGGTAATCTTTTAAATATAGAAATACGGCTGTGTCACTTCTCTATTTAAAATCTGTCAGCACTTCCTTTGGCTTGCTAGGCAACGGCCAGATGCATGGCTGGCCAGAGAAGGCTGTTCATTATCGGATTGCTTCATAGTTAGCCCATCTCATCGCTCTCAGTACTATCATACAAAGATGTTTCCAAAATCTCATGGGAAAATTCCATTATCTTTAAATTCACTTTTACCACTAACTTTTGAAGCTCCCTTATATGTTTTGGCTGCATAGAATGATTTCCACTGCCCTAAATGCCAACCCCAACATTACTTCTGTGATATCGTCCAGGCCTCTGTTTTCCTTCATTGTTGTTGATATTGTTGCTAGGTGCCATCAAGTCAGTGCTGACCCGCAGCGACCCTACGCACAACAGAAGGAAACGCTGTCTGGCCCCGCATTGTTCCTACACTTGAGCCAGTTGTTGCAGCCTCTCTGTCAGTGGATCTTGTTGAGGACCTTCCTCTTTTCTCACTGCCCCTCTGCTTTGTCAAATGTGATGTCCTTCTCCAGGGACAGACTTGATTGTAAATGTCCTTAATGGACCTAATTCTCCTGGAAGGCTCCCATTGACCTCATGGGAGTCAGCACAAGCATCAGTTCTTCTCAGGGCTCTCCCGGACCAGCGTGCTCAATTCTCCTTGAGCTAATCTTCAGAAGTGGGTTTCTTTGTTGTGTGTTTCTTTCTTTCTTTCTTTCTTTCTTTCTTTCTTTCTTTCTTTCTTTCTTTCTTTCTTTCCCCACTTATTTATTATTTTTTTCAAACCATTTTATTGGGACCTAATCCAGATACCATACCTTTCCATAGTTCCATCATATCAAGCAGTGTTAAGCCATCACTGCCACAATCAGTTAATGGGGCATGGGTATTTGGGAAGCCAGAAGCATAGGGTCAAGTAGAGCCTACTGTTGTCTCCCCAAGTTTGACATGTGCTTATGTAGTAGGAGGATTTAGTCAGGTATAGGGCTATTTATGTGAGGTTGATTCCGAATCCCCTGCAGTATGTGTATGTCTGTGAGCATATGACTGAATTATTGCCTTTGGTTTGTATACATGTGCTTTAAAGTAAAGGTGTGCCCTTCTCTGAAAAATACCGCCCCGCCCCCTCCCCCCGCCCCCCGTTCTCCTCTCTGGAAGGCGGGTATGAAAAGCCAATTTTGACTATGAAGATAGAGGCAACATCTTAGGTAGCACAGAAATCAGACAAAAAGGCCTGGATTCCTGATACTCTGCAGCTGCCATATCAACCCCAGACAGCTGTGTGCTAAAGATGAATTTCTTTATTGTTTAAACCCCTGCTATTTGGGGTAATGGAGCGACAAATATTGTAGCCTATCATATCTAATGCATTATATGATTTTTAAAAGGAGCATGTAAACATAGATTTATTAATTTTACTAGATATAACAACTAGTATGGGCTTAAAATATAATGCATCATCAATAAAATGCTGTTTCTAGAAGAGACAAAATTGTATGTAAAGGCCTAATTATAACTTCACAGTGCAAAAAAAGTTAAAAAGCAATAGTTTTTTCCTCTGTAATTTAAACAAGCTTAGCTTTTGTTCCATTTGTTGTTGTTGTTGTTGATGACACCCAACTCATTATTGCTACTTTAAGGTAATTAGTACTTGCAGTTAAACTTCCAGTTTGTTTTGGGAAGCAACTTAGTTAAGTAGGATCATGTAATTCTGGCCTTCCTGGGAGGTAGGTAGGTGGGTGGTAGAGGTGTTCCTACATTCTTTCTGGCATCAGGGAGCCTCTTCTATTCATGATAGATGTTCTGGTAGCAGTGTCAAGTATAGGGTGTCTATAGGGCAAGGCCAAGTAAACATTGAACTGCTAATCACAATGTTGGTGGTTCAAACCCTCTAGGCGCTCTGCAGGGGAAAGATGAGGCTACCTGCCCCTGCAAAGAGTGAAAGCTTTGGGTGTCTCGTATTTGGAACTGCTTGGATGGTGTAGGGTGGATGATATACATCTTCATATATATTCATGATATATTCAAAGAGCTACTCATTTCTTCAGGTCTTAGGTGTCATCCTTTTTCTCTGCTGCTGAATCCACAGCTTATCATGGTCTCCAGCTGTCAACCAGCTGCATGTTGTCGCCCTTTTATATCAACCCCCCCCCACACACACACTTTTTAAGTCTCTGTCTTGTCCGTACTCTTCTAAGGGTGCTGAGAAACTTTTGGCTGCTGCCCACAAGCTATTCTAACACGCTGATGCTCTGAGGAGACACTCGCTGGCCCATCCATCTGAGTATTACCTCCAGTCACTGCAATTTTCAGGAGCAATATTGGATGTCAGCTATCTCTACTTAGCTTCTAGTTTAAATGAAGAGCCAGCCAATGATGGTTCCTGCTCTGGAATTTCTTCAAACTTATTTCTCCTTTCTATCGGTATGTCTGGAGATGCCATCATTTGTCCTATGATCTGTCATTGCTTATCTTAAGGGAATGGAGCATCAGACATTTTCTTAAGTAGTTATCAGTATTTAAACTCTAGTAAGTCGTCTTCCTTGTTCTATGATCTGTCTTGGTTGATGTACAGCCAGAGTGCTCCTTAGATGCAAGGTCTTACAGAATTTGGACATGCTGTCAGGAGAGAACAGCCCCTGGAAAAGGAGCTCATGCTTGGTCAAGCAGAGGGGCAGCCAAGGGGGGCAAGGCTCTCGAGGGGATGGATTGACACTGTGGCTGCAACAGTGAGCCCAGGGATAGGATCGGTTGTGAGGCTGGTGCTGGACCATGCAGTGTTTCCTTCTGTTGTGCACAGAGTCTCTATGGGTGAGAGGGGACTCAAAGGCACCTAACAACAGCGAGTCATCTTCGTTCCCTGAGCAGCACAGATGGATTAAACTGGACGACTAACTCAAACCCACTAGTAGTCTTGGATGCAAGCCTGCGTGAAATACTTCCATACAGATCATTGTTGCTGACTGTTGTCTTTGAGGCCATTCCGACTCACGGTGCCCTCAGGAGCGCAGGATAAAACTGTTGCATATGGTTTTCAAGGCTCTGAGTGATTCACATTGCCAGCTTTCTTGAGTTGAGTGCTTACCCATTTGTGACAAGATTACAGCAAAACAAAATACCTCATGGAACAGTTGGAATTAATTTGGTGGCAGGAGGTGTTTTCTTTAAGTAATTTTTAATTCTTTATTTCTCATCTGCTGACTGATATAAAGGAAGCTTTTAAAAGTTCATAGAAAAATTCCATTATCTTTTAATTTTAATAAACAGGTTTATTGGGTCATCTAAATATAGAGTTCAATAGTTCATTCATTATCAAGAAGTGTTGTATAATCATCACCACGTTCTATTTTAGAACATTTTCCTTGTTCAGGCATTCCTTGCTATCGGCTCCCTACTTGCACGCAACTTCCCTTGCTGTGGCCCTAAGGAACTCTTAATATGCTTGGGTCTCTGCAGATTCATCTGGGCTCACCCTGGATTTCATATGCTGATAGACATACAAAACAAAAAGTCAAAGATATCTCACAACATTGCAAAAGAAAACAGAGAAACAGAAAACAGAAAGTGTTAAACACCAGAGCAACTTTAAAAGGGGTCAAAAAGGAGATCCAATGATAAAGTGTGAGATTTTAACCTAGTTTTAGCAGTCACAATCCTCTTTCCAGCACATTCTGTGCGAAGCCAAGGTCATTCACATCCCTGAGCCATGTTCAGAGGGCGTTCGAAAGGCTTCATCCACATGTATTTCCGCCTCACTTTTTTTTAAACTGCTGACATACTTTTAGATGTGTCAAAAAGGGGATCAAATGAGATGTTATATGCGAACTAATCAAATCAGATGTTCCATTTTAATCTATTGTAAATTGTCTCTGCAATATTCCCTGTCTGGGAATCAGGTATTCACATCTATGGACTATTATCAGAGGGAAATCACCAGAGACTTAATTGATTGTGTGGATCCTGCAAATGGATTTTGGGCTTCCACTGTCATCCATGGCCTTCTGCACACCAGGAAGTCACAATTTAATCGCTGATACTATTCCTCCCTTTGGATTTTGGTTATATTAGGTGTAATTCTTGGATCACACAGGCTGGTGTGCTGCTTCCATGTGGGCTTAGTTGATGCCTCACTTCGATGTCTGCTTGTTTGAAGACAAGCCTTGAAATCTATTCTTTCGGTAACCTGGGCATCATTGAGTTTCATCAGCACATTTTGCTGTCGCACCCATATCTTCAGTGAGCTCTTCATGAGGACTAGTATGAAGCAGGCCACATCATAAAAATGATTTTTTCTTAGATTGGAGCTAGAATTAATTGTGAGCCCCTGATTCATTCATATATCCATGGTTTACAAAAGCCTTGGGTTTACCTTAGTGAGATCTTCTCCATGTTGTGTTAGGGAACCTTATCAATCGTCTCTCTGGAGCCTGGGGCCATTCTGTTGAGAGTGTCATTAATTTAGCCAAAGGTAAAGGGTTAGTTGCACAAAGGAGATTATGCAAGCGTAGGCTGGCTAAAAACCACAATACATGAATGATTGAATTGTATAGATTAAATCCTTAAATGCCTGGACACTATTTACATGAACAATGGGGGTTGGTGGTAAGGCAACACTTTCAATAATATTCATTGGCAGTGGTAGAACCAGGCCTACCAGATTAATACATATCTTAATATAGCAAGAAGTGCATTAAAGTAGTAAGTATGTGATCATCCGCTGACTGCCAGTTCTGTACCTTGGGCATAGTTGTTTTCTGTTTCTTTTCACATCGTGCGGTTTCAGCTGGAAGTCCCAGGGGTACAGGTGCATTGAGGTAAAGCCCATTTCCCTTAGTGGGGTTTCCATATGAAGTCCTTCTGGTTTGACTGATGAAGGATGTTACGCTCCCCTATTTCCCCCCAAACCCTCACATAATCTTTTGAGCTAGGACACATTTCTTCCTTATGATGGAGTGTCTCTTCCTCTGAGGCATATGACATAAACTTTAGGAGTTTACTACTTCAGACAGTGCTCCTGATGGGTCAAACCAGACTGTTGGTAACTCTGGACACCTTTCCCCTCTCAACACCTCCTCTCCTGTCTTCCTGAGACCCGTGACTCTGGACCAAATTTTAAAATATGTGGGTTTAGAACCTCAACTGACTTCATGCTGATCTTCTGTTTTCCCAAGATAAGGAATGTCAGGGCCCAAAAGAAATGTTGCTAAGGAAACCAGCTATTATCCTAAAATTCATCCCTGTGATAGTAGATGTTGCATATTTCTTATTAGATTAAATTACATTTCTGTGTAGAAAACACAGAAAACCTGCTTATTTATTTGTGTAACAAAGATAGGAAAGCGCTTCTATCCCCTCTCTCTCCACATTCTTCATCTTGCTCAGTAGCCTGGACAGGTTGGAAAAGCCAATGAGCAGAGGCAATCCTATGAGGTCACCAGACTCTTTTTATCT
>NW_022111369.1:3804304-3814546 GCF_000313985.2 Echinops telfairi
CAAACAGGAAGGGACGTGTGTTCTTTGAGATGATGGAGAACACATTGGAAAGTACCTAAACCTCAAGATGACCACTGCGTGGAGCTTCCTGGGAGATCTGGGCGGGAGCTCTAAATCTGAATTTTATATATTGTAATATTGTATTAAACCACTGGTATATGGGGTTGCTTTTTGTTTCTGTTGTTGTTGTTAGGTGTTGTTGAGATGTATAGTACAGTAGAACTAAACACCTTCAAAATTGTTGCTGTTTGGGTCCATTGTTGCAGCCACTGTGCCAACCCATCTCATTGAAGGTCCTCCATTGTGTTTTGCTTTTTCCTCTGACCTTCTCATTGACTAAGCCTGATGTTCTTTTCCAGAAATTGATTCCTACTGGTAATGCATCCAAAGTACTAGAGACAAAATCTAAGGAATATTCTGGCTGTATGCCTTCTGTGCCATATTTGTGTGTTTTTCTGGAAGTCCATGATAATTTCAATGTTCTTCAACACCGAATACACATGCACCAATTTTCTTGTGATCTTCTTTATTCATGTCAACTTTCACACATTTATGCGCCATTAAAAATCCTATGGCTTAAGTCAGGGGCACTTTCATCCTCCAAGTGTCAGTTTAGCTTTTGTGCTTTACCAGTTTCAGAAGTCTTGTGCAGCAGGTTTGCCCAGTGCTGGGCATTTTCCTGTTTGCTGACTGTTGCTTCTAGATATGTTGTTTGTGGATCCAATTAAACTGAACAGTGAAGGAAGATAGGAGGCTTCAGAAAACTGGTGGAAAAAATGGAAGTTTACTGGAACTTTTCCAAAGCCCCTTTCAAGCCTCCTGTCCTTAGATCAGGAGTCGTGGTGGCACACTGGGTTACACTCGGGGCTGCCAACTAACTGTTAGGTCGGCAGTAGGGAGCCGCAGGTCACCTCTTCTCTGACAAAGAGTGACTGTCTCAGAAACTCAGTGGGCAGGTCCACCCTGTCCTATTGGGTCAGTATGTGTGGGAATGGACTTGCTGGCAGGGATTTTTTTGTTTTGAGTTTGATTCTTTGGTCAAAACCTTACCGTGGCTAGAATGAAAAGAAGCATTTTCACAGCAACTGTGATATAGTAGACACTCAATGAATGCTATGTTAATTAACTTGTTAAATAATTGTCAAGTTTATCAAACATGGGTTTTTGAAAGGCTTTTGACTATGGCTGTATGTCAATACTATCCTTTTTCTCACTCCTATTAGAAGCCTGGATAGAGATTTCTTGAGAAAGACAGATCAAAGGTAGAAAGCTGTCTTTCAATTGTGGCAATTGCATGTAATTAAAAAGAACTGACATTTGCTTATTTGTCCATCTGTAACCCAAATGCCAGTGCTCTGGATGTCCCAAGTCCTGCACACCATTCAATCAGCCTGCCCTACAATTTAAGCAAGGTTCACACTTATGGTGCTAAATCCAGTTTCCCTCTGTATCTCCCTAGGCATTTAGGGCTAAAGAGGTGAGCTATGCAAATTTCAATTGCCTCTGGCTCCCAATGACTGTTTTGCATAATTCCAAACTATGACGCATGCATTAACGTTTGCTTTCATATCACTTCTTTAGACTCCTTGGTTGGTAATCCCAGGGTACCAACAATTTTCAAGTAAGATTTTACAGAAGATTTAGAGCAAAAGAATATCCCCTAGATACTTTAAATATATTTGTATTCCAAAGTTCCTTATTCGTTTGTTGTTTTTTAAAGCTACATTTAAAACTCAGCCATTTAGTTTATAAACATTTGAGACTGATTTTTCTTCATCATTTCTAAAATCTATTCAGAGAGTTGCAACTTCCACAGTAATGATACAGGATATGATTCAAAGGCTGACTCTTCAGTCCTAAGTGCTTCTTTTATTATGTATCAAAATTAAATAATTTGGGTATGGATATAAGTATTAAATTATAATATTAAAAATAAACTAAATATTAGCCAACTCAGTTCTTAAAACTCCATGCCATTGACAATTCTAGGAACTTCTCACTTTTGATCATTCCTTCCCTTCCATAGCGCCCAGGCTAAGACCACATTACTCAGCTCGCATTCCCTCCTTCCTCTTATTTATTTTTCTCTGGGGTTGCTGTGAGGCTTGCTCTACATTCAACTGAAAAGGAAAGATGTTACACTCTAGGAGAGGAGGGCTTTACCTGGCATGATGGGTATAGGTGGTCTTTATCCTATGAGAACCTGAAACAGTGTCAGGCACATAAAATGACAATGAACGGAGAAAACTTCCCGGTGACTCCACTCCCATCAGTAATTGGCAGTGTTCTGTCACTTCATTCTTTGGAGTGCTTATTTCTCCCGCTAAGTAATCCTGATCACAAAGCTCTGCCCAGGAAGACATAATGTTGTGGATATAACTACAATTTGACAATGTTAAGACCCAACACTAAGATGTTTAAGGCTAGAAAGCTATGGAAGGATTACACTAAACAAGATATCAACTATATATATTTCATACATATACATTCGGCTATGTGATTTTTTTAAAGTGTAATGACTACCACTTGCACTAGCCAAATCCCAGTTAACAATGGTGCTTGGTTATATGGCATTTTCCCCCACTTTCCCTTATAAGAAAGATTAATAACAAGTCTTCAAAAGGAATAGCAATGCATCTATCCATAAAATATCTATAAAATCATTCTTAATATATTATTTTTGGGGTTATTTTACTGTGTTTTAGATATGTTTACACAGAAATCAGTTTCCCATTCCAATTAGTAGTAGTGAAGTAGGTGATCTTTGAAATAATTTCCTGTTTTACCTGTCTGTTCTTTTACTTAGTATTTATTAAACATCTATTCTGACAAGTGTTGTTCTAAGCACTTGACATACAGCGCCGAGGAAACAACAAGTTAGCAGCTAAGCTCTGTAACTATGGTACCACTAGGCCTCCTTAGACTCAGAAGATTAGAAAACACCCAAATCACACCCACTGCCACCGAGTCAGTTCTGACATATGGCAACTGCATCCGTTACACGGCAGAACGCTTCACTGGATTGCCTTGCCTGTGACCTGTGTGGGCACAGACCCCCAGGCCTTTCTTTGGCCCTGGTAGATGGATTCGAATCTCCAACTTTTAGTTTAGAAGTCACTTGCAAACTTTTTGAGACAGTGTAGATCCTCAATCAATGGACATTTTGAATATAACAAAATAGTAAAGTCTTGAACAGCATGCTTCCTACAAGCATGATTCATATATATAAACATTCTCAATATAATTTTTCTCATAAATTTATTTCTAGAAAATGGCCATGGAGTTCTAAAAATGTAATATACAATTATTGTTTATACACTTTTAATGTACCCATATGAGAGATCAAGAGTTGTTTGTTGAATCCATTTCAACACATAGTGCCCCTCTGCACAATGAAAATTAAACTGTCCAGCTCTGAGAGCCTCATAATTTTTGCCATGTTTGAAACCACGGTTGCCATATGCAGTGTCAGTCCATCTTTTCCATGGTTCTTCTCCTTTTCACTGACCTCGTTCGTGCACGATATCTTTCTCTGGGAATTGGTCCCTTCTGATAGCATGCCCCTTGACAGAAGGTCTTGTTACCCTTGCTTCTCAGGAGTATGTTGGTTATACTTCTCTCAAAACTGATAAATACATTTTTTTGTTCTTCTGTCATTTCAATATTCTTCACCAACACCATAATCTAAATGCATAATTTCTCCCTAAAGTGACTGTTCTGCTTATTTACATTTTAAAACAGCTGTACCCAAACTACTACGGAAGGTCTGGTGGTTAAAGCAGACAAAAGATCTTTAGCTAAGCTATTTGAAATTATTTATAAAAAATATGTTTAAACTAGTTTACATTACCCAACTGTAGCTTTGAAAGGATATTCTCTTATAGTTATTTTTTTTAACATCCAATAAAATTATTTTTCTTATCCTGAAAATTAAATAAAAATGGGCTAGGATCAAGAGCCCCATTGAGATATATTTTTACTTATGTGTTTTCCTAAGGATGACTGGATAGAAGATTAGTATGCATGGGCTTAAGGAATGCTGAAGAAAATTAATATTGGGATCTAGAAGTTTTAAATAATAGCTTAACCAAAGAGTCCTTTGCCTTTGTGCTTGATTTGAGAACTTTGATTTATGTATGACACCTGACTTGGTGAAAGCACGTCCACTCTGTTGTTTTGTCAATTCTCTTCACAGTTCTCTGTAGATACTGTAGCCTGTGAAGTTGACTCTCAGTGTCATTGAAACCTTCCTCTTCAACCTGGGGAATCATGGTCCTTTGCTTCTAACCAACTTCTAAATAAACCTTTGACTGTTGAGGTGTTTCATGAGATGTTTTAATAAGATGCAAGAGGTCCTTTTAAGTTCTTGATGATAATGTGCTAGCCTTAGTCCTCAACTGGTCTGATCTTTCCAAAGCCAGTTGAACTGATAAGTAGTATCCATAGAATGACATCATTTTCAATGTTTTCAGTCCTCTTATTTTTCAACCCTCTGGGAAGGTCCTTTGAATAGAAGGAAAGGCAGATTAGACCTTCTGATTTTGGCCAGTATACTATGAACAGTGTACGAAATACATTTTTCTCTATGTCCTAACCCTAATTTTTTGATAAAATTATTTAGCATGTTGCTATATATATATAATGCAGATTCCTCAGATGTCTAGGGCCAGTACAAAGTTCCTCTTCACACTATGTCATGTAAAGTAGTCCTGGTGGCATAGTGGATGTGCATTGGGCTGTTAACCAAAAGGTCAGTAGTTCAAAACCACCAGCCGCGCCATGGGACATAACTAGGGCTCTCTACTCCCATAAAGAGTTGCAGTCTCGGAAACTCTCAGGGCCAGTTCTACCCTGTTCTATAGGGTCCTATGAGTTGCCATCTACTCAATGGCATCGCCTTTTGTTTGGTTCTGGAGGGAGACAGGCTCTTTAAAAGGCTCATATGCTTTTTTTCTTTTCTGGTATTCATGCCTTCATGTGTAATTCTTTGCTCATAAATGTGAGCAGAAGCTAAAACTTGTTTCTAGCTGTTTACAATATCATCAAGATGACAGGATGTAGATGATCACATGTACAGGACTGCATAACCTAAGAGCACAATGCTCTCGTGTAAAGAGACTTCTCTGCTGGCTTTGATGAAGCATGTTGTCATTTTGTGAGTTTTCCAGGGAGATGGTCTCTTAGTAGGAGACTTAGGGTGATTTCTGGATGCCAGCAAGTATGAAACTGAGGCTTTCCACCCAACAAAATGCATGCAGCTGAATACTGCCAACAATTGTGTAAACCTGAAAATAATGCATCCTCACTCCAGCCTCTGATGAGATCATAGCCCTGACAGATACCTTATTGATTGTAATTTAATAAGCCCCAAAACAAACAACCTAATTTGCCCACAGAAACAGATACTAAACCTATGGTATTTTAAGCTCTTAAATCTGAGATTATCTACAGCAACCAATAACTAATATAGATACCAATAAAATTGAGACTTGCAATGACTTGTCACATCTTTAGCCACAAAAAAATCTGTATTGGAAGAATAGTTGCTTAGCAATCATTAACAAGAGGGAGATTCATAAATCAATGCAAAATTCTAGAGAAAGCTATCTTAATATCATGGCGCATTAAAGAACAGCCCATAAGATAAGCACAGGAAATAATTTTTTAGTATGTCTCCCAGTACTAGAAATGGTGTCAGAAAGACAGGCAGAATCCTATAAGTTTTTATGTAGTGGCTAAGAATTTCCTATGTAGTACAAGTAGTAGCAGGCAGGTGTGATAGATAGGTTTATTTCACCAACCTGGCCAATAGGAACATGTGGGATTAATGAGGTCGCAGTTTGATCGGAAGGCAAAGAGATAAATGGCTCAGCAAGCCCTGCCACTCTCTCTCTCTCTCTCTCTTGCTCTCTGGTGAACAGACCAGTGTGTGGCTGCTAGTTCTCTGCCTCAACTTGTGAGCTACACTACCTGTGGGACTTACAACCTGTGGATCATGTCACTGGAGCTTGAGGTTCCTTTGAGACCAGCTTCGCCATGCTGCTGGTGCATACATCGCTTGAGCTTAGGACTGTCAGGTCCTGTCTTCTTGTTGACTGTTGGTGACCCGCCCTACTCTTTGCTGCCCATGGCCAGACTGCCTACATGGCCTTACAGAAGACTGAGTTGTCTGTTTCCTAGATCTTGGACCCAGCGACCCTCGTGAGTTGAAGGACTTCCAGTATATTAACTGCTCCTTGGAAGTGAGTTGAATTGAGCCCTCTGTACTGCTGTGTGGACTAATTAGCTGTTATACACCTTTGTGTTGTATATATCATCTTTATCCATTTAATGTATATCTATCTAATCATAAATGTCCTGGTTTTGTTTCTCTAGAGAACCCTGTCTGATACAGAAGGTATGTTTTAGGTAGGATATAGCCGAATGAATGGTGGTAGAGGTAGCACTGTTTAGCATGTATTTGGGAGGAAATGATCAAAATGGCAGAAGTTTCAGAAATAAGGATGGTGTAATAGGGAGAATGGTTAAGAAAGTAGGAGGTTATTTTGTGGATCATCTTCAACACAAGCCAAGTAGTTGAAACATTATTCTTTAAGCCTGTGGTCTTTATTCCCCCTTTCTTATCTTATTTCAAGTAGGTCTGCCTTTATCTGTTTTATGTATTGGACTTTTTCAAAAGATTTCATTTAAACAAAGGGTTCTGCAGCTCAAAACAATATATGAATCTACTCTTGAAATGTGGACTCTCATTTTTTGCGCAGAGTAGTTAATAAGTATCCGTTTTATAAATCATCTGGTTGTAATTCTTAAATAAGAGTGACAGAGGGAAAATTGAAGTTATGAGGACCAGCTAGCAGGTCATTGCAGTTGTTTACATTCTGAAGTGGATTCATTGGTATAGGCAAAGCATGATTTTGCAAATAGGATACAGGGATTTACTAGTGCTTAACCAGGATCTTGTGCATAAGAGACTCTCTCAATAAATACATTTTTTGATTGTAGGGGCTTAACAGTAGGACTCAGATCCAGGCAGATGTAAAAACTACTGCAGAATATATTGTTGATTAAGCACATTAAAAATTTCCTTTTTGTGCTGGGTAAAATTTAGCTGGAGAATAATAAGGTGTATTTTGGTTATAATGGAAGTAATAAATGTCATTAGATGTTTGATATTATAGCATCAACTCTTGATAAGAAACCAATGATGCTGCCACACATTTTCTAAATTGAATTTTTAAAATAATCCATCCTAAGCTCTTTGATTTGCTTGATTTAGTAAAATCTGCAAACTTCTAGTGGATATATTTTTTCTTGGAAAATTAAGTGACACTGGAGTATTATTTTCTGAAGAATTCCCCCAATCTCCATTGACTGAAAAGCCACTGTTAGAAAGATTTTTTCTTCCGCTAGGAGCAGAAACCACCATCCAGATGTCAGTTTGCTGTGCTGTGGTGGCTGTGTGCTGCTGTGCTGCTGGAAGCTATGCCACTAATATCTCAAACCCCAGCAGCCCGAACAGTGAGCACGTTTGGGTGGAGCTTCCAGACTAAGAACAGACGGTGAGGAAGACATCAGCTGTCTATTCAGAGGAATCAGCCACTGAAAGCCTTAGGAATAAAAGTGGAACATGGTCAGATACGAAAACCTTCAAGACTAGCAACAGGAAATTGTTAGAGATACTGCCAGAAGATGAGCCCCTCGCCTTCGGAGTAACTCAAAATCTGACCGAGGAAGAGCTGCTTTTTTAAAGTGGGGTCAGCCATAAGGACTTGGATGGAAGTAAAGTCTGCTGGAGCGAAGCCTCAGGACCTTCATTTGCTCGGGAGGCAGGACTCAAAAGGAGAAGACACAGCTGCAAACATCTACTAATAAGTAGAACTTGGAGTGGATGAAGTATGACTCTAGGAAAATTGAAAGTTGTCCAAAATGAAATGGACTACATGAAGATCAACATCCTAGGCATAAGTGAGCGAACATGAACTGGCGTTGGCCATTTGAATCAGGCAATCAGCTTGTTTTCTATGTTGGGGGTGACAGATTCAAAAGCAGTGGTGTCACATTCATGGTCAAAAGGGACATTTCAAGATCTGTCTTGAAGTACAGTGCTATATGTGATAGATAATATCTATCTGCACATGAGGAAACCAGGCAATACAATTGTTATTTACAATATCCAACAGCTAATAAGGCTGTGATACAGAAATTGAAGATTTCAACTAATATTTTTCCGTCTTAAACTGATCAAATATGAAATCAAGATGCATTGATAGTTATTGGTGATTCGAATACTAAAGTTGGAAACAAAGAGGAAGAAACAGTTGTTGGAAAATGTGGCCTTGGGAAGAGAAATGAAGATGGAGATGGAATGGTAAAATTTTGCAAGAGCAAGGACTTCTTCATCACAAATATATGGTTTTTTTTTTCCAGCAACACAAAAGGCGATTATAAAAGCAAACCTTTCCCTATGGAACACACATGGATCAAATTGATTACATCTGTGGAGTGAAAACGGGGAAGCTCAATAGCAGCAGTTAAAACGAGGCCCTCTGTGAAACAGACCATCTGTTGCTCCTGCGTCAGTTCAGGTTGAAGCTGGAAAAGATGAAACCAAGTTGACAACAGCCCAATTACCACCTATCCCACCTGTGGTTCAGGAACATTTCTAGAACAGATGCGATGCATTGGGCACTAATGACAGCAAATCTGATGAGTTGTGGGATGACACCAAGAACATCATAGATGAAGAAAGGTCATTAATAAGATAGGGAAGAATGAAAAGGTCCAAGCAGATGTCAGAAGAGACTCTGAAACTTGCTCTTAATCATAGAATAGCTAAGGTACATGGAAGAAGCAATGATGTCAAGGAGGTGAGCAAACCATTTCGATGGGCAGCTCGAGAACACAAAGCTAAAATATAAGGAAAGATGCAAAGACCTAGAGTTAATAATCCCCCAAGGAAGACCACACTCAGCACCTCTTCAGCTGAAAGCATGAAAGAAAGAATCCAAGCCCCGAGTTGCAAGAGGAGTGAGTCTATGGGCAAAATATTGAAAGGTGCAGGCAGTAAGAAAAGAATACAAAGTCATTGTAGCAAAAAGAACTAGTTGACATGGCATCATTTCAAGAGGTAGCATCTGACCAGGAGCCATTAGTACTGAAAGCAGTCTAAAGTGCACTGAAGGCATTAGCCAAAATGAGGCTCCAGGAACTGAAGGCATCCCAGTGGAAATGTTTCAACAATCGGAGGAAGCATTGGAAGCACTCACTTGGTTCTCTCTGGATCTCCGTCTTAACCCAAAGGCCACACCTCAAGCAGATGGCATGAGGCTTTGACTTGATTGATGAGTTGGACTTGCAGAAAGTGAGGAGGATTTGAAGCACTTGCTGATGAAGATCAAGGATTGCAGCCTTCAGTATGGATGACAACGTACTGTAAAGAAAACCAAACTCTTCACAATGTCACCAATAAGTAACATCAAGATAAATGGGGAAAAAGATTGAAGTTGTCAGGCTTTTGTCTTGTAGTCAAGAAGTCAACTGTCATATTGCGCTATGTAAATCTGCTACACAGAACTCTTTAAAGTGTTGAAAGGCAACATGTCACTTTTGAGGACTTAGGTGCACCTGACCCAAGCCAGGACATTTAAAATTCCCTCGTATGAATGTAAAAGCTGGTCACTGTATAAGAAAGACTGAAGAAGAATTGATATATTTGAATGATGGTGTACCAAGAATACGGAAGGTAGCATGAATGCCTAAAAGAACAAACAAACCTGTCTTGTAAGAAGTACAGCTAGAATACTCCTTAGAAACACGGATGGTGAGACTTCATCTCATGTTATCAGGAGAGACAAGTCCCTGGACAAGTAGAGGGGCAGAGAAAATGAGGAAGACCCTTGACAAGATGGATGGACACAGTGGCTGCAGCCATGGGCTCACACAGAAGAACAATTATGAGGATGGTGCAGGACCAGGCGGTGTTTTCTTTTGTTGATCAAAGCATTACTATGAGTAGGAATGTCCCCTTGACCATACCTAATGACAACCACAGGAACAGAACAACTGAAGCAACACCATCACCACCGCCACAAATCGTAGTTGAGTTGACTTTGGCTCAGTGCCCAGCTTCACCTTTTTCTAGGCTGTAATCTTTTAAAAAAAATCATTTTATTAGGCGCTCCTATGACTCTTATCACAATCCATACATACATCAATTGTGTAAAGCACATTTGTACATTCATT
>NW_022111369.1:3816752-3844567 GCF_000313985.2 Echinops telfairi
AAACTGCATTGCAGTGTTATTAAACTTTACTAAATGAGACAATCAATTATTTCTTTATTAAAAATGGTTGTTCACAACTTTTGAAAGTTTGCTATTTAAAAGTAAGAATACACTTACTGGGAATTTTAAATATAAATAATAACTTTTAAAATGATAATCCCTTTAACATTGACTCAAATATCCTAGTTGTTTACAGAGATGTTTAGAATACATTTCACTAAAAAACTCAACATCATCAGTGTAAGACATGAAACAAAATTATAAATTTTCAAGCATTCATGAGAGAGGGAAGGTGGGGGAGGGAGGAAAAAATAAGGCTGATACCAAGGGCTCAAATCATTTCATGTTTTGAAAATGATGATGGCAACATATGTACAAATGTGCTTGACACAATGGATGTATGTATGGATTGTGGTATGAGCCCCCAATAAAATGATTATAAAATAAAATAAAGAGGTCTTGTGCAGCAGAAAAAAACAACAACAATAAAACTCAATGTCCTTGAATTGATTCCAACTCATAGTGAACTTTTAGGACAGAGTAGCACTGCCCCTTTTGAATGTCTTGAGACTGAACACATTTTTGCATTTGTTTACTTATTAATTTTAATAGTTTTATTAACATATAGTTCACATATGATTAAATGTCTTAAACATATTAAAAGCAGTTGTGTAATCATCACCACAATCAATTTGAGCACAGTTTTTCATTCTCGTACTCATTATTATTAGCTCCCCATTTGCAGACAACCTCCCCTGCTATAACCCTAAGAAACTATTAACCCATTTACTTTCTTTATAGGTTTACCTATCCTGTATTTCATATTAAAAACTACAAATAAAAACAAAAACCCAACAACAATAATGGAATAAAACAGAAACCTCAACTGAAAGCACACAAAAAAGTTAGAACAAATTTAAAATGGGTCAAAAGAGAAGACAAATGATGAGCTGTTGGCTTAATTTCACCTGCATCAATCTATTTTCCAGTGCATCTTGTATGATAGCAAGGCTGTTCACATCCTTGATCCATGGTCAGAAGATGTTTACTAGAGGCCTTTTCCAGGTGGTGACCCTGCAAATGAATTTTGGGCTTTCACTACCATTCGTAACCTTCTGAAAACTAAACGCTCAGAATTGAAGTCTAATACAATTCTCTTCTCTTGTCTTGGATTTTATTATTTTCAGTCCTTGGATCACACATTCTGGTGTGCTTCTTCTGTGTGGATCTCACTGACACCTTACTTAGATGGCTATTTGTTTTAAGGCAAACCGTTAAGACCTTTCTGATAGCTGGGCACCGTCTGATTTTCTTTGCCAAACTTTGCTACAGCATCAATATATTCAGTGATCTCTTCATGAGGCAACTTTGGAGTAAGGCCACTTCATAAGAAATAGTTGGTGAAATGAACTCTAGCTCAAACACACTTGTTACCTGAAGACGTAAGATTGAAAATTCATGGTGTTTGAAGAAGCAGCAAACAGCTATACCAAGATTATTGAACTGTTGGTAGAAAGACAGTTGCTGACTTAATACATCGATGCCCTATGCTGTATTAAGATATATATTATTCTGGCAAACCTGTGACTGACATTATTAGTGAATAGTGGTCTAATATCCCTCTCTCAATAGTGCTTTAAAAGTTAGCACCAGGGGTTAATCAATGACAATGTTAATGGAAGATTTTTATGCCCCAGGAAGATGGTAACTAAGACTCTACCATAAATTAACAAGTAGGTCTCTAAAGGGAGACAAAAGCAGGTAAACAAAGCAAAACAAAACCAAACAAAAAACAAACAAACAAAAAATCACCTTAGATCCAGGAATGGGTTTTGGACTCACACTAAATCCTAGCCCCCATTTAAGAACAATTAGTTCTTAGATCATGGCCGTACATGATCCTTCCCCTCAGGAAGAGAACATAGAAACTCCAGATGCTATAGCAAAATGTAGTGAAGAAGTTTGATGGTGAACAGCTATCAGATAGAATAGTGTCTGGGGTCTGAAAGGCTTATTTCCAAACAAGCAGCCATCTAAGTGTGATGCCAACCAAGTCCACATGGAAGAAGCACACCAATATCTGTGACCAAGGATTGTAAATCATATAATCTGAAGCCAAAGGAAAGAATACATAGTATCAGAGGCTAAATTGTGATATTCTAGTTTGCAGAAAGCTATGAATGACAGAGGAAGCCCAAGATACACCTGTGAGAACTACATTGGAAATAAGCCTCTGGTGATCTCCCTCTATCCATCAGAGAGGGAGGGGGAGAAACTGGTTACCAAATAGAGTGCATTGGAGGGAGGACTAGAGGAGATCAAAATGATAAACCTGACTGGAAAGGCTAAAACCTGGTCCATTGACTCCCCTCTGATGCAAGTTGGGCCTGATTTGGTTTTCAACATGTTCTTTTTCATTTCAACATTTTTTCCCCCATATTGAGGTTTACCTCAGGTGCATTTTTGTCATTGAGGACAACCACTTGAACTTCTGTTATACATTATTCTGTTTTTCGGGATCTGAAACCTGGGCTTGATGAACCTATAAGGACAGCAAGTAGAATAAGGGTTCTAGGGGATGGGCAGGGGCTACAGTGAGGGGACAGGTAAGGAGAGCTGAGGTCAGAGTTCAAGAAGGAAGAGAATATTTTGAAACTGATTGTGGTAGCAATTTGTACAATACTGCTTGGTGTGGTTGAACTATGGAAGGATATCATACACGTATTAGCTCCCAATACAATGGCTTGAGGGAAAAATAAAAGAAATAGTTGTTCTTAGATTAGGGCTATGATTAAGTGCAAGTTTAAAATATATTCATTTATCTGTGTGATTATGAGATTTTTTTGGTACCTCCCAAGCCCCAGAATTCTGGTGTGTGAAACAGAGCTTTCATGGTATGCATTTTTCCCACTAGGCAAGCATTAAGCAACTTATAAGTTTGTGCTCCCAGTGGTAGAGCCTGGGGAGGTTCCTTCCAGTCATGGGGAATTTTTTCCAAAAAGCAATTTTGCTCAAACCTCTTTTTATGATGGCCAACTTATAAGAGAATAACATGCAGCTATAAAAGTTTGCTTCCTGCTTGGGAAAAACCAGCAGAATCAGTTGGGATGTTGCACATAGCTCACAAGGACAGCGCTATGGGAACAACTCAAGTGTCCAAGTGTTTTTCTCCTTTCAAAAGAAGTAAAATGTCAATTGGTGACAAACTTAGTTCTGGACATCCGTCAGCTTTCTGAAACAATGAAAAGGTCAATTCTTAGTGCATTTAATGTTTGTTTCACCAGATCAGACTGTTCATCAAGTTTTCTATTTAAAGGTTCTGAAAAGATTGTGTAACAGAGTGTGACAAAGAAGGCCTGATTTGTTGCAGATGGGGGACTGGTTTTGCCACCATGACAATGCAGCTGCTCACACAGCCATCTTAGTGTGCCAGCTTTTTCTTTTGCAAAAAACAGCATGCCTCTCTTGCCCCACGCACCTTACTCACCTGACCTTGCTCCATGTGGCTTTTTGTTTCTGCGCATGCACACCGACATGGAAGGACAGAGATTTGACGACGTGGAAGAGGTGAAAAACAAAAAAACAAAAAATGAGAAAGGTGTTGTCAGCCATCCAAACAGATGAATTTGAAAAAATGTTTCCAAGAATGGAATCACAGATTTGCCAAATGTATTAAGTGCAATGGAGAATGCTTTGAAGGTGATAAGGTTGTTTTGTAAAACAATATATATAGCTTTGAAGAAAATATTGTTTTTTGTTTTTTTTTTTGGTATCTCTATCTACCTACCTACCTATCTATGGTTTACTTTAGAGCAGTGGTTCTCAACCTGTGGGTCATGACCCCTTTCACAGGGGTCGCCTGATTCATAACAGCAGCAAAACTACAGTTATGAAGTAGGAGTGATACTAATTTTATAGTTGAGGGGGTCACCACAACATGAGGAACTGTACTAAAGGGTCGTGGCATCAGGAAGGTTGAGAACCACTGCTTTAGAGACATCATTATCATTTTAATGGGGGAACATTATACATCATTCCCATGGGGTGTATGGTGCTTTTATTGATAGGATCATTAATTTAGAGGCTACAAATCTCTTTTTTTTTTCTTAATCATTTTATTGGGACCTCTTAGGGCTATCAAAGCATTTAGTAGTTCATTCACATCAAGCAATATTGTACAATTGCTACCATAATCAGTTTCAAACATTTTCTTTCATCTTGAACTCTTTGTTATAAGCTCCCTTTTATCCCCTCCCTACCCACCCTGCCCCCCAGGAATGCTTAATTATTTATTTATTCCTACAATAGATTTTTTCTTCTCCATGGAGAGGCTGTAAATCTTTATAGGAGCAGAAAGCCTCAGCTTCCCCGACAGAGCAGTTGGTGTGCTGACCTGCAAATCTTGTGGTTATTAGCTCACTGGGTAACCCCCTCTGCCCCAGGTCTCCTAGACAAGTACTTAACGTAGATTTAATTTAGACACATTGGTTATTTGCTCACCTGGTTATTTTTTTTTTTCAGACATAACCAATGTATTGTTGTTTTTAGGTGTCACTCAGTTGGTTTCAATTCATAGTGACCTTGTGTATTTTAGACCCAAACACGGTCCTGTCCTGTGCTATCCTCACATAAACTGCTTCTATTCTTATTCTTGTTAGCATCTAATTAGGAACAGCATTACTGTTTCTAAGTAAAAATGCAATTCACAACATTTTGAAAGTCATTTTAAATGGAATTTAGAGTAATATGAAGATTGTAATAGATGCCCACTGAATTTTGACTAATAAATACTGAAAAACACATATGTGTCATTTATATTTGGAATAATTCCTTTTAATTGAGGAGAATGTGTTCTTCTAAAGAATATGTCATTGGAATATTGATTTTCTTATTTAAGTTTATTTTTCTCCATTGAGCATTTTATAGCATCCAATAGACGAATACTGGTGAAGAAAAAAACAGATTCTATATTTTATACTATATTATTTTCTTCTAAGATGTTTTTTGAAAAGATCTATGAATGTATAGTTCCTTGTATTTAATTATCCAACAACTTTAAAAAGGTGACTCTGTTTATTTCTGTTTAGTAGTGATCGCTTTCCTGAACAAGGTGAAAATTGAAACCAGGGCACCCCATAATCCTATAATAAAAAGAGACAAGAAAAAATTTTTTAATGCTTTCAATTTTAGGCTGTGCTCCTTCATGTAACTTTGAACATCAGCCTCCAGAACTCTGTCCTTTAACATATCATTAACATAAGACAGTCAGAACTCTAAACCCCAGAGCACAGTCTTGGATTTTAACATAACAAAACAGGAAAAGTCAACAGGTTCTGATAGCCACACCCCAAGCTAAAAACTTGCTGTACCAGTTGTGGGTTCTACAGAGAGTCTTAAAAGGCTGCCAATTGTGACCAGACAGTCCAGATCAGGGCGGGTGCCTGTGCTGCAGGTCTGCCCCAACAAGGCCCAGTGGCATACCTATGGTCACCTGCCTCAGCCCAGCCTCTGAGGCCCCCACTGCCACTGGCCACTGAGTAGCCATGGCACCCTACCTACATCGCAGTCCAACCCACCACCCTAATAGGCCAGAGGTAGTTCTAGAAAACACTTACCATTCACACAGAGAAAGAGCTCATTGCCGCTCAGTCTCCCAGGAACATCGCACCCAGTTCTTCCAAAATGACATGTAAACAAACGCCCTCAGCAAGAAAACAAGAAAAACAAAACACAACAGCAGAGGAAACTGTAAACCTAAGGATGCTTATAGAAGAATCAGATATGGATCTGCCACAAAAAGAAATCTTCAGAATGCTGCTTAGAGTAATACAGCATATGAGGGAAGCACCACAAATAAGGACACAATGATAGAGGAGATGGAGTCCACAATAGAGGGGATGAAGTCCAAAGGGAAATACAAGAACTAATGGATGAGGTAACAGAAGCACAACACAAGATCAGGGACCTCACTAGCAGACTAGAAAAAACAAAAAATTGTACCAGTGACCTTGAGGATAATCAGGCAAACTTCAGCAAATGGGAAAGACAGTCAAATCAGATCATCAAAGAGGTGAAAGAAAACTTGAGAACAATAACAGATGTTATGAAGAAGAATAGTTTTTAAAAAAATTGGTTTACCAGAACAAGACACAATGAAGAAGTCACCAGCTAAATTAGTGAGGAAATTCTGGAAGCAAACTTCCCCACCTTAATGAATGAGAATTTGACATTCAAAACACACTATTCAAAAGATGCAAAAATAAGTCACATACTCAACAATAACAGCAGGTGACTTTAATACACTGCTATCAGACAAAGTTAGATCACTGGGAAAGAATCTCAGCAAGGAAGCTACAGACCTAACACCTCAATTAAGCAACTGTACATGATAGACATTTATAGAGCTCTCCAGCCAAATCCAAAAAATATATATCTATATATCACCTCTCTTCAAGTGCACAGGGCTCATTTTCAAAAATAGAGCACATTCTGGGATACAAGTTGAGTTGAATAAATTCAAACACATAGAGATCACTCAGATGTCCCTCTCAGACCCCCATGCCATAAAGCTGGAGATCAACAAAAGGACGACCAGAAAAACGAGGGCAAACAACTGGAGGATGAATAATGATCTTCTGTGACACGAATGGGTACTGGCCCAGATTACAGGGGAAATTAGGAAGTTTCTAGAAACTAATGAGAATGAGAGTCCAATGTACCAAAACCTATGGGTACAGCAAAAGCAGTTACCAGAGGAAGTTTGACAGTGATCAATGCATACATGAAAAAGGAGAGACTTATGACTGATACAGTATCACAAAACCTGCAGCAATTAGAACAGTCAACAGACTAACCTATTCAATAGCAAAAGAAAAGAAATAATAAAAAATCAGAGCAGAGTTAAATGAGTGGGAGGACAAGAGAACAGTGAAAAAAAATCAATGCTGCAAAAAGATAGTTCTTTGAAAGAATTAACAGAATCTACAGATTGCTGGCCAGCTTAACCCAGGAAAGGAAGGAGCCAACATCAATAACCAGGATGAGGGATGAAACTGGGGAAATCACAACAGACGCCAATGAGATTATAAGGATAATCACAAAATACTATGAAAGTCTGTATTCTATTGATTCAACAATGTGGAAGACACGGACAAATAATTGGGAAAACAATCCCTCCCTAAATTATCCCAGATAGAGGTCAAGAACCTCAATAGACCTACAGCAAAAGAAGAAACATACATATAGTCAACTTATCTTTGACAAGGGCCAAAAAAACATCAAGTGGAAGGCAGATGCCCTCTTTAATAAGTGGTGCTAGAAACAATGGATACATCCAGCTGTAGAAAAACAAAACAAGACTCTTACCTCACCCCATGCACAACAACAACCACAAGGGGGATCACAGAACTGGAAGTAAAACCCCAAACTATCAGGACTATCAATGAAGGAATGGGGACAGACTTAAGTACCTTGGCGCAGGAATACATGGGCTGACCGAAATAAGGAAGGGTACCCACACAGAGGAAACTGAAATCGACAAATGGGATATAATAAGGATAAAACGCCTGTGTGTGTCAAAAGACTTCACTAAGAGAGTAACAAGAGAACCCACAGACTGTGAAAGGATTTTTAGCAAGTATAGCACAGAAAAGGGGCTTTTTACTAAAATCTCCAATATCCTCCTAGCCTGCAAAAAGAAGAAAACAGTTAACCCCTTTAGGACCTGGGAAAAAGACCTGAAAAGAAGTTTCACTAGGGAGGAGACCTGAATGGCCAATAAACATATGAGAAAGTTCTCCTGATCATTAACCATCAGAGAAAGGCAAATTAAAACCACCATGAGGTACCATCTAGTACCCTGGAGGATAGCCCTAAACAGAAAATTAGAGAGATGGTGAGATAGGAACGCTCCTCCACTGTTGGTGGTCTTGTAGATGTACAGCCACTGTGGAAAGCCATATGGTGATAGTTAAGGAAAATGGAAATTGAGTTACCTTACGGTCCAGCAATCCCTCTATTTGGCATATACCCAGAAGACCTAGGAAATAGACCACAGCCAGTTGTCTTTGCTCCAATGTTTATTGCAGCACAATTCACAATTGGAAAGAATTGGAAACAACCTAAATTTCCATCTATAGATGGGTGCATTAGAAAACTCTGGCATATACACAAAATGGAGTACTACGCATCATTAAAAAACACTGATGATCACAAGAAGCAAATTGTCTCATGGGAATCGTTGGAGGAAATTGTGCTAAGCAAAGTTAGACAATGGCAAAAGCACAAGTACAACATGAGTCTACTGAGGTAAATATAATCAGTACAGTAAGTATAGATGAAAAGACACATATCTCACACTCTACCTGTTGAGGCACTGCCAGTTGGGCAGGGCACAGGCCAAACCCAAGGATGTACATGTCATTCCAACATAATGAAGGGGAAAGGGGGCAGGGATGGGAAAATATGGGGAGGAGAGGGAGACAATAGCTCTGGGGGAGCAGGGCACTAATCCACCCAGGGGAGGATATTGTTTATGTCTCCACAGAAATGGGAGGGTGCATGCAGACCCCATCATGGCACGCCAAACCTTGAGGGTAACATAACCACGTGGAGAAATCCATGAAAAGGGTGGGCTACAGGGCCAGCCCAATCAGAACCTTACTGACCCCTGCCCTAGAACTATGTGCTACAGAGAACATCACTAAACCTACAGGTAGGAGAGAGGGGTTGGCCTGCCATGCTTACATAGAAACAAATTAAGAAGGAAAAAGAGAGAGTGAGGGTCTAGACCCCACATCAGCACACCAAACCCTGAGGATCACGTCCCTGCATGGAGTTGCTAAGTCACAGAGAGGACTGTAGGGCCCATAACAGTTCGAAACATGATGTCCCCTCCCTAGAGCATATTGTGACTGAGGACAATACTGGGGACACATGGTGGGGAGTGAGTTCAGTCTGAACCCCCCACAGTGGGGCAAACAAAGAAGGGAACATAGCAGATCAGTAATGGGAGAAAAGCCAAGCCACAAGGACCCTGAGGTACCCCCAAAAATAGACTTCAGGCTAGGAGGGGCTAGTCATAAAGGTTGGTGGACAGATGTGGAATTATGTATGCTTTTTTGGGTTTTCTTTTGCTATTCATTTATTTTTATTATTTTGTTTTCCTTTTTATTCAATCTTTTGTTTTGTCTTCGTAATTGTTGGTCTGCCTAACTATAAAAGATAGGCATGAGAAGCAAGCCCCAGGAAAAAGCAATGGGACTGACAGTTGTGGAGGGACATGGGGGGAGGAGGAGGTGGGGGAAGAGAGTGGTAAGTAAATAATGCCATAGACAGGGGAACAACTAGGGAATTAAAATCAACAATGAGGAAGACAGAGATCCAAGGGGTGTTGAAGCAAAGCAATCTAGCTGAGAGGAATTACTAAGAGGCAGAAGAAGGGTGAGCATCATATTGGGGCAGAACGAAGGTGAAAGGAAACAGAGGCAAGATCTAGGAGGCAAAGCTATGGATAGAGGTATAAACATAGGTGTGTACATGTGTAAATACAGTAATTCATAAAAATAGAGGTTTTGACCTATGTGCATATATTTATGTGGCAATACATTGAGGTAGTGGGTGGACTTTGGGCCAATGATCAAGCCCTCCCATAATGCAAGACCACTTTGTTCTAACAAATTGGCATTCTGTGATGCTCGCCCTCCTGGCATAATCACTGAAGACAACATGAGTGCACAAGAAAATGTAGTGAAGAAGGCTGATGGTACTTGGCTATAAAAAAATTATTGCACTTGGGGTCTTAAAGGCATGACACAAGTGGCCAGCTAGCAGAGAAGCAACAGACCCACATGGAAGAAGCACACCAGCCTGTGTGATCATAAGGTCTTGACGAGATTGGGTAACAGCCATCAGAGGACACACAACAAAACAAACAAAACATCTTGTTGAGAATGAGGGGTGTCAGAGCAGAGTGAAGGGAGACAATGGTAGGTGATATGAAAATAATAATTTAGAAATTATCAATGTTCATGATAGTGGGAGGGTGGGGAAAGGAGGGGAAAAAAGAGGAGCTGATACCAAGGGCTCAAGTAGAAAATAAATGTTTAGAAAATGATGATGGCAACAGATGTACAAATATGCTCGATACAATTAATGTATGGATTGTTATAAGAGCTGTAAGAGCCTCTGATAAAATGATCTTATAAAAGGAAAAAAAACACATTGCCCTTATGCTTTCAGAAAAAAATGAAGTTTAAATGCTCTTAACCTAATTGTTGGAATCTATTAAGCTATTTAATGTAATATTATATCTTAAATTTTAGTTCCTTGCTTTTCTTCTCTAAGAAACTGGAAATCCTATATTAGAATATGCAGCTTTCTGGATTCAACCAATTGGAGCCACTTGTCGTTAAGTTAAGCGTGCATTGCCTTTGGGCTACGAATTACTCATGTGTAATGAGAAGGCTGAATTAGGTTCCTAATTGAACAGTTCCCCCCTTTAACCACATCATGCATTATGTGCATACAAGATGGGCAGCGGGGAGGGAAAACCATTAAAGTAAACGAGGGAAAAAGAAAAGATGCATTTTTTCCCCTTAAAAGTTGAAATACGCTATCCAGGTTATGTATTTCAGACCTAAAATTCTGATTCTCAGAGACAATACTGGTATCATATGTACCTTTTATCTCTCCCCCACCCCAACTCATCATACTACTTTCCCCATAGGAAACTTTCAATACTTTCCAGTGAAGAAACAAACAAATGAATGCATACATTTGCTTTAAAAAAGACCAGAGTCTAATATCTAAAGAACTGCGGAGGATTTTGCTCTTCTCACATATTTTTATTTCAATGCATGAATGCAAGCAACAATGCCCTTCCCCCTGGAAGCACCCCCAGGATGACCCACCCCCATTAGACTAGAGAACTATGGGAAATGGATTTTCTTGGCTTGGAATGGGATTAGATTTGTGAGGGTGGAGGAACATGACACCCCGAGTTACCACACGGTGTGACTCCAGTCCTAGGGATGCCGCGGACTGATTGTTTACAAAAGAGAAGAAATGATCAAAGTTAGTCCAGAAAGAAAAGCAAGTGATATTTCAAGTGAAAAAGCAAAATGCCAGGAAAATTCATTCGATATTCATGAAAGATGGGCCACCAATCAAAGAACACGGCTTCAGAAATCGGCATGGTCATGTGGTGGAGAATCAAAAGCAAATGACCAAGAACTTCTGTTTTAGCTTTACGCGTACTTTGGATGAAACCACAAACTGTGCAGCCCATGAGAGGAAGACTTTCTGCTGGGTAAGTTTAATTTATTCTAATCGCTCCTGACAGTTTCCTTTGACCACATCATGCATTATTCATGTGAAAGATGGATCGTGGTATGGAAAGCTATTCAAGTTAAAGAGAAATAGAAAGAAGGGGTGGGGTAGGGTGGAGAACTGAGGGATTGCCCTTTAAAACCGAAATAGGTTCTCCAGGTCCCACTGAGCTATAGTATTTTCTGTACGAAAAATGAAATGACGTTGGCAAAATCGCATTACATTCAGTTTTGAGAGTGTTAGCTTAATAATCTTTTGCATAATTCAAAAAAATTTCACCTGCAGTGCATTTTATCTGTTCAATTCTATTAAAGCAGTAGGCAAATTTTACTTAGGCATTAAGGTGGTGTTTCATTGACGTCTTCATTTAAGTCATGCTTCATTTCCTGGCGGGATTGGAAAGAGCTTTCTGCCAGGATTAGACACTCAGGCTTTGTTGCCGTTCCTGTGTCCTCACTTTCACCTCTAAAGAGAGTTGCGTTATGGCCCGTTCAACCACATTCTCTTTCTTACCCTCTTAGGTGGCGGTTCTCAATCTGTGGGGCATGACCCCTTTGGGGGTCGAATGACCCTTTCGCAGGTTTCACCTGATAACAATAGCAAAATTACTGTTATGAAGTAGCACGAAAATAACTTTATGGTTGGGGGATCATCACAACATGAGGTACTGTATTGAAGGGTCACAGAAATCGGAAGGTTGAGAACCACTGCTCTCAGGAGAGTTTGTAAGAGTTCCCTGGCTGGTTGGAAGGCTTATGTTCTTTACTATGGGAAAGGATGCAACTTCAACCCACCCAGAGGCACCTCAGATGACAGATATAGTGATCTGCTTCCAATAGGTCACATCCTTGCGAACCCTGTTTTACCCCATATGAGTAGCCCAGTTCTATTCTGCACACACAGGGTCACCATGGATGGGAATCAATTGGAGGGGAACTAACAACAATAAGGGCAATTCCATTGCTAACCCAATACCCTACTCATTATTTTCTAGGACTATCCAGGGATGCTCTCATGAACATTCTAAATATCTCTTGGGTTGAATTAGTTACATAAATCTCATGCAATATTGATTTTGATTTTCCTCTAGCTGAGATCAATGACTCACATCATTAGACCAGCTGCATGTTGATCTGAAGGATAACTCAGAAGTTCGAAGACTAGATCTCTGCTTCCTTATCCTCTGAAAATCTGCTACAAACATGCCTTCGTCAACTGCAGCTGGTCAACTTCAGCGCCCACTAACACATTCACTACTAGACAGCCACAGGCTGGCTGCTTAGCAGGTCTAGTGGTACGTGGGTTCAGCACGGCACTGCTAAAGAAGAGGTCAGCTTTCAAATTCCTAAAGAGAAAAAGGAAGAAATCTGTTTCCATAGTATTTCACTCACTGTCATCCAGTCCAATGCTGGACGTATAGTGATTCTACAGGACAGGGCAGAACTTCCCCTCTGAGTTGCTGTAACTGTTAATAGGGCTTGCATTTTCCAACTACTGACTTTGCACATCGCAGCCCAATTACAGCCTTGGAAACCTTAGGAGCTACTCTGTCCTACAGGGAATCTATGAGTCATAATTCATTTGTTATCCATGTATTTGTTTGGATACTACCAATTTCTTCAGTTAGTTTTATATGCTACATAACAAATTATCACAAAGTTAGCCACTTAAAACAAAAAACCCAACTATGATCTCACAGTTTCTATAGGTCACACCCTCTCACAAGGTGCCAGCTGGGACTGCAATCTCATGTGAGCCTCGAAAACTTCTTCCACGCTCATTCAAGTCATTGGCAAACTTGCATTTTTTAACTTAAGTCGTCAGCTTCTAGAAGCCATCCCACTCCATAGACAGTTCACAGTATGCCTGCTCGTTTCCTTTCCTGAGATCAGTGGAAGAGCATATCTGATGCTCTGTTGTTGTTTTAACCACTCGCCTAATTAGGTCAGGGCCGTCCAGAATTATCTTTCTGTTCATTAACTTAAACATGGACTGATGGATATTATTGCTGGTGTCTGAAGGACCTTGGCTATATATACAGAATACTAGAAATATGTTTACATGTGTTTCATTCTTTCTTTTTTAAGAGTGTTATTGACACTTTATCCACATATCATACAATTCAGTAGTTCAACCATCTCAAGAAAAGTTGTACAATCTTTACCCCAGGCAACATTCCAACAGTAGCTGGGCACCATCTTTTTTCTTCATCACACTTTGCTGCAGCACCCTTATCTTCAGTGATCTCTTCATGAAGGTGAGTATCTAGCAGGGCATATTATAAGAACTAACTTTTCTTGGATTAGGGCTAGAATTACTTGGGAGCATTTGACAGTATTCGATTATAACAAACTGTGGATAACATTAAGAAGACTAGGAATTCCAGAATATTTTATTGTACTCATTCAGAACCGGTGAAGTTGTGAAAATAGAACAGGGACATACTGCACAGTTTAAAATCAGGAAAGGTGTGCATCAAGGTTGTATCCTCTCACCATAGTTTTTCAATTTGTATGCTGAGCAAATAATTAGAGAAGCTAGATTATATGAAGAAGATAAGGCATCAGGGTTGGAGAAAGACATATTAACAACCTGAGATCTGTAAATGGCACAACCTTGCTTGCTGAAACTGAGGAGGACTTGAAGCACTTGCTGATGAAGTTCAAGGACTGCAGCCTTCAATATGGATTGCAAATCCAATAAAGAAAACCAAAATCTTCACAAAAATTTATCACATTATAATAAATGAAGAAGATATTGAATTTGTCAGATTTCATTTTCCTTGCTTCCCCAATCAATGTCTGTAGAAGTAGCCGTCAAGAACTCAAATGCTATATTGCATTGGACAAGTCTTCTACAGTAGACCTGTTTAAAGTATTTAAGAGTCATTTTGACCCTAGCCATAGTATTTCATTGACCTCATATGCATACAACAATTAGACAACAATAGAAAATGCTTAAAAAGAATCCATGCTTTTGAAGTATGAGGGCTTGAAAAGAATATTGAATATGCAAGGTATATCTAGAAAAACATACAAATTTGTCTTGGGAACAATACAGTCAGAATGTTCCTTAGAATTGAGGATGGTGAGCCTTCGTCTCCCGGACTTTGGACATGTTATCAGGAATGCTAAAAAGTGATGGCCTTTTTAGCCATCACTAGAGTGTCAGCATAAAAAGAGGAAGATCCTCAATGGGATAGGTTGACACCATGGCTGTAGCAATGGGTTCACACAATGTGAGCATGACAAAGGACCCGCAGAGTCTTGTGCTATTGTAGATCAGGTTACTATGAGTCAGAATCAGTTTAAGGTACCTATCAACAGCAAGGTAGTAACAAAGAGAAATGAATATATCAGTCAAACTATTCAATAAAGAAATGTGGAAAAGATATAGACTGGGAGTTGGTAGATGCTGCAAAGTAAAGCCTAAGTTAGATCTGTGGATAGCAAACCGTGGACCTCATCATGTTTTTGTAAATAAAGTTTTATTGGAACACAACCACATTCATTCATTTATATACTGTTTATGAATGCCATACCATACTATAGCAGTGGAGAAAATGTTTGCCAATACCTGTCTCAGAGTGTAGGGAACTGATGACTCCACAGAAGGTTAGGAAAAAGAGAGCCCCGATTATATTCTTTGCTTCTGTTCACAAGGGGCAAACAGCATGGAGGAAGCCATATCTGACTCCTCTGGCTTCCCCATGGCGACGAGGCAGGGGTTAGACTATCGTTCTTTACCTGTTCTGACACCAACTGTGCCTCCCACACAGCTCGATTTCTGTGTTGGGTTCAATAACGAATTGCAATGGCCGTACAGAACTCATAGTCAGTTCTCACAAGTATGTGGCTTTCATCGGGAAGTTAGTAGGTTATCAGATCAGGATCAGTAAGCAGCAAAAGTATCATCCTTGATCCACAGAAACGCCTCTCCGTGGCCAGCAGCCAAGTCTCGCCAGGCCTCAGCTTCTCAGCCACATGTCCCTGACCACTGCCTTTTGTGACTGAGCTGAGAGCCGAACTAGCTATATTTCTTATGGAATACTGCCTCTATTTGAAAAAGTAAAAAGTAACTACTAGAAAAACTATGGCTGTTCAGATTCATAGTGGGAAAATATTTTTTAAATGAACAAAACAAGCTTATCACTTCAAGCAAAACTGTTTGATCCTGTGTACGGTCAGTGATAAAATTTGAGCTTTCAGTAGCAATTCAAATATTTAAAAAATTGTGTGCACCACTGGGAATTTGATCGTTTACTTAAGCTTAAAAACTTTCAAAGAAATTAGTGGTGGTAATAGTAGTGAATGTGGATTTTTGTAATGTATAATGAAAGTGGCCAATATGTGGAAAATCTGAATAATTCATAGAACAAATATTTTCCATATGATCAATGTCTGATGTTTCAAAATCAACAGATACACATCAAAATGCAGGAAAAACTAATGGATTTTAATATAGCCGAGTACTAAATGTTCATCTGTATGGTATCAGATTTTATATTTCAACTACTCAGCAAGAAACTACAAACCAAACTCACCGGCCTCAAGTCGAGTCTGACTCATTGAGACCCTCTAAGACTGTACCCATTTGTCCCTGTGGGTTTCCAAGACTAGATCTTTAAGGGAACAGTAAGGCTCCTCTTTTCCCATAGAGTCTCTAGTCAACTGCTGACCTTGAAGTTAGCAACTCAATGCAGGTCACTGTGTCCCTGGGGCTCCTTTACACTTGTTAGTGCATATTGAAATGAATATCTATAATTATATGAATAAGTTAACACTGTCTTTTCCCAATTGCATTTCTGAGTGAGGCTGTACTTTAGACATATTCTTTAGCCAAACCAGCACATCACAACAGATTGAATGTAGGAATCCTGCTGTCTTCTATCAACCCAGGCATTAAAAAGATTTGCAAAACTGTGAAAGCATGACACTTTCCTCTCATTAGTTTTCATTGAAAACATGTTAACATTACTAATGTTGTTTTTCAGGAAACTGTAAATCAATACAAAGGCCTTTCAATGAATTCATGGATGCATTTTCCATGAACTTTGTCAAATCCCTGGTATGTTAAAATTGCATGGTTTTATGTACTACCTCTTATTATAAGTATCAGTAACTATACGTTATAAACACAAACTATCGTTGGGAATGTCAGTACTGTTTGACAATGTGAAGGTGTCTGGCGACCAAGTTGGAGAAGCGCTGTCTTTCCTCCTTTCTGTTTTGGCTTCTCGTTTTCTCTCCTTTTCTTCCTTCCTTCCACGTTTCCTTCTTTCCTTTCCTCCCTTTTTCCTTCTATCCTTCCATGATTCCCTCCTTCCTCCCTTTCTCTGGCTAAAGGGTCTTATTCACATGTCATACAGCTTAATCATCCAATCACAGCAAGAGGAGTTGTACCATCATCACCACGCTCATTTCAGCATACTTTCTTCTCAGAGTCAGTGTTGTGAGCACTCCGACTGTCCCACCTGTGACTCCGTTTTGGTGGGTGAGTGACAATACTCCTCAGCGGACAAGAATAAGGCTTTAGGTGACAGCTGTAATGAGCCCTGGCTTACCTTCTCTGTAAGGTGGACTGTGTGAACCCACCAGCTACTCCACTGGATAAAAAAGGTGGTAGCTGCTTCCATAAAACTTTCAGCCCTGGGGACCCTTATGGGCAGTTCTGTGCTTCCTACAGGGTTACTATCAGTTTACATCCGCCTGACACCACACAACAGGGACAACAATAGAACTGAATCCTTAAGTAAGCTGAATTGGGACTTCAAGAAACTTACAAGTTCATATTAATGTTATAAAATCCTTTCTAAAGTTACTGCTTTGTCAAAAGTAATATTTCCATCAAAAGATGCTGAGCTGTATAGTCTGATAAGTTTTTGGAATTCGTCTTTGTTGAAAGCTACCTACCTTCTTCTTAACAGTGGAAATTCTACTAGCGGAACACGTCCCAGCCTCCTTCCGGCTTCACAAATCCGCACCGTGGCTTATCAGGGCCTGTCAATCTTCCCCTGGGAACACCTTCGGCTGCCTAGAATCCCTCCTCACCCAGAAGCTCTTCCGTCTTCTGCGTCACTGATGTTGCTCCTCTCTGGAGGTCCACCAATGTCTTCTCTCTTCAGAGAGGTCACCAAGCGACCGATTGGGTTCCAGGTGTGGTCTCCTCACCACTGATGGAGGGAGGGGTGCACGCTGTTCTCCTGTCACCAAACCCCAAATAACTCTGGCTGCCCCACTCATCATTGTTGCCAGACCTTATCTCCGTGTGTGGATATTTGCGTGTGGGTTTTCTTTTGCCTTCATCCCCCTCTAGCTTTTTTTTTTTTTAAAGATGATTTTATTGGGGGCTCTTACAGCTCTTATAACAACCCATGCACCAATTGTATCAAGCACATTTGTACATATGTTGGCCATCATTCTTTTATAAACATTTACTTTCTATTTGGACTCTTGGTATCAGCTTTCCCTTTGTCCCTCTCTCCCTCCCCCCTCCCCCCTTTGTGACCCCTCGATAAATTACAAATTATAGTTGTTTTCATATCTTACTCCGACCGCTGTCTCCCACAGTTTCTGTTGTCTGTTCCCTCTCTTGGTGTCGCTGTTCTCATTCCTGTTCTGAGGGGTTTCTCTGACCTGGAGTCTGTGTGTCATGAGTTCTTGTCTGTACCTGTGTACACGCTCTGGTCTAGCCAGAACTGACAGACAGGATTGCGGTAGAGAGAGTGGGTGGGGTGTGTGTGTGAGGAAGCCTCATGGAATCAGAGGAATATTGTATTTTCATCGGTGTTATACGGTGCCCTGGTTCACTCATCCCTTCCTTGTGACCCTTCTGTGAGGAGATGTCCTATTGTCTACAGATGGGTTAAGAAAGAAACATCAAATCTTATTTCCTGATACTCCCTGGATAACCATTTAAGATTAGAATTTATAAATGAACACCTGCAACCTTTTTCAAATGAGCTAACTTTAATGTTCTATTTATATATGATAAATGTGGTCAGGCTAATTCAAATTTCAAGTTGTTTTTTTTTCCTTCCTCCAAGCATTTCATTTGGTTATTTTCGCCTTTCTCTTTACCCAAGCATCTACTTTCTAGATAGTGATTTATCATCGCTTGCTCTCTCACCTCTGTTAACCATCAAAGAATGTTTCTTTTAGTGTGTAAATCACTTTGAAAACTTTTTATCCTGGGGCCTTTTAACATACACACATATGTAGTATTTATCTGGAACTGTACTGATACAGCATGGTTTTACTGGTAATTCAGGCTGAATGGAAGCGCTATTTAATAGCTGTCAGTCACTCAATGTCTCCTATGGGTCAAGTGCTTCATGCACATTTTCTTTTGCTCACCAAGAGGAAGCCATTGGTACCCACGTTTGCAACAGATGAGCTCATTATGGCTCAGAGAGGTTACGTAGCTTAGAGAAGTTGAGTAACTAGCTCCATGTCACCCACCTAATATATGTCAACGTTGGTTTTCAGTGCCAGGCCCATGGGGTTACAATGCTTGCACTTTTTTTTTTTTTTTGCTATTCATCCAACCATTAATTCATTCCGTATTTTGTTCTAGAAAGCATTCAAGGCAGTTTGGTAAACAGGATCACACAAAGCGTGGGTCCTTGAGGGAGCATCACAAATGAAAAGAGGGCCCCCAGAAGCCTCGAGGGAGCTGCAGAAGAGTTTAGAGGTGTCTGCTCTCGCTGAGCTCCCCGGCTAACCGAACGGGTCCGTTTGAACTGAGGTCTTGCCAGATGGATCGGAAAGAATGTTAATTTCTCTCGTTCCTTGTGGCAGTTTCTTTTGTCTCCTTGTGGCACTCAAGCTGATAATCTTTATGGACAGATTTATTTTTGTATTCTTAACAATCTTGCTCTTAAGTATTCTCAAAACATAGAAATATGCAGACAGCTGGTCTGAGATAGGAAGCTCCAAGATAAACAGTCAACTGAATAAAGATAGGATTCCTTTAAAGTCCATGACATTATAAAACTGTACCCACTTCCATACCCACGTGGGAATGACAAGGTGGTTCCTTGATCAAGCATAAAACCTAGGAGAACTTGAAGGTTTAATCCAGCCCGGTAACCAACTGGCCCTATTGTGTCTCTCAATACTGTCAACAGTACACTCTTAACCGTGAAGGACAATGATAGGCCTGGCCTCTGTTGTGGTGCCTCAGTTTCCTATCTGTAAACTAGAAATCATATTAGGAGTGACGCAGCTTCAAAGAAGGTTGCGTGAGCTTCTTTACGATGACATAGAAAGGGTTTAAGAATATAACGTGGCCAAGTAGAATATTTAAGAACTTCTGCATAGAGTGTCTTAGATTATGTTCTGCTGCTGTGTCGTGGTTTTGTGTTGGCCTGGGATTCTCTTGGTCAGCTCTTCGGGAGAAAGACTGGGCTTTCTACTCCTGTAAAGAGTTAGTCTCAGAGACCCACAGGGGGCTGCGATGATCAGCACGGGCTCAGTGGCAGTGCGAAAGAACAAGTGCAAGCTCTTATTCACACTGCTTATGTTCATACATGAAAGTGAGCAGTGCTTGGGGCTATGAAGTCTTCAGGGAAAAACAGTGAAATAGATCCGATTTTTCCTATTATGTCCACTCGTGAAGAGTGATCTTGATTGATGTGATTCTTGGTGGGACTGAGACAGAAATACTACAAGTGGTGCCTTTAACAAATACGACTTTATTTTTTCACAGTTTGGGTGCTAGATGGTTGGAATCAGGGTACTAGCTCCAGGAGAAGATTCTCTGTGGGCTCTGGGGAAAAATCATAGTCTCATCTTTTCCACTGCCGGTATTCCCTTGTGGCTTTCCAGCTCCGTGGCATCATTTGTGCTCCCAACTCTGTGAGTCTAACTTGTTCTTTTTATATTCCAAGGCCTCAAGTTTACAGGACGCGAACAGCCTTGTCATCAGACAGAGAGCATTGTAAAGTAGATTATGATGGGGCAGTTCAGTTAAAATGTAATACATTATAAGTTGATATCTAGGTTTACCCATTTCAAAGTTGTTTAGTTAAAAACAACAACAACGAAAACGTGAATTAAGCCTTTGGTGAATCTCTTCTGACCATAGACCAGGGATTCCAATAGTATGGCTGTCATGCAGAGAGCATTGGAAAGTGGATTATTGAAAATGCAGTTAGGTTAAAATTTAACACCTTATCATCTGATAACACTTTTGATTTATTTAAAATTGGTTCTAGTTTTTAATTTTTTCTGATTTTCATTGCTGTTGTAGTTTTGGTATGTTTTTCTGTATATGAAATGCTGAATAGGCAAATCTGTAGAGACAGTAACTAATGTAACTAGGTACTGTGGTTAATGGTTTCTTGGGGGCATAGCAGGGGAGGTTGTGGGGAAATGGGGAGTAAACAACACTGAGTACAAGAAAGAACAAAATGTTCAGAAACTGATTGTGATGATGATTGTACAACTCTTTTTAATGTGATTGAACTATTGAATTGTAGATGTGAATTAGATGTTAATAAAACCACTTTAAAACATTTAAGATAAATTACATATTGTATAAATTCATTAATACAACAGAGAAAAATGTATTTTTATATGAGATTACATTTATAGGTATGTAGGGTTTAGGATTCTCATAAATATTTTGATGGGGACATAATTCAATCCAAACCATCAATACTGCCTAGATTAGTAAACTATTATTTCTCAAAATGGAAAGAATTTTTTCTGGAAGTTTGGTCACAAAAGAATTATTACCTGCAAGAAAAGGATAGAAGACAAATATATTCTGTAATAGTGGGTGCTACCTAATTTCTGTTTCTGGGTGGTCTTCCTGGGGACTCTGTGTTCAGTAGGGTTTGACGCATGTTGTGGGGGATGGTGGTAAGAAACCTGTCAAACAAAGAGAGAAATAACATTGAATGATGCTAGCAATTCTTATATATGTCCTATATATGCAAACTGGGGTTTTTTTTGTTTGTTTGCAGTACTTTTTTAAGGTCACAAAGCACTTTACATGTGTAGAACCATCAATGGAGGTGACCACAGAGAAAGAAGCTTTAGATATGACTCTGTTTACCTTATTTGCACTTGCTTTCTGTGTGGAGGAAAAATTGGTATAAGGATACTTTCTTGCCTGAGCTGCAATTCTGGGCATTAAACCTCAGACTCACATGCTGACCTATTTTTCTGGCCCAGCAGAGTTAGCGCTGTCCTGCTAGTCAGTCATAGGAGTAGCAGCTCTTCAGCTGGGTGGCAGGCAGTTGCTGTGGCTCTTCCCGCCCTGATTTCTTAAAGCTTAAGGCTGGGTAGTGGACAGTGACTTTATCACGAACGCTTCACTGATGCTATTCCTCATGCCACCCTTTCAAACCCTCTTCAGGAGTGAGCTGTCGCACCTTGTTCCTGGAAGTTGAGGCACATGCAGAGCTGGTGTGACTTGACAGCATATTCAAGATGCCAGAGGTGGCATTTATAAAAAGAAGTTCAAGCTGTTCTCTGGGGTTTGTATTGATTGCTGTATTGGAACAGTTTATGATTAGGTCCCGTACAAATTTGTCTTCCTACACCTTCATATCTGCAAAGCACTTTAGACACATGTGCAGAAAGTGCTATTGAATTACCAAGTACAAAATTCTGTCTAGGCTTCAGTTAAAAAGGGGAAAAATAGTTCCTGCTGTTCTTCCCAGATGTGAGCCGGCTTAGTGACTAGACCAAAGCCCATCTTGAGGGGAATCTCTGGGTTTTCCAAGTGGTCAAATAGAAGAGTGTGGGCCGATGGAGAGAGGCCAGAGTTCCCTTAGATCTTTAGATCCAGAGATCTTTGGGGACACTCTGTGATGCTTGCCTCATCTGACTACAAGTTGCTCATATTCTTGGTAGAATTATGTCTCTCCACTCTACTGCCAAATGGGTAGAGCTCTGTTTGTGATACATACTCCCCTTGTCTCCATTCATCCTATTATTGAGAAATGAGCTGAGAAAGCAAAGTTCTTTGTGACATTTGGATCTGGTTTGCTTTGTGATTCCTTAATAGTCTAAATATAGGATATGACGCTAGCCTTTTGGATTTATTCTTTATTGGAAGAAAAGAGCATATTTTCCTGGTTACTTAATAGTGAGAAAGATAAAGTTGAAGGGCTAGGGGAGGTGTGGTTGTGGAGGTGGGTGGAAGAAGAAGAAAAAAAATGAAAAATGAAACTCACCCCCAAAGGAATCTCTCAGGACTTGTCACTGCGTAGATTTGCGACGGTTCTATGTTGGAATTAAAGCAGGAGGTTCATGGTGGGATGGGGTGTCTAACCAGTTACAGATCTCTTACCACCACCAGGTACTGTGGCGATGATTGGAGTCTGTAATTAGGAAAGCAATCAAGACGGCAAGATTAGGCCTTCCACTTTAGAAAAGAAGGGACCTGGTTTGATTTATCATGAGCTCAGCTCGCAGATGATCATTTCGCTGTGGTTTTCAGAGAAGACCACCTTGGGAGAGAGGCATGTAAATCACCATTTCACTGCTGGTTAAACAAATCAGTGAAAGTTGCAGGAGCAAACCTTCTCTGGAGTGAAGCCCCGCAGTAATTACCACTGTCTCCCGAGAGAAGATGTGACACACACGGCGAGGATGCGTTCTGACTTGCTCTGCAGGGTAAACGAATATTCATTTGAAAAACTGGTTCTCTTGTTATTGTGTCAGAAAGAGGGATTTCTAGCAGAGGGATTTGACGGGGTAGACAAAAGGCCTGGTTAAGCCATCAAATGTGCCTGCAGGTGTCCTGGTTTTCCCTGCAGCGCTTGCATATCCCAGATGAACTGTGCTTGAGCCTGATGCCCATTCTCCTTGGGGTAAGATCTTTGCATGCAAACATTTTTCACCGATGACATATTTTTATGAAGCTATTTTACTACAAGGAATATAAACATTTGCTTAATTCAGGGGGTGTGCGGCAGTTTCTTTCCTATTTCATCAAACACGCATGGGACATTCGTGATGATACATCATCCTCATTGAGGGTTATTTGTGGGCTTGCTCCGTTTGCCCTTGGCAACTGCACTATTTGGTCAAATTGTTGAGTTATGGAGGGGGGAATTATCCCCTAAATCGCTCCCTTTTTTCTCCTTCTTAGCAACGTGCTACCTGTATTGTTACTGGACACCATGTGCCCTTTTCTAACTTAAGAGCTAGTTTTAATCAGGGTACCCTTTATTGCAAGGACCAGAAGTGGGCTTCTCTTGGGAATGAAAGATAGGAAATGCAATCCAGCCTCAAAGGAATCACAGCATTGCCATTCAGGTACTCTTGTATCTTGCCCCTTCACGGGTCCATCTCTGCTCTTTCTGCACATGTGGTCTCCTCTCCTGATCTTCTTTGCGGTCTACCTACCTGCTTATGTGCATCCGTTCACATGCACATGGCTATCCTAGACTCCATGCCATCTTTTAGTTTGAGTGCTTGCTACCAAATAATTATTATTTATCTTAGGCCAAATAAAGAGCACATGGGAAGGAGGAAGAGAGGGAAAGGGAGGGGAAAAGGAAGGGGGGAGAGAGAAAGAGAGAGCATTTGATCGTTGATAAATCAATGAATTGTTCTTCCTTACTGATTGGTTCTGATAGGTTAGTAAAAAATAACTCCTAATATTATGAAAGCAAGCTTTATTTCTTACTTATCCTGCTTGGCCATTGTGGGTCACTATTGAGACACAGTGTAGTCATGCAGGAGACTAGGGCAACAGAGCAAACCTAATTTTAAACATGGCTGGTTTATGCCAGACAGAACACCACGATCTGTTGCTTTGCAATTAAACACTTGGATTGGAAATGAGGCACGCTACTTCCTGCTCACAGCTCATTGGCTGAAACGAATTTCATGCCTTTCCACCGCTTACAGGGGCTTCATCTGCTGAAAGGGGCTTAGGCAACATTTGGCAAATAGAACTTAGTCCTACGACACATTAGGAGACGGCCCTTTTTCTCATCTAGTCACCTATTGTAGCCATAGAGATGCTGAGCTGCTGCGTCTGCTTCTTCTTCTTCTTTTTCCCTCCACCCCTTCAGTGTGAAACAGGATTTGGTAGAGTCTGAGTATGCAAATTATACCCAACTAGCATTTAAGCTGGCTTTGGGGTAATGCTAAGAAAGACAATATGTACATACCATAAGCCAGTCTGCTTAAATAAAATATCTCTAGTTGTTACAGGAATCGTGAGGTTTGTCTTATTAACAAACATCGAGGTTGATGATACTGACTAGAAATCCCATGTTCTTGCGTTACTTACAGTTATGCCAAAACATATTTTGGAAAGTAAAATGCCTCAGAACTTGACACTGAAACGTCTCCCATTACTTTTTGTAGATCTTGCTCAGACGTTTGTAGAATATAATGAAAATATGCGTCAGGATTCAACTTCTTAAGAAAGGCTGCTGGTAAGTCTAGTGCTCCATGAAAAACAGAGAAATAGATCCATGTTATTCTGAATATGGTGAATAATCTCTTCTGTTAGACTCTATGTGGCAGCAATATTTGTAAATAGCACAGATATAAACTCATTTAAAATGTGATTAAAAATTTTTTTTAGATCAGTAGCAACATACTGAGTTGGGTGTTAGCTGCTGATTGGACATGGACCCCAACCTATAGTGACCATGGAACCAGATACTGGACCGTCCTGTGCCTCATCCCATGTCAGTTCCTGTTTTGACGTTTCTGACTTACTTTGTTTCCATTGGTTGAGTCTAGAGATTCTACTGGCACCTGTCAGCTTCATCTCAAACTCAATCCCCACCACAAAGGCCATGCTGACTCCCTGCGACCCCACAAGACAGGGTAGAACCGGCCCCCTAAGTTTCCCAGACTGTTACGCTACGTGAGTAGAAAGCCCTGTCTTTCTCCTAAGGAGCGGCTGGCAGTGTTGGAATGCTGACCTTTTGGATCACAGCCCAATGCATAACCACTGTGCCACCAGGGCTCGCTGTCATCTCCATTGACCAACAGTGATGGCTGCTCTTGAAAAGCATTAGATGGAGATTGAACCCTGAATCTCTCATTTAAAAGGAGATAGTTCTACTGCCCCCAGCAAAATGACAGCCCAGTTTAGCTGCTGATGGATGACATTGACTCTTAAGCATTTTTATATAGCTTGCTTTTTTCCTCTAGAAATGTTTCACCCGATCAGATTTTATTTCTATGTTTATATTTTTAATACCCCACAGCTCCTTTTAAGTTTTAGAATGTTTCTTTTGTTGCAATATCCTTTTATCATTTCATAAATTCAGGATCTTCTCATGGCTCTTTGAAATAGTAATCACAGTTCAGAATAATCATGTATTTATTATGGTGAGCAGGTAATGCATACACACGAAAATCATTTAAACCACACAAAAAAATGTTCCTTGTCAAATAAATCCTCCTTCCTTGACATCTACCTTTGATTTTCCTCCACCAATGTCTTTCCTTCAGGTCAGTCAGTATTTCGTCTCCTGTGGGAAGTCGAAAAGCCTGACTCCCTGTGTTCTGGATTCCAAGTGGAGAAGGGAGTAAGAAGTTCTTTTATGAGGTGTCCCTTCTTTTCATAATGGTGTGTCACCTCAACAAGCTCTACATATACAGTACAGTGACCCTGTTTACATTCTCCATGTGTGTAAACATTCTTGCTATCCTCCCAATGTATTCCATCCCAATTAATGTAAAGTCAGCCCCTGAGCTTCTCATCGAGCAGCTGTCGATGTGATCCCACAGAGATATCTCTTTGAAGTTCAATGCTGACCACAAACATACTTTACTAATTACACCAACTGTTGTTTGTTTCTAAACAGACTGCTTGGAAAAGTTGAGGTTTGAGGTTCAAGGTTTGAAGATGATCTTAGGACAATAGTTCTGGTGTGTGTCCAGCTTCAATGGCTCCAGAAGTTCTGGAGTCTAATAAGAATTTTAAGTTCTGTTTCTCTCCCCACTTTTTGGTCAAGATGCTTGTCCAGAACCTTTGATCAAATTATTCAATGTGGCATCCAAGTGCCACCAAGTTCTTTTGGTTTCACGGAGGCAGATGTTCATGCTGACATTTCTTCCTCTGATTTCTGATTCTCTTTCCTCTGTCACTTCAGTAGGATTTTGACTCATTGTTAAAACTTGAATGGTTGAGGTCAAGGTTTTAAGATAGTGCAACAAACTAGAACCCAGAGCAGAAGCATGAGAAAGTCAGTATGAGATCAAATTACTGAAATGTCCCATGGAATTATTATTTTAAATCTCCAAGGCAAGAAAACAATATATTTGGTCATACATGAATAGCACCAACCATGCTTTTTGTTTGTTTATCTTGAAATGTGTCCTATACAACATTTGCCAATTCAACCCTTTACAGATGTATACTCTAGTAGTATCAAATATATTAATAGGTGGTATAAATCTTAACCTTAATCTGTGTCATTTCTTATCACACCAGTAGAAAGTTACTGTCCCCCAACTCCCCCAATGCCTCCACTTCTTCCATTCCATCTTGCTTCTAATAAATACTAATACATTTTGCTTTCTATATAGTTATCTATTCTTGTCATTTTATATAAATGAGGTCACAAATATTTGTTCATTTTGGATTGAGTTATTTCACTCAGCATAATGTCTTCAAGGTCTATCTATAGTATCTTCATTTCTCACTCTACTGCATAATCTTACCATTACGTATACATACCACATTTTAAAATCCATTCATGTGTTGATGAATATTTAGGTTGTTTATAACTTTTGGTTATTATGAATATGCTGCAATGAACAGTGGTCAACATTTGTTCACATGTATGCATGCTGCTGTCAAGGTCATAGGGTAGTTCTATTTTCATTTTCTGAGAAAATGAAATGTCTGCAATGGTGGCTCCATACTGGAAGTCCACCAGCAATGGCTAAAAGTTGCCACTTTCCTACATCCTGAGCAACATTTGCTATTTTCCATTTTTTATTTTATTTTAGGATGCTCAAGAGAATGAACTGGTAGTTCACGGTGGTTTTGGTTGGCAGCCCTCTGATGGCTAATGCTGTTGAACTTCTTTTCGTGTGTTTATCATTGGTGTCTTAACAGCCTCTCAGAAGTGCCCATAAGAAGGATATGATAAGGAGTTGTCATACTATGAGAAATTGAACCATAATTAAAGACATTATAATAAGGCAAAGTCACTAATTGAGACTTGCATGGCAGGAAAAAGGAATGGGAATGTTCACAAGTCCTGTGTTGGAACCGCCACAGATTAGACCCTTAACACATCAGAACAAATGCTTTCTTTCAGGCACACTTATCACTGAGAGTCATCCCGACCCTGGGAGCTGGTGTCTGTTACAACACCGTAAGACTGCCTTAACTTTGAAAGAGAAATGATCTGCAGTGTTTATCCAGTGATCCATTAGCTAGCCATCATCTTATTGAGAATGTGTTTCTTTCTTTACCGACTGATCTTATTTTGCAGGGCTTATATCTCCACAATTCTCACTTTATTTTCTCCATCTTTGAGGAAA
>NW_022111369.1:3845632-3847240 GCF_000313985.2 Echinops telfairi
ATATCATACAATTCAATAGTTAAATCATATCAAGAATAGTTGTACAATCTTTACCATAATACATTTTAGAGCATTTTCTTTTTCTTTGTACTCATGGTTATTCATGTAATATATATATATTTGATTTTGGAAAAAATATACACAACAAAATATCCTTCAATTTAACAGGTTCTACATATATAATTCAGTGTCATTGATTGTATTCTTCACGTTGTACAAATGTAACTCTTTATGGAAGTAGAAAACCCCATCTTTTTAGTACCTGGTGGTTCTGAACTGCTGACCTTGCAGTTAACAGCCCAGCATGTAACCACTAAGCCACCAGGGCTCCTTACCATTTGACTTATGTAATGATGATTTCATTTGTTTCTCCAAAGATTTAAGGTGGCTGGACATTTAATTAATGTCAACCATATAAATATGAACTGAAGGCTTATTCTATCCAGGCATCAGTCCAGAGACCAGAGGCTTGTGAGGACAAGCAGGCTCTTGCCGCGCAGAGTTGAACACTTAGACTAGCTTGCCACGAGGAACGTCATGTTTTAAAGCATGCACTCTTGAGACAAGAGCAGTAGTATGATCATAGTATTATTGTATTCAAAGAGCTACTAAAATCACTGAGCTCACGAAGAAGGACTAACTTGCAAAATTTGCTTCAGGCACATAATTAGATTTGTTTTCTGCAACTAACTACTTCAAAGACATGGCCAATTCTTACACTTTAAAAAAATGGTTTTTTAAAATCTATAGAAATGTGTCAAGTTACTTTACTTAGAAGACTCCTGACAAGTCATCAGTAAATTTAGTATTTCCATCATTAAAGGACACCTTTGATTAGTAGGTATTTCATGATTCAGCATATCATATAAGGACTTGTAAAACTCCTAGACATCTATCTGCTAAGCGTCTATAATTTATACAAAAGTACATTTATTAGAAACTTAGTATGTACTGGGCACATTTTGGCTATGTGTTTGCACTAGAAATGAAGGCCAAGAGGATAGATATCATGGAAATTAAAATTGCATGTGTGCTTGTGTATGTGAAATCTGTAGAGGAATACAGATCAAGAAAATAAACAGAATTCAGGTGGAATATGAGGGAGACAGCATAGAGGAAGAGGTCCATTCTTCAGGGGTCAGAAACTGAATTCTAGGTGCAAACACCTCTTAACTGAGAACGGGGATGAGTGGGAATTAGCCAGGGAGAGAGAGGGTAAAGGAGGTAGGGGCTGGATATAATTCATGCAGAAGGAATTATATATACAAGATTAGAGACCTCAGTGTGCTTGATACAATGATCAACTAAGAATGTAAGAAATATATTTTCTATTTTAGTTAAACCCCCACTCATAAGCAATTCAGTTTTAAAACCACCTAATAATAATATTGACAAAAATAATGGTGGTTTTATAACTAATGGCACCATTTATTGCTTATTTATTATTCACCAGATACTGTGCTAAATATGCCATGAGTATTATTTGTTTCATCCTGCCATTATCCACATGAAGGTTGGTATTGCTATCTTCATCTTATTGATAGGGAGTATCAGGGTCAGATAAGTTAAGAAACAGGCTTAACATTATAGATCCTGGATGCAGGCAAG
>NW_022111369.1:3852065-3853503 GCF_000313985.2 Echinops telfairi
TACAGCTAAAGAAAGACTAATATATTGCTTTGTGTGGGGGTGGGGGTGGGGGGTGTTTCTAGGGACCCCTAGGAACTGCCAATATTTGAAGGGCCATTCATGGTGTTATTTTCAACATTACAGCAAGCGTTGGCTTCTGTGTGTTTGACATCTCAAATCCCCTATAAGTTCCTCACTGGGATCCAGCTTGGTCTGTTTACCAAATCTAAATCTCTGGAAAATTTGTTCCTGCCTTAGATCTAGAAAAGATGATATATTTTTATGCTGCACATATGTCATTCCCTTCCACCTGCCCTTCCCAGGGACTCGCCAAGGTTTCCATCATCAGCGCTGAGGCCACAGGGGATAGACTTTCTCCTTTGTTCCTGCTCACTTTCCCTCTGTTCTTTCTATTAACTCCGTTATCTCCAGCCACCCTTCTGGTTTATTGCTTGTCCTTTTCTGCACATATCTCTGGCATCTCTTTTTGTTTCCCCCAGTTCCATCTTCTTTCACCTCATTTTTACTTCATCTCCTCTTCATCTCTACCTTGTGCTTTACCTTTGAAAAGTAATGATATATACAGATTTGCAGCCTGACATGATGGAATCCCCTGCCGCCTTGCCTTCGGCCTCTTGTACATTCTGGCTAAGTTGGACAGATTCACACCATTCTGGCTATGTTGGACTGCCTTTCCGGCAGGAGACGGAGTGATTGCCAATTCACACCGAGGGTCTGACCATTGGTCTTTTGCTTTTCAGCACCTGAGAGACAGCATTTTACATTTTGTATAGTATGGAGTCTTCTTTTCCACTAGCTACTGTGCATCTTCTTTGGCCTAGAAAACTTTGGGGGAAGTGTCACCTGAGACCATTGGGTTATACCTGACCAAATAACCCTTCCTTAGTCTGCACACGTCTTAAGTAAAGGTGCCTATTTATAGATGTGGTGAACCGAAATGATGAGCATCATTTCTATGCTAAAACATTCAACACTTGTTGGACAAAGTACTCACTAAAAATGGCAAGAGAGAGAAAAAGTAAAAAATTCTGTATTTCCAGCACTACCATCATTAATATATATTTTTGGCGTATTGTTTATTTTTATTTTGCTGAAAGTTTTCTTTTTAAAAAAAATTCTGCTGGATGGATGGGAATGAACTGGCTACAAAACAGAAGACACTGGAGAGATGACTATAGGAGATCAAAATGATAAAATTGAACTGAACAGTTCAAATTAAAACACTGTGACTTGATCCCTCCCACAGGTGTTGGGCCTGATATGCTTTTCAACATTTTATGTGTGCCTTTTCTTCTTGTTTTTCATTTTCTTCCTATTGGGGTTTAGCTCTGGTGTATTTTGTCATTGGGGATACCCTTCTTGAATTTTTGTTATGTTTTACTGTATCTGAAACAGGATTGATGAACCTACAGAGACAGCAAGTAGAATAAAGGCTCTT
>NW_022111369.1:3854851-3856548 GCF_000313985.2 Echinops telfairi
TAATCATTCAGTTGTTAATTATTACCTTTAGTTGATGCCGATTATCTTTATCACCATTGACAAAAATTTGCTACCTCCCTCCAAATGATTCCTGTTCTCATGACAACCGCTGTTATTCTTCTTGTTGCTGTTGTTGTTAGGTGCCATGGTGTCAATTCTGACTCACAGCAACACTGTGCACAGCAGAATGAAACACTCCCTGTACTACCTTCCCCATCCTCACAATTGTTCTGTCAGAGCTAATTTTTGCCGTCACTGCCAATCCATCTCATCAAGCTCGTCCTCTTTTTTCGCTGATGCTCGGTTCCGCCAAGAATGATATCCTTTTCTAGAGACTGGTTTCTCCCAAGAACGTGTTCAAAGTATATGACAGGAAGTCTTAGCATCCTCACTTCTCCGGAGTGTTCTGGCTGTACTTCTCAGATAGGTCTGTTTGTTCTTTTGGCAGTTCGTTGTATTTTCAGTATTCTTCCCCAGTATTATCATTAAAAGGCATTGCTTCTTTTGTCATTCTTACTCAATATGCGACCTTCCCATGCAAATGAAATGAGTGAAAATATTAAGGCTGGGGTCAGGTGAACATTAACCCTCAAAGTAACATCCTCCCTTTCAACACTTTAAAGAAATTTTGTGCAGCAGATTTACCTAATACTATGTTACCTGATTTTTTGATTGCTGCTTCCTTGAGCATCGATCGCAGGTTTAAGAAGGGTAACATCCTTGATAATTTCAATATTTTCTCCATTTACTATGTTATCCAGTGATCTCGTTGTGAAGATTCCAGTTTTCTTTACATTGGGTTGCAATCCATATTGAAGGTTAAAATCTTTGATCTGCATCAGCAAGTGCTTCAAGTCCTCCTCACCTTCAGAAAAAAAGGTTGTCAGCTACATACCCCAGGTTGTTTAAACAGCCTTCCTCCAATTCTGATGCTGGGTTCTTCTTCATATAGTTCAACTTCTTGGATTATTTGCTCAGCATACAGATTGAATAAATATGATAGAAGGGAACAACCCTGACATACATTTTTCCAGATCTTAAATCATACAGTATTCCCTTGTTCTGTTCAAACCACTGCCTTTTGATCCAGGTACAGATTCCACACGAGAGCAATGAAATGTTCTGGGATTCTCATTTTCAACGTTATCCATACTTGGTTCTGTTCCACACACTCAAATGCCTTTTCTTAATCAATAAAACTCAAGTGAACGTTTTTGGGGGGTATCCCCTGCTTTCAGCCACCCTCCATCTGACATCAACAGTGATGGCCCCTGTTCCACACCCTCTTCTGAAGATGGCCTGAATTGCTGGCCACTCATGTCAACGGACTGCTGCAACCATTATTGGATGATCCTCAGAAAAATATTACTTGCACGTGACATTAGTAAGAGTGCTTGGTACTTTCTGCATTCTGTTGGGTCCCCTTTCTTTTCAAGGGTCCAAATAGGGATTCTTTTCACTCGGTTGGCCAGAAGACTGTGTTCCAAATTTCTTGGCACAGATTGGTGAGTGCTTCAGTGTCTCATCAGCTTCTTGGAATATTTCAATTGGCATTCATCAGTTTCCAGAGCAGTGTTTTTACTAACGCCTTCAGTGTAGACTGGGCTTCTTCCATCTGTACTATCAGTTCTGGAGCATATGCTAGCTCTTGGACCAGGCGAATGCTGACTCGTTCTTTAGGACATTCTTTTTTTTTT
>NW_022111369.1:3857187-3860264 GCF_000313985.2 Echinops telfairi
TCTCCAGTGGCCTACTAATGGGCTTTGGCTCTCCACTCCGCACTCCCCCCCTCGTTCACTGTGGTGAGATTTTCGGTTCTGATCTTTTGGACATTCTTAGGAGCCATCACGTCAGTTCTGGTTCATTGCAGCTCTAGGTACAAGAGAACTAAACGCTGCTCCGTTCTACTCCAGCTTCACAATTGTTGTTATATTTAAGCCAAAACACAACCAATTGTGTCAATCCATTTAATTGTGAGTCTTCCTCTTTTTCATGTACCTTCTACTTTATCAAGAATGATTCCCTTCTCTGGGCGCTGCTAACAAGACTCATGTCCATGAGATGAAGTCTCACCATTTTTGTTTTTAAGAAGAATTCTCACTGTACTTCTTCCCAGACAGATCTGTTTGTTTTGGCAGTCCATGATACTTTCAGTGTTCTTTACCAGTATAATTCAAATGCATTGAGTCTCCTTCGGTCTGCCTTATTCAATATGCGACTTTCCCATGCCTGTGAGACAGTTGAAAACACCATGGTGTGGGTCCTCAAAGGGATACCCTTGTCCTTCAACATTGTAAAGAGATTTGTGAAGCAGATTGGCCCCAATACAATGTTTCATTTGTTTTCTTGACAGAAACTTCTATTAGCATTGATGGTGAATTGAAGGAAGATTAGGTTCTCCACAACTTGAATCTTTCCTCTATTCATCATACTATTTTTTATTTCAGTCATGGGAATTGTTTTCTTTACACTGAGCGGCAATCCATCCGGAAGACTGCTGTTCCTGATCTTCATCCCTGCGAGGTGCTGTGGGGTCGGTTCTTACTCAGCAAGCCTGTTCACAATGGAACCCAACACCGCCTGGCCCCGCCACCCTCACAATGGTTGCTGCCACTGTGTCCCTCCATGTTGCTGAGGGTCTTCCTTTTTGTCACTGCCCCTCTGCTTAACCAGGCATGACGTAATTCTCCAGGGACTGGTCTCTGCTGACTTGCCTCTGAGGTGCATTCTGGCTGTATTTGTTCCCAAACAGATTTGTTTCCTCCTTTGGCAGCCCACGGCACTTTCAATATTTTTTGCCAGCAGTAAAATTGAAACCCATCGATTCTTCTTTGGTCTTCCTTATTCAATGTCCAATCTTCCCCAATAGTCACCATTCATTTCTATATATTGATCTAACCTTGTTATTGAATGTAAGATCCACAATATTTATCATTCTGTGATTGATATTTTGCTCAATATCATTATTGTAAAGTTCCTACATTTGTGTTAACCTACCTTTAAAAATCACTAGTAAGTCCATCAGGATACCTTATTATTAGTGTAATGTCTTGGAGGTTTATCCATGTTATAGCATGTAGTATAACTTCACTTTTTTGTGTGTGTTTATGGTTTTTATTTTCATTTTTTAAAATCATTTTTTGGGGGGCTCATGCAACTCTTATCACAATCACATCCATTGTGCCAAGCACATTTGTACATTTGTTGCAATCATCATTCTCAAAACATTTGCACTCCACTTGAGCCCTTGCTATCAGCTCCTCATTTTCTCCCTCTCTCCCCTCTCCCCCCTCCCTCATGAACCCTTGATAATTTATAAATCATTACTATTTTGTCATATTGTACATTGTCTGATGTCTCCCTTCACCCACTTTTCTGTTGTCTGTCCCCCAGGGATTATATGATGGACCACATTTTGTTTATTTACTCGTCTTTTGAAGAGCACGTAGATTGCTGCCGCCTTTTGCTATTGTGGATCCTGCTTCAGTGAGCATCAGTTATACACATGGTTTTTTATTTCAATGCTTTTGGGTTCCTAGGGTTAAGTGTTTCACATTTTTTAAGGTGTAAGTTTGCATTGATCTATCTGCTCAACAAGATCAATTTTATGTCATTCTTCAGTGGTCTTCCATGTGTCCTCAGACATTGTCTTGGGTTTTTCATGTGAGTGATGACCATGAGGGATAGAGTGAAATTCTCAATATAATCTCAGTGTTGTTTGGACTTTCTTCCACCCCTATCTGTTACAATGTGGAGTGCAGGAACAAGATGTGAGAAAGCCTGGGATTTTCTGTGATGAAAAAAAAATCATAGACTAAGGCTACTGCTGATATTTCCAGAAATGAAAAACACAGACTGACAAGGCCTAAGAATGCAGAGAGAAGTCATTGTTGTCTTGCTCAGCATGACTATGGTACTGGCATTAGTACTAAGCGGGTGAACATTTCATACAGATGTTTGTTGAGTGGATAGAGCAGCATAAAATCATTAGCGGGAGTCTGAATTTAGTATGTATGAGTTAGGACTGCCAGTAACAGAAAACAAAATTAAATTAACTTAAGTAAACAAATAAATATTATTAGTTCTCTTGATGAACTATTCAGTAGGGGCGCGCTTCAGGCTGGCTTAATCCTGTAGCTCTGACTGGTTCTCCACAGTTTGCTCAGCTGTGTCCTCCATGTGGCTTCCTCTTCAGTGTAGTTTCCTTCACGGATACAAAATGACTGTCATTCGTTTAAGCTGTTCAGTTCAATAGCACAGCGTCCAAAGGAAATCGAACCTTCTCAGCTGACTTGTAACCTGCTAACTTCCCTAACAAATGCCGTGATTGTGATAGCTGTCGGTGCGGCCATGCAGTGGATTATCAAACGTAGTCCCAGAAACAGACGCTGTAGGAGAGGAGGATGGTGTCGCAATAGGACTCTGAAGGATGGAGGGTGGAGGCATGTCTGATCCCTGCTTTGTGGTGATCAGCCATGGGAGCTGGAGATGGTCCGATGGGGCCTCTGTGCCATCTCCTCATCTGATAGATAATGATTTCCTCAAAATATCCATGAAATGCACATTGGAAAATGACATGTACCTCTCTCACTTTTTCATGTGCCCTGCCCCACATTGGTCTTTGCCCGTTCTATCTCTCTTAATTAATTAATTAGAGTGCTTAATTAATGCTTGCAATGAACCCTGGTGGCAATTTGGTTATGCTTTGTGTTGCTAACCCCAAGGTCTACAGTCCAAAACTAGCAGCCACTCCTCAGGGGCAGTTCTACCTTGTCCTATAGCAGTGGTTCTCAACCTGTGGGTCGAGACCCCTTTG
>NW_022111369.1:3860689-3865788 GCF_000313985.2 Echinops telfairi
AAAAAAAGAAAAAAAAAGGAAAATGAGCGGATTCCGGGAACCCTAGAGGGTTTATTAAGGAAGTCAACAAGTAATGCCTATTTGAGAAGTGCTTATTAAGGCACGTTACAACTTTCTTTCAGGTCTGCTAATAAACACCCCACAGGGATCCCACTCACCTGGGAGCCTCAGGCTAAAGGCACTCAGCCCCAAGTCTGTGGGCCAGCAAGCCCAACTTCGCCAATTGCATTCCCAGATGCACTTCACTTTGCAAGACAGCCTCCTGCACAAACCCCTGTTGTACTTGCTCAGTGGGTTGGGAAGTCCATTACTTTGTTCCATGCTCTGGCTCCTGGCTCTGCTGCTGATTTGATGTGATAACTGTCTTCTAGATCCAGGAGGTTTGCTGTGCCAGGATCCTGAATCCAGAGGGTGGGCTCCACTCCTGGCTCTTGCTGGTACTGAGGCAGATCCCTTCTGCTGCTTTTCAGAAGGGTCATTTTGTGTATGTGTGTGTTTGTGTGTGTGTGTGAGAGAGAGAGAGAGAGAGAGAGAGAGAGAGAGAGAGAGAGAGAGAGAGAGAGAGAATCATTCAGAAAGTTACATCAAGCTCCTTTTACCTCAGTTAATTTTTTGCGGGGTTCTCACACGACAAAAAATATGTATTAACTTGTGCCCAGTTTACAGAGGTGGTTCAGACCCTAGTCAAAATTTGATTAGCGTTCTGACGTTGATGTCAATGCAGACCAAGACGACCGGAAAAGGACTACTGGGACACAGTGAGGCTTACTGGGCAGAGCAGGTGGGCTCACAAGCAGGTCCCAAAATAGCTTGAGATAGTTAGGAAAGGAGTCTGACCCTATTGTTCTAGTGAGGGGGGTGGGATCTCAGGGCGGGTTTTCAAGCACAGACCAGGAGTTGCATGATTTGAACTTGCTGTGGAGATAAAGGAGGGAGCACTTTCTTATTAGCTTGTCCCCACGCAGGGTAGAACGGAGGTGAGTGATGCAGCTTGGAAAATGTCGGAAGCCACACATAAAAAAATGTGGTTATATTCTATTGCAATTGTACAGACCATGAAAGACAACGAAATTATAATGCAGAAAATAAAAACCTTTGATTATCCAGATGTATTTATATAAATATATTCTCTTTGCATTATCCTCTTGTTTTTAAAATTTTCTTGGTAATTAAAAATAACCCTAGGCTTAATTATTTTTCACCAGGTTTTATAGTTATGAATGATATTGAGCTTCATGCTATGTGTGTGGAACCAAATAGAATGTCATTTGCGTGTAAGTCTCTGGGAAAAATAAAATTAAATTGTCCTATAGACTTTTCTCCTTTAAATTGCAAGACATTGAAGTTTATCTGTAGTAATGTTCAACAAATAATATGTATTTCATGTATTGATTAAATGTTATTATAACATGTCTATGTCATATAAGTCTGGAACCACAATATTTACATTAGTCAGTCAGGCAAAAATCATTCTGATTGCTGGGAAGTCCATATATTATTTTTAGCTTTAGCAATTGACCACTTTAGTTCAGAATTTTCTATTATGTTTCACATTGCTTTTTTTCGAAACATCATTTTCTTCTCCCTCCTTATTTTGGGCAGGACGCTGGCACTCACTAGTTTTAAGATATTATTTTCTTCCTTTTTATGCAAAGTTTATTTGAAGAATAGAAATTTGAGGCTCTCTTTGTCTAGAAGCTATAAATAATTGCTTTATAAAGGCATCATTCTGTTAATGGCATATATACACAATATGTGTCTTAAATACTCTGAAAGTTTTATTTTGCTCATCTTATTGAGGATACAATAATATGATAAGTGATACAATACATAAATACTTAAATCTACTAGAACTTTACCTCAAAGTTTAAGAAGGTGAAAACATGAACTCTAGTAACATCCCTTAGAGTCTTTTAATGAGTCAGATGAAACATAAATATGCCATTTATAAGTGTTACATAAAATTATATTCATCCATGTGTTTATTCACTCACAATGTAGCTCTGACTGCTGGGCCCCAATGCTGACTAAGGTGTAGTTCTCGATGCTAGAGTTTCCATTTTATGGAGGCTAGCAGAGAAGTAAGCAGTCAAATGCAAAGCAGTCTGGTAATACTAGACTAGAGTAAACCAAAACTACACTATGAAGTTTCTGACAGATTCCTCATCCCGTGGTGCTCATTTTCCTTTTAGGTGTATGAACTTGGGCTTTTCTGTACCTCTCTGAACCTCAGTTTTCTCGTCTGTTACATCATTCGGGTTATGAATGATTTATGTATTTTTTGGAGGAGAGGGGTTTCAATTCCTGGAAAATCACATTTAATCGCTGGAAAAGAGAAGGACAAATTTGCTGGATAATTTAATTTGAAATGGCAATTTTTCTTTTTATGAGTTTTACAGAAATGTGTCTGTAGTAGCAACCAATACTGAGAAATGAAGAAAGAAAATGACAAGAAATGGTTTTCCAATATTTTTGGATTTTAAATGTTCAATCACTGAAGATTCTTGTCTTTGCTCCAACTGAAGGCTTTCCTGAAAACTAGAGGGCAAAGCATCCAGTAACTCTATTGATGTAGGATTCATTCAAAAGATTAAATGGACAAATTTATATATGCAGAATACATAATACAATGCTTGTCTATAGTACATGCTTGCTAACAGTATATTTTTATTATCAACAATATTGTCCAAGTAGTCCCATTTATGATGTATTCAAGTTTAGACAAATTGTGACCATATTTCTTGTGACCATATTATTTTATTTGCACACCTTGGCGCTAACATTCTCAGATGTTCATTTGCTGATGTTCAGTTTTGGCCCACAAAATCAAATACATATTCTGTTAAACATAAGTAAACATCTTTCTGGTATTCTCTGCTTTCAGCCAAGATCTATCTAATTTCAACAATGATATACCTTGTGCTACATCCTCTTCTGAATCCATTTGAATATCTCACAGCTCCCTGTTGATTTGCTGCTATAACCATTGTTGGAGTTTCTGTGGCAAAATTTTGCTTGCATATATTTTTTGATAATTTATGCATTCTGTTAGGACACTTTTCTTTGGAAAGGGCACAAAAATAAATAACTTCCATTCATTTGGCCAGTTAAGTGTCTTCCAAATTTCTTGGCATAGAATACTGAGTGCTTCCAGGGCTTCATTAGCTTGTTGAAACATTTCAATTGTCATTCCATTAATTCCTCAAATCTTTTTTTTTTTTTAACCAACGCTTTCAGTGCAGCATGGATTTCTTCCTTCAGTAACATAAGCTTTTCACAACATGCTACCTCTTAACATGGCTGAATGCCCACCAGTTCTTGGTGGTACAGTAGCTTTTTGAATTTCTTCCATCTTCATTTGATGCATCCTGCACCATTGCCCATTTTGCCCATGTAATCCTTCAATATTGAAACACAAGGCTTGACATTTTTCTTCAGTTTTCTTCAGCTGAGCATATTCTTCTTTTGGGGTCCTCTGAATCCAGATCTTTGCACATTTAAAAGACTGTATAGGCATGATGTGAGAAATGGACATTTATATAATCAGATCATAAAGTGGAGGATACACATTATGTTAAGTTAAGTCATCACATAACTTCCAAATTACACCACTACTCAAAAAACCCAAACTCATTGCAGCAAGTCAATGCCAACTCATAGCAACACTGTCTGGCCATAGGGTAGAACTGTCCCTGTTGCGGAGGCTGGAAATCTTTGTAAGAGTCGAAAGCCTCATCTTTCTCCAAGGAGTGGCTTGTAGTTTCAAACTGCCAACCTTGCAGGCAGCAGCCTAAAATGTTTCCACTCTGCTACCAGGGCTCCCTTTAAACCTACTCCTCTACATAACTGCTAAATTATATAATTTCATAACATAGCTGCTAAAGCGCTGACTCAGACTAGTTGACACATGCCCCTACCCCTTACAGCCAGTGCTATTTTTCCATAGCAACTTGATGTTAGTTGCTGCCACATTTATATTGTTATGTGAAGAAATAGCCAGGTAGTAGATTTTTTACTACTATGTAAATTAGAAATATTTGAGAATGAGGTAATTCATAAGCGAGGAGTAGGTGTAGTTACTTCTCTGCCATAGTATATTATCCAATCCCTGCCAGGTGTATACCAATCACAGGGCAGGTCGAAGCCCAAGGCCAGACAAAAACTATCAAACCAAGCTGATATAAGTTACACAAGAGATGCCAATTAACTTGTTCACAAGTAACAGACCCTCTAGGGAAAAACATCTATGGCAGTCAAAGGGAATTTGATAAAAATTGTCTAAAGTGAATTTTCCACAGAACTAAAGCAAAAGGCCATATGAAACAAACAAGTCATCCCCCCGACCCCTGATATTCTATACTTCCCTGCTTCTATTCCCCCACGTTCTTTCAATAATAGTAAATTTCTGTAGCTGTTAGGTGCTGTTGAGTTGACTCCAACCCATGGCTACCTTGTGGATAGCTAGAGGAAACTGACCAGTCCTGGGCCATCTTTGTAATCACTGAAATGCGTGAGGCCATTGCTGAGGATACTGTGCAGTGACTTCTAAACCAGGAGTCTTATCTTTCACCGCTGGGCCTGACAATGTTTGGTCGTGATCTATAGACTACCCTTGGCTAATTTTTGAAAGTAGATCTCCAAGCTTTCCTTTCTAGTTTGTCTTTGACTGGAGACTCCACTGAAACCTATCATCAGGGGGGACCCTGCTACTATCTGAAATATCAGTTGCATAGTTTCCAGTGTCATAGCAAAACATGTCACCACAGTGCAACTGCCTGACAGACAGACAGACAGGTGGGAGATAATAATGATGGAGAATAGTATTTATTGAGTACTTATGTAAGAGACATAATACACGAATACTTTATACATTTACATGACAAACCTACAATCAATTCTCAGTGCTTCTGAAAATGAGAAACCTGAACCTAGTCCAAGGCATGTAACTCATAAAAGAAACAACAATTTGATTTTTTTTTTGGTCTCTGTTTTTAAAAATTCTTCCAGGGAGTCCAGGTGTGCTTTGTCTTTCTACAACATCTAGGGCACTGTATTAGTCTAGGTACTTTGGAGAAACAAATCCACGGCGACTCATGTAT
>NW_022111369.1:3866872-3868161 GCF_000313985.2 Echinops telfairi
CTGAGAAGTGAGGATGGGGAGGTTTCATCTCACGCACTTTGGACACGTTGATAGGAGGGACCATCCTTGGAAAGGACATCATGCTCGGTAAAGGAGAAGGTCAGGGACAAGGGGCAGACTCTCAGCAGAAGGCATGGTCACTAATGGACTCAATCGCATCAACCATTATGAAGATGGAGCAGAATGGGGCAGCGTTTTCATCTGTTGTGCCTGGGGTTCAATATAATGGAAAGCAATTCAAGGGCATCTAACAAGAAAAAATGTATCACCTTGGTAACAGCCTTCAGGAGGGGAGAGGGCAAAATGAAAGCTCCACTTCTCCCTTGGAGGCCTGATGTGTGCCTATGTGGTTTACCACCTGGGTTATAGAGTACAAAAATGACCAAGTGAAGGATCTCATTGTCTCCTCAGTTAGGGCACTAGTGGGGCACACATGATGTTAATCTTATAGCCTGTTCAACTAGAGTTACATGTCTCGGGGAACACCAGCAGAAAGGAGACGTCTATTATACCCCCTTATCCACGATGCCACATGGATGATATGTGTGGATACGTTTCTTTTACTTACCAGGACAGCTTTCAGAAGCCAGGGGGACTGACTGTTCCAGCTAAGTCTTTCACTGATGCAAGAAGGAGTGTGCATTGAGGAGTCATCATGCCAATCTGGACCATTTCTGAGCTCTGGAGACTGCTCACCAGGGAATTTTCCCTCCTTCTTTGCTGTCTGCTTCCTTTTGAAAATAACCCAAGGTACTTCCATGTGTTACTGTGTGTTCAGACTTTGTTCAGATATTCACAGAGCAAACCATATTAGTTGTTAGTTTCCTTTTTCTAATAGTCTCCTGGGTTTTTAGAAGCTGGGGACACCCTATGAGAACCATGAAGAGTTTTCACAGACTTATTCAGACCTCAAATTCTGACCACCACTTATATTTGCAATTGTTTATTTATTTTTGCTTTGATGGTATTTTTGAGTTTGTCTGTTTATTTGTTTATTTATCTATCTATCATTTTATTGGGGACTCATGCAGCTCTTATCACAATCCATCCATCCATCCATTGTGTCAAGCACATTTGTACATATGTTGCCATCATTAATTTTTAAAGCATTTTCTTTCTACTTGAGCTCCTGTTATGAGATCCTCGTTTTTTCCATCCCCCCCCCAATAAACTCTTGATAATATATAAATTATTATTTTTTCATGTCTTACACTGACTGATCTCTCCTTTCATCCACTCTTCTGTTGTCTCTCCATCCCCCTGGGAGGGGGTTATTAGTAGATCATTGT
>NW_022111369.1:3868261-3880761 GCF_000313985.2 Echinops telfairi
CTTTCTCCCACACCTTCCCCTTCCACTCCTGGTATGGCTACTCACATTATTGATCCTGAGGGGTTTATCTGTCCTAGATTCCAGCTCTTATCTGTACCAGTGTACATGCTCTGGTCTAGCTCAATTTGTAAGGTAGAATTGGGGTCATAATAGTGGGGGTGAGGAAGCATTAAAGAACTAGAGCAAAGTTGTAGGTTTCAATGGTGCTATACTGTACCCTGACTAGCTCATCTCTTCCTTGTGACCCTTCTGTAAGGGGATGTCCAATTGTCTACAGGTCGGTTCTGGGTCTCCACTCCACACTCCCCCTCATTCACACCGATATGGATTGTCTTGAGTTTAATTTGTTTCTTTGTTTGTTTTCCCTCCCCCAAACCATTTTCTTGGGAGCTAATTATTAACCTATATACTCTTCTGCCTCCTTCCATTCTGCCTGGTGAGAGCTGTTTGTTCTTCCTGGCATTCTTGACATTTCGAAATCTACAGGGATCTTTTTTATGGTCTCAGCTAAAGTTAATCTTCTCTCACACATTCACAGATTTTAAGTTCAGACTTCTACTACAGGGATTATTTACTGCTTTCTACTTCCTTGTGTTGTTTCTCAGCTAGGAAGAGGCTTCAAAAATTCATGAAAAATTGGAAATTAAATATATTTTTTACCTTAAAACTTTAAAGCTTACTGGTAAATATCATCTAAGTGCTATTGTAGAAAACCCAAGAATGGAAGCCACAACTGCACAACCTGTGGTTCTTGGAAACAAGACACAATGCCCTGTAGAGACTTTCATGAATGCTTATGGCCTTGGATTGAATGAAACTGTGACTATTAATCTGAGCTCTGGAATTAGTTTGTTATCCGTGTCAAAATGTCTTTGATGAGTGTGGACTCAGGGCAGATTTTAAAGTTGAATATATTTATTTCTATTCAATAAATTCTTGCTTATAAGTGTGACTCCTAATTTAATAACCACACAAATCCTAAGAGTGTTTTTCTAATTCCAATAGTTTATTTTTGAAAGATTATATTCTCCATATTCCACTAGACTGTACTACTAGATAGTAAGCTTTGGGAGGCAGAGATATGAGTGTCCTGCTTGGTAGGAATCCTCAATTTGTATAACTGTCTGGATGAGGTAAATCCTCATGTGGACTGAACTGCTACCCTCGCCCTTAGTATGTCCTGAACCCGAACTCCTGTGCCTGTAGATGTGATTCTTTTTGACTATAGTGTTTTTCTTTTATTATGTTCACGAAGTCGTATTAGAGGAGCATGGGTCCTAAACTTAATTACTTCTGAGTTATCAAAAGAGCAGATTTGTCACAGAGATACCCACAGAGAGGGGCCAGTTATTGTGTGAGGCTTGTCTTTAAGTGAACGAATGCCGGGGCTACCGACTAGGAAGGAGTCAATGTAGCGGAGACCCTGGTTCTGGAACGTCAGCCTCTGGGATGGAGACAGTTCATTTCTGTTTCCATTTATGATGCTTGTATTACAGAGGCACTAGGTTTTAGCTCATATTTATTATGGTTGACATGAGCTAAACGCTGATCTACCTTTAATCTTTTGAGAAGGATTTATCAGTCAATAAATCAAATGATGACTCAAGGAAGGATGTCCCCAAAGGCTCCCTGGTCTGACACCTGCACTACCTGGCAGCTTTCTCTGTACCTCAGCTAGATGCTATCATTAGACCAGGCATCGCAGATTATTGTAATTGCTTAGGGATCGAAAAGTGCTCCATTAAAATTTTGCTTCATCTTTTAATACCATTTACCCCCACAAACTTTGTGAAGCCCCCCACATACTCTGTTTTCTTTCCACGTTGTTGTCGAATGCAAAAGCAAACAATAGTGGACCAGGTAGGGTTATTTTCAGATTGCACTAACACTAATGTTCTGACTCTCTCCTTGCTCGTCCCCTCTCTGTCACCGTCTGCCCAGTCCCTGGAGCTGGCCTCTCAGTGTGAATCCTTATCGGAAGCCCACACTTCACCACCACCTGCCTTTGGAGTGAGCGCGGCAGCCCCATCTCTAGTGGTGCAACTGACAGAATCCGAGAGATAACCAGATGCATCCGTCGTCTCCCGTGATTTACAAAAATAGGCATTTGAGCAGAACTGTGCCAAGAGCCCCCATTTACAGTGGAAAGAACACAAGAGTCCTGGGTTATTTTCATGTGTTTCCTGAGAGACATGAGAATTCCTAAAGAGCATATGTGCACTAGGAAATACTTCTCTTGGATTTTCAGAATGATTTTCTCTCTGACAAAAGAGCATCACTGTGATTCAAGATTCCATCGATTTTCCTGATCGTGTAACCAGTGTTATGGGCTCCTTGAAATATCGCCCCCTTGTTTCAAGGAGAACGGGAGGAGAGGCAACATGAGCGAGACACGAATAAGGAAGGAATGGAAAGTTGGATTTCTGGCCTTCAGAATCCCTGTTTTCTTTTTGCCTCGTTAAGTTGACTTTGCTAGGCATGTTCATCAGGAAGCACATTTACTTGAACAACTTCACGAACAAGATTAAAGGCATAGGTCATTTGAAATACTAGGAACTACGAAGTAGCAAAAAGCACTTCATTCCTTGCCCTCTTTATTTGATATGTACTTTTCTGGCAGGTGGCCACCTCCTGCCTACAGCATGCTATTTTAATAACTGCCTGTGGGCACTTGTGATTCTTTGTTTCTTAGCCGACTATAGTCTCATGAGCCATAAGAAGTGAAGATAGAGCATTTTCCAAGTCACTGCAAGGGTCATTCGAAGTTGCAATCTTCAAGCTCAGTTATAAAGTGGATGTTCGTTTTTTCCCTTCAGAGCATGTATCAACCGGCAGTGTTCTCATCCGGTCTGGTAAGTGTTTGCACTGCATTTTGTGATGCTTAGAAAGTGAAACGGTGTTAAATGCTCTACAAAGAAGCTGCTTCCTATGGCAGAGAATACGTGCTGGAATCCTGCCCTCCCAGATTTTAAGATGTAATTATTTAATGAAGAAGGCTGACATGGTCCATATAAGCAGGAGTTACTGGAATCAGAGCTTGATTTCTTGATAATATTTGTGTCTTATTTAACTCCTTTAAAATTTATTTTTCTCTCTTCCATTTCCCCCTTTAATTCTGTGCTTAAAGTGTACGCATCCTTCTAAGCATATTGAGAAAAGATTAAATTGGTTCCAAACATTAAGCTATCATTCTTCTTACACGAACCTTTAAAGTTTTAATTTTTATTTCTTCTTTTTCCTCAAATGTTTGGTGTTGTGTTGATTTAACAGAGAAAGGTCCCACTGTCCTTGGCATACATGTTCCTCTGCCCCCATTCCACCCTCTCCACATGCCCCATTCCATGGAGTCAGCGGACTATCACCTTTCTACGGTGCTGAATGTATATAGCTCGGAAGCACTTTGAAATGAAAGGTGCTATGAAGTTGTAAAGTGTTTTTATCACAGAGTTCTGCCAATATGTCTCGATTCTGACGGGCAACACCTCTGCTATTTCAGTGTTGTGACGGGAACACAATTGGTTCTAAAGAAGGCACCTCACTCAGACAAGCCTGGGAGATAGCATTTGTCCTTGTTGGTGAACCCCAAGCTTTAGAGTAGCTCCCAGGTTAGAACATTGTGGGCAAGGATTGGCCCTGGACTTTGTGTCTGGCTCCTCACAGTGTGGTTTGTGGGAAAGAGCACGGCATCACCTGGGAACGCGTGAAACTAGAGAGCTGCAGACCCTGCTGCAGCCGTCAGAGTTAGAGCCTACGTTCCAACACGGCCTCTGGGTGGCTGGCAGCCATATTGCTATTTGAGAAGGACTGATGTAGTAGCAGTAGTAGCTTTCCTATTTTGGGGTGTCCTTTTCCCTTTCTTCTGATAACTACGTCTCTCACCTTTTCTTAACTAGTTATTCACTTTTCCCTCCAAACCTGTGATTCTGATGGGACTGACAATCACAGGACCCCACATTTGGACTATGGAGGTAAATGAATAATATAGGTTGGGACATTCAAGTCATGATGTGTGGTCTAGGGTGGACACATGGGGCGTAATTTGGATCAGTTAGGGTCCTACCCTGTGTAGTTTCACACTGAAGTGGGAGACAGAAGTCATTCTCTTCTGGAACCAGGAATCTCAGAAGAAGTAAACTTAGAAATAACAATAGCTATTTTCCCAACAAAGGAAGGAGCCCTGATGGCATAGTGTGTTATATATTGGGTCAATAACCACAAGGCCAGCAGTTCCAAACTGCTGGCCTCTCCATGGGAGGAAAATGCGGCTTTCTACTCCTGTAAATATTTACAGTCTTGGAAATTCACTGTGACTTGGAATCAAATCAATGGTCGTGAGGTTTTTCGGCTTTTTGTTTGTTTGTTTGTTTGTTTGTTTAGTGGGGGATCCCAACCAAGGGAAGGGGACATGCATATCATAAGTGAGAAAAAACTCACAATGAACACAGAGAAGCACATGTGAGAGGTCAAGATGGAAAGCACCCTACTATTATTAGGGGCATACATCCCTACTGGTGATTTGATTCTGTGAGCTCAGAAAATGTCCTTGGGGCCTCCCTTCCATTGAATTGACTTTGACCCTCACGAAGAACGAAGATACCCCATGACACAGACAGACAAAAGGAAAGGAAGCTTTCCTGTGAAAGGACTCTGCTGGCAAGTTCAAAGAGTTCCTTGTAGCTCAGGATAACCTCACGCAAAGGCTGTCCTCCAGCATTTCCCTTACCCACTCTTGGTGGTCGTCCTCCTCATAGAAAAGATGGGAAGAAGTCTTACTGGACATCTTGTAATTCTCTGTCATTTTGGGACTTTTAAATGAAAAAATGAATATTAACCACTTATGGTAATGGACAGACATACAGCCAATGTTCAATAAATGCCATCATCATCATTTCTGTTTTCTTCCAGATTTATAGTCTTGGAAATCCACAGGGCCAGTTCCACCTTGTCCTACAGGGTTGCTATGGGTCAGAATTGATTAGATGGCAGTGAGTTTGGTTTTTATCATTGTTATTATTATTAATACCTTATAATAATACCTCTTAATAGCTCCTTTGTTGGCACATACTCTAACTAGGTCACTAATCTGCATGCTACTTTGCTCTTTTTCAGTCTCATTCAGCAGGCTTGAGTTCTATACTGCAAATCTAATTAATTGTGCCTGTGTGCCCCATTTGTCTCTTCAGTGAGCAGCACAATGAAATTTACTAAGGTTAAACAGGTACCCTGGATGCAAGAGAGTGTGCCTATAAACCTGCCTCTTGACCAAAGAAAGCAAAAATAACCAGAATTCTCCACGCAATGAAATTTCTGCCATTGCCTGATATTATCTTAACTCCCAATAGCAGTCATCATCAAGAATTACAACTTTGCTGATATATTCCATTTTCAGGTCCACCGCGGAGAAGCAGTTACTGACACTATAGCTCTCTTCCCTGGCACTACTTCAGTCTCACTTTTAGCGTGTGCTCTCTGGGCCCTGGACATTCTCAAATATTCTTTGGTTTCCTCAATAACTGGACACATCAGGGTAATTTCATAGAACATTGCTAAATCATCTCCCTTGGCTATGAAATTGTCAAGTTTTCAAAGCAAACAGCACCTCTGAGGAAATTATTCAAAGCATTTTAATCTTGCCTTAGGTAAATAAGTTTATGTGGCTCTATATTTCTCACGGTCACATCAATTTCATTATGCCAATTCCTTGAAGTGAATATAAACATTCCATCACTTTGGACTTACGGCAGCCCTCATCTTCCCAGTAGTAGCCTTTCAGGATGCTGTAGCATAGACTTTATCCCTGCCTTCACTCCGTGTCTGAACAGAGATATTTGAACACTTGGCAGGAATCTTAAATGCCTGTCAATGCATTCTTCCATAAGCAGAAAGTGGCAGTAAATTAAGTTACTCGCTTTATAAAGAAGGTGTTAGGCTCAAGTTTGATGATAATTTTCTGCTTCATTTCTCACTGTCAGAGAGTAGAAAAGAGCGTAAAGATAATAACTTTTTAAAAAGTAGGGGGAACCTCTTCTGGTTCAATGAAGATGACAATTTACTCGAGTTGTTTTATTATTTATTACATTGCATGAGATGGTCGGCAGTCTCTGAGTGATCATGGCAATTCAGCGTCTGATCTCACAAACATTTGTTGGCTGGCTGACTGGTCTGAGACCCAGGGTTATAGGAGCTATCGAGTTGAACATGGCGTGAGTCTTGCCTCCTAAAGTTTAGCTATTTGGTATGTTTTGACATCTAACAGGGTCAGATCAGAGAAAACTTGCTTTAATATTTATTTATTATTATAATGGTGGACTAACAATATGATAGACATTGATAATGACTTTTAGATGATAATCATTGACCTTACTATTTATTGGCTTCTCTGTCATTAGCATTCTAGGGACCTATTATTTACATAGTTTTATTTATATGAGTTTCTTGTCAATTCGAAGTACAACTCAGCAATTGTAAAATTGAGAAGAACCCATTTTTCTACAGGTATTCTGTATGGTATACATTTGTATATAACATGGGTAAGATATACGTCAACACATTAAAACGGAATGGATGGATTCAGAGTATTATACAATGAAATGTTTCTCGTCTTAAAAATATTGCCTTTCATTGAAATGAAATCTGAATTCTTTCCGCTGAGGATAATTAAAACCTAAGGTATGAAATGCTGTGAACTTTGGAGGGTTGCACACTACTATAATATCAAACTACCTTTTCACTTCAGTGAGCTGATTTTCAATCCGAGGGAGTGATATTTTCCTTGTTGAAATGTACAGTGCAGTGGAAAGAGGCAGGTTTTAGCATTAAACAGATTTGGATTCAAATATCAGCTACACAATTTATTGTCAGGTAACCTTGGACTAAGCCACTTAAACTTTCTGACCCTTGGTTTATTCATCAGTTAGGTGGGATTAATAATATCTCTTTAGTAGAAATATTGTGAGGTTTATATAGGATGTCAATAAGATAATTGATGTTTTATTATGAAGGGGCTTCAAACTTTTCATGGAAAATTTCCATTACTTTAAAATTCCATTTTATAAACTTTTAGAAGCTCTTTTGTATGTGGTAATGACTATTTTTAATTAGCATGAATGTCATTTTCTGGCCATGTCAAATAACACTGAGGTTTTAGCAAGAATTTATCTAGCACTCACATGTTGGGATGGTAATCAGTAGTCCCGTAGACCAGCATTTCTCAAACTTGGTTATATATAAGAAACATTTGAGCAACTATTAAACATTCCCAAGTTCACATCTTACAAAGATGGAATAATCAGCAATGTATAGGGTGGAACACAGACAACAATAAGTCTTGAAGCGCTCTGGTGATTCCAATGTGAAGACAAGCTTGATGACCACTGTTTCAATAGTCAATCTGAAGTCACCCCATGACATTTTATCTAAGATTTATAAACAAAATATCATAGAGTAGCCGAAGGAATATCACTTATTTGGAATTATTCTAGCACTGAGTACATTGCTGTTACAGAAATGCCCTTAAAAAATGTGTTGATAATTATTTTATCATGATAAAATATGTTTAACATTTGCCATTCCAAACACAGATAAGTGTCTTAAAATAAGTATATGTTTTAATAATGGATGATTCCGTAATGTGTGGTTCTTCACCTCACGTTGCTGTCTAAGAGCCACGAGCCTGCCAGATCACAGGGGCCGCAGACTTTGTGGCAGGTGGCTTTCACTTCTCTTTGTGAGCGGAGACACATTTTCAAGCTCGAGGCATGCCAGAGCCCAGACAGGATGTCACAGCTGAGGAGCAGGCTTTTCCTTGAAAAGCCTGTCACGTCACAAAAGAGAACATGTTACAGGTTGAAGTCCCCACTCCCCCCTAATATGTGTTGTGTAGTCTAGCCTCTTTGCTTATGGTTATAATCCCATTTGAGAATTGGTTGTTTTTGTAACATCAATGAAATAATATTGTTATCGGATATATTTTTTGAGATACAAAAAGAAACAAGGATACCACCTAGCTATGGGGACAGACGCGTACCAAGCCACATGAAGATCACCCGGGGCAGACTGTCAAGGAGAAAGGACCTTCTAGAAGCGACACACAGAAAAGACTGCCTTGGAGCATGGATTCTGAATTTGGTTCTCTAGCCTTCTAAAGGGTGAGACAGTCAATTTCTCTTTGTTAAAACCATCCACTCGTGGTTGGTTTTTGTTATAGAGGTATGACATAGTTAAGACACTGTGGATTAACTAATTGGCATTCACTAGGTGAAGGGAATTTTTGTTCATTTTTGTAAGCATTGAGATAAAGCCCCCATTTGCATATGGTATATAAGATATGAAACTATCCTTGGTTTCTAGACCTTCAGTTAGAAATGTGTGCACATGGAGTGATAATTAATTTTATAAGAAGATCGATAACTCTGCCATTAGAGGGCCTGTTACAGGATGGACCTCTATGGTAAGGTATGTGGCCAACCAAAATGTTTGTGAGCATCGCTTGCACAGTCTTCATTTCTGGTGCATACTTGTCCCCCAAAGCAAGATGGGAAGTCAATGGACAGCTAAGTAGACTATCTCAGCAACACAAGACTTGTAGATTTAAACAATTTATTTTGATATTGGATAAACGATTGCCAGTGATGTGAAGTATTTCACCATTGAACAGCGATTTGATGTCCTAAGACATTGTCTAGTTCAAGTTGGCACCCAAATGTGAATTGTTGTGGATTATACAATGTTAAAATTAAAAATGAGATCCTCTGAAACGAAGTAGCAATGGAGAATTAACCAACAGTAGGTCTTGCCCCAAGGGAGAAAACAGAAGTTATTTTCATCTGATTTATCCAAATTTCATCATCTTTTTCTCAAATAGCAACTTTGTTCTTAAAAAGGATTCAGTCCAAGATTCTAGTAATTAGTGTAAAGGTAAAATGGGCAAAGTTTATTTTATAAGCCTCGCTAGTAGTGATAAAAAGTAGTCTGACTAGTGAGGAATTATTGTTCGACATTACTTAAAAAAATTACAGTCTCAGGAAATTACAGATGATCTGGTTTTAGTATATGGACAATGAGACATTTACATATGGTTAATTTTCCAAATAGTTTTACACTTTTTGATAAATATAAAGAGTAAGCTATGAATGTTTTAAATGTGAACCATTCTGTCTGGATTTAGGGGCAAAAACCTCAATTGAAAGATCTCACTTCCCTTTTTTTCTTTTCGTGCTGATATTGCTCCTGAAAACATGGTGAACATTCCTAAAACTCGCCGGACTTTCTGTAAGAAGTGTGGCAAGCACCAACCCCACAAAGTGACACAGTACAAGAAGGGTAAAAATTCTCTGTATGCCCAGGGAAAGCGACTATATGATAGGAGGCAGAGTGGCTATGGTGGGCAGACGAAGCCAATTTTCCGAAAGAAGGCTAAAATGACAAAGAAGATTGTGCTGAGGCTTGAGTGTGTTGAGCCCAACTGCAGATCTAAGAGAATGTTGGCTATTAAGCGATGCAGGCATTTTGAACTGGGAGGAGATAAGAAGAGAAAGGGCCAGGTGATCCAGTTCTAAGCTTCATCGTGGTTTACTGACAAAACAATAAAGTTTTAATGTACATATAAAAAAAAGATCTAACTTCAAGTACAATGCTGTCTGTCATAGGATAATCTCTATCAGCATACAAGGAAATCAAGTCAGTACAAGTGTTATTCATATGTATGCACCAATCACTAAAGCTAGTGGGAATTCTCCCAATGTCTCCAGCCTGAAATCGATTACATATGCAATCAGGACACATCGACGATTATTGGGAATTGGAATGCAAACATCAGAAACAAAGAGCAAGGTATAGTAGTAACTGGAAAATGTGGCCTTGGTGACACATGCAAAACTGGAGATCGTATAAGAAAATGTTGCAAGACCGACAACTGTTTGACCATAACTATAATTTTTCAATAACTCAAACACTGACTGTACACGTGGATTTCTCCAGATGGAATATAGAGAAATCCAATCGACTACGTCTGGGGGAAGAGCCAATGGAGAAGCTCAATGGCTGGAGCGCCATCAAGTTGGAACATTTTAACTACCAATCTTCTTCACTTCCAACTTCTGCATTGTAACCATCAGTTACAGTCAATGCATCTTGATGGTATGTTTTACCAATTTCAGACTGAAGAAGTTGATAGTGTTCTTTAATTTCTTATCATTGGCTTTAATGGTTGGTGTGTAAACTTGAATTCTAGCTGTCTTAACTGATATTCCTTTTAGGTGTATGCTGTGTTTTACAGTCCATTAACTACTCAGAAAAAAACTGATCTTAAGGAATTAAAATTAGATTGGGTGACTTTGTAGACAGATGACGTTCATTAAGGTATCTTGGGTTGTAAATGTAAGCATTGATTCTGGCTAGTGAAAGCAGAGAGAAGGAATCTGGGAAAGTTCTACCAACATTGAAGGGAGTCCAGTGAGCAATATGCGAGAGGAGTAGATAGAGTAGGGTGGATTGTGAATCCTGGTCAATGAGTTTGTGTCTATAATTTGTTATTGCTATCAATGTAATTTTCTTTAACATTTCTGTACATCTCACTTCAGAATTTAAAATTCTACTGAGGATGTTGAGAGTTACAATCCTACTTCTGGAACAATAAACTATTTTTAGGGGTTTAGAGTCATGTAGAGAAATTAACCTTTGCATGTAGTGCTTGTGTTTGTGGTGATTCCCAAAGAGGTGTTTTGTGTACCTGCAACAAGAGCACAAGGGCTGTCTCTAAAGTGAGAGGCTGGTCAAAAAGAGGTGCTTCACAGGGGATGATGATTCACTGGATATTCGCTTGCTCTTGAGATTCAGATTCATGGCGATTTGACACTCCCAAGTAGATTGTAAGTTTCCTTAAGTCAGAAACCATGCTTTCCTTCTTACCATTCATATGGAGGCAACGTTTGTAGTTACTGACACTGAATCAACCTACACTGTATCTGTCAGTTTCTGTGTTTCTTCTCATTTTATAAAATCATCAGTCAAATTGAACAAAAGCCCACCCTATTCCAGTATGACTTCAGGCTAACTGAATTGATACTATCTTCAAAAGACCCTTTTTTCCAAGGAAGGTCATGTCCAAGGGACTAGGGCCAAGGTGTTAAAAATATTTTGGGAGGAGAGACACAATTTAATCCATGCAGTCTCCATATAAGTAACTAGATCAAAGTTGGGAATGGTTCAGTCAAGATTCACAAGCTGTTATGAGGGGATCCATAGCCTGTACCCTTCAACATAAGCATCAGCTTACTTTCTACTTTCTGTAATCAATGTAATGATAAAACATCAGGAGATATCATGTGGGAAGAGAGTTCTAAGAAGTAATAAGTTACTGTTGCTTCCCTTTCAGTACACAGAAGCATAAAAAAATTAAGCGTTCTACAGCAGAAGTCCCTGAGCAGTGCAAATGGTTAACAAACGTGGCTTTTGACCAAGGCCACCCAGAACATCTCAGAGGAAGTGGCTCTATTGAAGAATGCCTTAGAAACTCTATGGGGAAGCAATCTACTTTAACACGCATAGAGTCACTCTGAGTCAACTTTACAACAATTGGTTGGCACACTCTTTAATTATTTTTATAAAGGGTTAGATAGGAGATATTTCAGGCTTTTTTTCCTCATATGATCTCTATTATAATTAATTCAACTTTGCTATTGTGTTGTGAATGCAGCCATAAATAATATTTAAACACATTAGCACAGTTATATTCCAGTAACTATTTATGAAAACAAATTTGAATATTATTTTTGCTTGTCATGAAATATTATTCTTCTTTTTTGCCTAATCATTTAAATATGTAAAAAGTTATGTGTTCAATGCCACTGAGTTAGTTCCAACTCATAAAGGCCCTATAAACAACAGCATAAATGACTGCCAGGTTCTAGGATTCTGTGATGCTCACCTTCCCAACATGATGGCTGAAGACAAAATGGGTGCATAAGCAAATGTGGTGTAGTTGATGGTGCCCAGCTATCAAAAGATATAGTGTCTTGGGTTGTAAAGGCTTGAAGATAAACAAGTGGTCATCTAGCTGAGAAGCAACAAAGCCCATATGGAGGAAGCACACCAGCTATGTGATCATGAGGTGTCGATGGGCTCAGGTATCAGGCATCGAAGTCCCAGAACAAAAAATCATATTGATGTGTGTGGTAGTTCTAAAATCTGGTGTGAATTTGGGACTTGAGAGGATTAGTAGTGAAGGGGTGGGGTCTAGTCTGTCAATTGGGTCTTAGCTAATGAGGTTTCTGTGTGGGTATAGCCTTCTCCTAAGGATTCTGGGTACTCCTGTATTTTCCTCCTTGAAGGCAGAATACACTTCTCTCTCTCTTCTCACACCCTTGGAGACTCTCTACTGACAAGGCTGACTCCCTGCGAGACATCCCTGAGGAGAAGCTACATGGACCTACCCTGATGCAGCCCTGGGTGCTGGAGAAGCCATGTGGAGACCCTGCCAGTGCTGAGATGCTTACAACAGC
>NW_022111369.1:3881799-3886859 GCF_000313985.2 Echinops telfairi
AAAAAAAAAATATTTTCTTCCAGACATTGGTCTCTTCCTATGACATGTCCAGAAGAGGTGAGATGAAGTCTTGCCATCTTCAATTCTAAAGAACATCCTGGTCGTATTTCTTCCAAGACAGATTGGTTTGTTCTTTGGCAGTTTATTGTTCTTTCCATTTTACTTGTGGACTCTATGAAAACAAGCCTCTGGCTAGATGTCGGGTTACCAAATTTAACAATAGCTATTTGAGACATACTTATGTGGAAAATAGATACATCTGTGTGTCTGTTGTTCTTGTTCGGTGTCATTGAGTCAACGCTGACCCATAGCGACCCTATGCACAACCGAACAAATTGTTCCTGTACCTGAGCTAGTGGTGCAACCATTGTGTCTATGCATCTCTCTTTTTCATTGACCTTCAACATTACCATACAGGATATCCTTATCCTGGACTGCTCTCTCCTGACAACATATCCAAAATATGGAAGATGAAGTCTTGCCGTCCTTGCCTCTGAGGAGCACGCTGGCCTTATTTCTTCCAGTACAGATCAGTTTGTTTTTAGCAGTCCGTGGGATTTTCAATATTCTTCTTCAGCGCCAGAATTCAAATGCATTTGTTTTTCTTGGGCCTTCCTTATTCAATCTCCAACTTTCACCTTCCTAATGTTGTGAACCTTTAATATAGTTCCTCATGTTGTGGTGACCCTCAACCACAAAATTATTTTCGTTGCTACTTCATAACTATAGTTTTGCTGTTGTTATGGATCGTAATGTAAATATCTGATACGTAGGATGTATTTTCATTGTTACAAATTGAACATAATTAAAGCATAATGATGAATCACAAAATAATATGTAATTATATATTGTGAAATATTTATTTCTAATTAAAAATAAATGAAACTTTGTCTCGAAACATGGTGTAGTGTGGAAGACAGTCCTTGCATGGGTACGTGTATGTGGGCTTGTCTGCATGTGGGCGGACCCACCTGGAGACAGATAGAGGAGTGGTGCCTCAGTTCCTAAAATCACTGGAAATATGTGTTTTCTGATGGTCTTAGGTGACTCCTGTGAAAGGGTTGTTCGACCCTCAAAGGGGTCTCTACCCAAAGGTTGAGATGAGAACCACTGCTCTAAAGAGATCTTGTGCAGATAATTTACCTAATGAAATAAGTCTTTCGATTTCTTGACTGCAGCTTTCAAGAGCACTGATTGTGGATCCAAGTAAGACAAAATCCCTTTGACTCCACTGATCATGAAGATCAGTAGTTGAAACCCACCAGGCCCACCTGGGGTGAAAATTAAGACAATCTGCTCCTGTAAAGATCAACATTCTCGCAAACCTTATATAGGGTTGTTGGGAGGTGGGAACGACTTGATGGCAGTGTGTTTGGTTTCTAAGATGTACTATTTGCGAGGCATAGTGCAGTAATGGGTTTGATTTGGCAAAGAATCCCAAACACGTTGCCATCAAGTCAATGTCAACTTCAACAACCATATCGGGCAGGGTAGACCTGCCCAGTGTGGGTTTTGGAGACGGTGTTTATAGGAGTAGAAAGCCCTATTTTTCCCCCCCAATGAGAGGCTGGTGGTTTATAACTTCCAAATTGCCAAACTTGAGGCTAGCAGCCTAAAACATAACCACTATGCCGCGAGGGGTCCTTCAGTTTGTTTGGGGGCGGGAGGGGGATGTTCTATTTGCAAGACAGATTCTAGTAGCTGGATACATAGTCTTGAAAAAAGTGGAAAGAAGTCTTTATTCTTGGGTGTTTGTAATCAAAATAAGGAAATAAAACATCTGAAATATGTAGATAAAATACTTAAACAGAAATGATAAGGACTATAGAGAAAAATGAATCAAATGAGGAGAATAGGCATGGATGGACAGGAATTGTTTGTCAATAGGGGACTATCTCACAAAGGTTACAATGGAGTTAAGAATTTGAGGAAAGGAGGGAAGCAGTCATGTGGCTAAGTGAAGAACATCTCTGATAAAGGAAAGGCTACAGGAGACCAACATGGCTCAAGTCACGTGAACAAGGGGGAGAATGCAAGGACACGCATCAGAGAGGTAGCAGGGTTAAGGAGGTAGAGGGTATGTTGTGAAGATTATCTAAGACCTTGTAGGATTGATCTTTAGCTTACTGAAATAAGGTGTAATTTTAGGGTTTTGAAAAGAGGAATGACATACTTTACTTAATCATTATGTTGTATATAATCTCTCGGAATGCTCGGTCCATATTAGATAATAGGGGACAAAAGCAAAAATACGGGACCAGTTAGGAGACTATTGAGTAATCCAAGTTAGAGGAAATTTTATCTTGGACCAAAGTGGTGGTAGTAGAGCCAATTAGAGTCAGATGTGAGCAACATGTAAAGTAGAATTGACAGGATTTGCTGATGGATCACATGTTAGATGAGCGAGAACGAGAGGAGCCAAGGATAACTCCCATGTGTTTGTCCTAAGTAGCTGGGAGGATGGAGCTGCTATATTTACTAAGAAGAGGAAAGCTGTGGGAGGAGAAGATTTGGGAGGAAAAATCAGAAGTTTGGTTTAGAACAAGATAAGTATGAGATTCCGGCTAGGCCTCTATATGGAGATGTCAAATAGGCAGTTGGATATATGAGTCTGGAATTTAGAAGGGTTGTCTGGGCTCTAGACATAAATATTGTAATCATCAATGTGTAAATGTTACGTGAAGCCAAATAACTGGATGAGATCATCAAGGGAGTGAATGTAGATAGAGGAAAGATGATACTCAAAGAGCCATGTTTTATGTGAGTCAGTAGAAATGGCATGATAGCTTCTGTATTATCATATCAAAAATTATGATTAATATTAGGCATATTCAAAGTTTGAAAACATTGACTATGGCAATAAAGAACTATCATATAAAATACTGAATATTTGATGCACCTTTGTGTAAACAAGAGAAAATTATTTAAAACACTGCTTACTTTCCCAAGTAGAACATTTAAACTCTAGGTGTGGAGTTGACCAATCCACTGTTTGAATCTTTGTAAAGCCTGTCATCATGCTTGCTAAAATGGATGACCACTGAAAAAGAGGAAAACCCTTAATGAGGTGGCATGACACAGTAGTTGCAGCAATGGGCTCAGATCGTTACTGTGAGAATCGTGCAGGGGCACCCCGTGTTTCCTTGGTTGTGCACAGGATTACTGTGAATTGGAACCAACTCAACAGAACCTAACAATCACAACAAAAGCCTAGGGATATTGTATATAGCCTGGTTTGGAAAAGCAACATTATCTGATTAGCTGATATTTTTCTACTTCTATTTTGCAAAATACCTTTTCTTAACAAATTAGAAAAACTGCACTGACATGCATTTTCTTTATAGGTATGCATTTGTCTCTGGTGGTGCAATGGCTGAGTGATCACCTGCTAAAAGCTACATGAAAGCCTGGCAATTCAAACCCACGGATAGGTCGAGCTAGAAAGCCCTGGCGATCAGCTTTGGAAACCCTATGGGAGACCGTTACTCTGTCTACAGGGCAACTTTGAGTTGGTATCCACTCGACAGCACAATGACAACATTTATATAGGTAGACCTACTTCTGTTTTTCCTGAATATATTAGCTACATCTTACCCTTACGTGGTACCACCAAGTCTATTCTGACTCATAGTAACAGAAAGCATTGTAATTCATGATGGATTCTGCAATGTCCATTTTGACAATGAATGCCACCCCATTTCTCTTGATTGTGTCATTCCTTGAATAGTAAATCATATGATTTTCTGATTCAAAATGATGGCCAATATCTGTCCATTTCAGCTCACTAATGCCTAGGATATATTGATCGTATATGTTCTATTTCATTTTTGACCACTTACAATTTTCCTAGATTCATCCTTTGCACATTCCAAGTTCCAACCAATTAGAAGATATTTGATGCTGTGTCTCCTTAACTTGAGTTGTGACTCATTAGCAAGTGAAGATCCTGAAGGCTCCATTCCTGCAGGCTATCCCTGACTCATGTCACCATGGTCAACTCTACTCTGAGAAGTCAGCTTCTCCCCAGTCACACTATTTATGTCTTTGACCAGAGGTGCCTATCCTTTATCTCTATCACTGACAATTGTCTGCTTCCATTCATTAGGCCTTCGGTATCTGACAAAGTTTACAAGCTGTGCATAAGATTTTCAGTGGCTCCTTTGTCTTAAGCTGGGAGCTGAGCCCTTCTTAGTTATCGGTTCATGGTCTGGAAACTCCATTGAATCTGTAAACTTCAGATGAGCCTGCTGGCATTTGACACATAGCTCCCAGCATCACAACAATACATAAGCCACAACAGTAAGATGAACTGGTAGACAAGTGTTAGAGACCCTATGCAGGACAGAATGAAACACTGCCCAGTCCTGTGCCACCCTCACAAATGGTCCTGTGCTCCAACTCACTGTTGCAGTCAGGGTGTCAATGTACCTCTTTGAGGGCCTTTCCTTCCTTTGCTGCCCCCTACTTTACCAAACACAATGTCCTTCCCCAGAGGGATGGTCTCTCCTGACAAAACACCCGAAGTAAATAAAATGAAGTCTCACTACCCTTGACTCTGAGCAGTACTCTGCCCTTACTATTTCCAAGAAAAACTGGTTTGTCCTCTTAAAAGTCCATAGTACTTATAACATTCTTTCCCAGCATGCAATCCAAATGCATTGGTTATTCTTCAGTCTTCCTTATTCATTGTCCAACTTTCTCATGCATAGGAGGCAATTGAAAATATCATGGCTTGGGTCAGGCATACCTTAGTCCTCAAAGTATTATCCTTGCTTTTCAATACTCTAAAGGGGTCGTGTGCAGCAGATTTACCTAAGGAACAGCACCTTTTAATCTCTTGACGGTTGCTTCTGTGACTATTGATTGTGGATCCAAGAAAGAGAAAAATCTTTGACAGCTTCAACCTTTTCTCCATTACATTCATGAAATTACTTATTGGTCCAGTTGTGAAGATTCTGATTTCTTACATTGAGTTGTAATCCATACTGAAAGCTGCAATTTTTGATCTTCATGAGTGAGATTGTTAAAGATTATAGTGTCAAGCTGTCCAATAAACACAT
>NW_022111369.1:3887959-3890256 GCF_000313985.2 Echinops telfairi
GTGTAACAAAAGGAGGAATAAAGACCGTGATGGAATGACTCTTGGTGCCTCCAAGCAGATTGTGATTCTGAGACAATGAGTGCTGTAGGGAAAGAGGAGAGGGGGAGTTGTGGGTCTGCTGGCTGAGTGGGGTATCTCAGGTTCGCAGTCTGTGCCTTTCCTGGGGCTGCCGAGACAAAATACCCCTGTGGCGGTGACTTAAATCATACTGTCTCACAAATTGGGATACAAGAAGTTGGCAGTAGTAACTCTATTGTAAGTATCATCCTGCGAGAAGGGAGGGGTCCGTTAGAGGGGTCGGCCTTTGAATTTTCACTATTAACAACCAATGAAGACCCATTTGAGTCCAAGCATCTCTAACTCCCTTCTTTCCCTGATAGTCATCTTTATTATGGTCCGTGGTCAACCTTCTCCTCTTATACTTCCTTGTCTTTGTGTGTGCTGATATCTTAACACCCAGAAGTGATTAAGTGAAGGATACACTGCTATACTGATGTGATTTCATTAACATAGCAAAGAAAATTCTATTCCCAAATGGGTTATATCCACAAGTATAGGGGTTAGGATTTCAACACATATTTTAAGGGGGTACAGCTCAATCCATTACACTGGCTGAATTAGAATCTGCATTTCAGTATGGTTTCTAGGTGGTTTATAAGCATATTAGTGTTTACAAAATACCTCTGTAGGCTGTATAGGTTTTTGACTGTTTAAAAATAGGCTTTTCAACATCAAGTACAAGAAAGAAGAAATATCTTGGAAATGATAGTGGTGATGGGTACACAATTGTTATAGATGTGATTGAACTAGTGAAATGTCTGATGTGTGAATTAAGTGTCTATCTGTGAAAGTATTAAAAATACAGCTAATCTAAAAAAATGGGCTTTTCTGTATGTATTCAATGAGCCTCCGCAGAATGCAAAAGGAAAACTTCTTGTGATGAAGGTTGTGCTAGACTGCGTGCTCTAGAGAGGCAAAACCAATGACTGTTGTTTGTGCGGGGGGATGGAAAGAGATTTCTATTAAGAAATAGTTTGCACCATTGTTGTTGCCATTAGGTGCCATTAAGTCAGTTCCGATTTTTAGCTCTCCTTTTCACAACAAAACAAAACACCACTGAGTCCTGCGCCTCCCACCACTTGTCTGTCAGTTTGTCACACTGTGATGGCTTGTGTGTTACTGGGATGCTGGAAGGTATGCCACTGGTATTTCCAGTCTCAGTAGGGTAACTCAAAGCGATCTGGTTTCGGTGGAGCCTCCAGACCAGGAGCAGAGCTTGAAGAAGGAATTGTCTGCCCACTTCTGAGAAAGTAGTTATCACGAGGCTGCTTGATTAGGAAACGATTAGACAAAGGGAACCAGGGTGGGGGTGAGGGGGGAGGATGGTGCTTATTTTCTTCAGCTATGATTAACATAATCTCCAGCGCTTGTATCAAAGAAAGGGCTTACTTGTATTTATTTTTTTATGGATGAGTAGCTAGCAATGAATTATAAAAGGAAAAAAGTAACCATGTGGGATAATTGACTGAAAAACAAATGTCAGCAAAAGTAAACAGAATGGATTCCACTCAACCTATTTACAGAAATGTCAGAGGAGTTGGGTTGTTTTCCCTCACAATATTTGTCCTGGTAGAAAGGGACTGCAGTTTAATTAAATTTCTCCACAGAGGCTGGATATTCCATGAGATGTCACTTTGAGATTTTATGAAATGAAGGGCTGCATTCTGATTAAGTGATGCAACATCTTGTCTTTAGCAGTAGAGTAATGACAGTGGACTCGCCTCTTTCCAACCGCCTCTGCTGGAAAAGCGACAGGAAATGAGAAACATCCGCCACTGAATTGAACCAGGGCTCTGGAGACCAGGTCTGGTCCCGGTTTGGCCGCTAACCAGCCGGGGGACATTGATGGAGTTCCTTTAAGCCTATGAAGTATTGGAGACACTCTCTGACCAGTCACATATGTTCCATAGCCAGTTCTAAGTGTCTGGGTCTGCTGTTTTGTTTACACAAATGAACAATTAGTAATATTAGCAAAATGAAGGGAAGAAAGAGAGAGGCCACTTGAAAATTTTGAAAATTAATGAATTATTTATAGAATTTGAGTCATCTGGTAACTGTTTATTATTTTGGAAAGAGAAATTTACTAGAATGATGTGTTTTTCCACATTTCTGGATCTTAAGGCTTTTAAACCTTTAACATTTGAATTTATTAGGCTTACAACCCAAGTAATTTTGACATTTCTTGCTTTTAGCTACATGTTAAAACTTCCAAAATGACAGAAAAGAGGGTAACAAGC
>NW_022111369.1:3891104-3892652 GCF_000313985.2 Echinops telfairi
AAATGCGCTTTACACAATTGATGTGTGTATGGATTGTGATAAGAGTTGTATGAGCCTCTAATAAAATGATTTTAAAAATGCACATGATGCTTGATTTTTTGCTTATGCATTTCCTAAATACATGGAAACAGTGGTGTTCAATTAAAAACAGATTAAGCAATGCAGGGAGGAAGTGGGAAGAGTGCTGTTACATTGAGAGGATTTGCTCTAGTGTCATGAAGCAAAAAGTATAGACATTGTTGAATGGAAAGTTAATTTGCTCTGTAAACATTCATCTAAAACGTAATAAAATGTTTAAAGCAAAACAAAAATCAAAAGCACAAACCAAACCAAACCAAAAAACATCCAGATTAACCATACCAATAGCCAAAGAATAGGTAATTGATTTAGTTTAGTAAATCTGTCTTGCTGACTGCACCTAGGTTTTTCCCTTGTGTAGCAAACCATTTTAGCTTTCACCACTGTGAGGCATAACATGTCACAGACACTGGGAAATTTGATAATGAATCACGGAACAGATGAAAAATAACCCAACTGTTCAAATATGGTGCATAGACACAGTGCCCTGGTAAATTACTATGTCCACAGCTGCTGTTACCTTGAGTATCTGTATTTTTTATTCTCTTAGGCCATCTTACCTGGGATCAATTTTCCCCCCTAAAATGCAGCTTTTTCTAATGGGCAGACACTAGCAAAGGAAATATCTGCGGTGATTTTCATCGCTGAGTGGAGTTGTGACTTAGATGATCATCTTACCTGAAGGTTTGGAAATTTTTATTTAATTAATTGGTTATTGTGCAATTGCTATGGTATGAACACCTTTGTACACGTTTTAGATGATTTGGAATGTTCTTACTAGTAATTTCTAACAAAGGGGTGTATTTTGAAACGAAGGTTCAGTAAAGCAGCTGATCGTTGGCGCCTTTTCCTCTAGGAGGGCTGGAAGCCCCGGGACAACCTTTGTACTGAAAATAGGAAAACTTTGCTTCATAAGCAGTCACTGACTGACAGGAAAAACCCTTACAGAAACCACGTATTAAGAGAAAGAAAACCAGCACAACAGTTTGACTTAAAAGCTATTTTCAACGGAAACGTTTTAAATGCTTCACATCTCTTTTAAGAGTAAGTCCAGAAAAAAAGGAGAATTTGGGAAGAATTAGATATTGGAAAGACGTCATAGAGAATCTGGAAACCAGAAATGACGGGCTCCACTACCACTAATCTATTAAATACCGACTCAGAAAGAATTCCTTCGTAAACAACATGGTTTTGTCCCCATGCGTTGAGAATCTGCTTGATAGCAACTAACAACATTGCATTCAAAGTTCAAAGTGTTTCTTTGAGGAGAGTAGAATTTCCTCTAAAGAATTCTGGAATTGTCTCTTAACCTGATAAAAATGGCTAACACTTTCAAATTTGGTTTTACGTTGACTTTGAAAGAAAATGATTTGTCATTTTCCCATACTTAACATTGAACAATTAATCGTTTAGCTGGTCACCAAGTAAGGTATTGGGGAATATAATGATGAATGATGAATTGCTTGTTAG
>NW_022111369.1:3893179-3895195 GCF_000313985.2 Echinops telfairi
TGCAGATCTGCTCTGACATCTATGGGATCTTCATGAGCAGCAAAAGGCTCTACAGCAATATTTTGGGCATGTGTTTTGTTTGTTTTAAAGTTGTCATCTGTTGAAATGCATCCGTGGTTAGTGCAGTAACCTTTCAATTCACCTCTACACGCTATTAAGAGGGAGTACAAGCCTCAGCAAGGAGTTAAAAAAAAAAAAAAGGAAAAATAAACCCCATTATCAACAAACCAAATCCTATTCATGGTTACCTCGTGTGTTCCAGAACTACTCAGAAGGTTTTCTTGGCTCTCCTCTTTATGGGATCCAATCCACAGGCTTCTCTGCCAAGGTACTGCTGGATGGGTGTGAATTGCTAAGCTTTAGGATAATAACTGTTCACACTCTGTTTCATCACTCGGTGTCCTCTACATAAAAAGAACAAAAAACAAAACAAAACTGAAAAACCCAACAAATATGGAGACTGAGACTGGATACAAGTTAATGTTCTCCACAGCCTTCTTATTGCTGTAGCCTATCCCGACTTTACCAGGACTGTGTTCTGTGCCCTGGGAACCTGGGCCCTGAACATTTCTAGTAGCTCCGGTGACCCCCAATCCAGACTGGCCAGTAGTGTTCTCTGCCACTGGTTACCAAAGGAGGTGATACAGCACAATGGCCTGTGACTCGCATGGCGTAGTAGAGCAGTGAGTGCTGAGTGTCCCTGTTGGTTTTTGCTGCTTGTGTAAGCTGTGGAACGCACCAGCCTTCCTTAGTCTGCTTGGGCGGTCCTTCGAAGAGTTCTGGACCAAGTCGTTTTGAATTGAGATGACTGGTCTGGAACATGGGCCACTGTTGGTTCTCCTCTTCTAATCCAAGACGCATTACAGTCAGAGCACAGACCCATTGGCAGCACCTCGCTTGAGTATTTGCAACCAAAGGGTACTGAGACCTCAGTTTAATGAAGGCCTCGGGGGACATTACGCAATGATTTTTCCTTGTTGCCTAGTTCTACAGCCTCTCAAAACTGTCATACCTTCTTGATATTGTAGTAACTTTGCTATTTAGGTGAGAAACATCCCCTTTTCCATGACAAGAATCAGGCCCACTGAGTCGATGTGGTGCTCATACATTTCTCACAGGGCTTTGACTAACGAGAGAGTGGGGCAGAATGGAAGTAGCTAGCATTTATTAAATGCGTACCATATGCCAGGCTCAGTTCCAAGTGCCTAACATGAATAAGGTAATTTAATACTCACAGAACACTAGGAGGGAGGTCCAATTATCCCCATTTTAAAGATGAGGTTTCTGAAATAGAGAAAAGATCAATGGCTCCTTTATTATTTTTACTTTTTTGTGGTCAAATATATGTAGAAAAACTTGCCATTTTAAGTGTATAATTCCGTGAGATTAATTACATTCACAATATTGTATAACCATCACCACCATTTCCCAAACATTCAATAGATTTTTTTTTTAAGGCCACACAGCTAGTTAGTGATGGAGCCTAGATTCAGATCCAAGGGAGCAGACTTAGCTGTCTCCGCTCTTGATGGCGAAACCATCCTGGTTACTGAATAAAGCAAGCGTGCTGCCCAGTGCTCATAGCAGGGAGGCATGTCTGAGGTCATAGAAACCCAGTCACAGTGGCTGGCTGCTTCTCTCTTTTTGAGGAGCACATTGAAGGGTGCAGTCCCCAACAAGGATCTACCGTTAGAGATTTGGTGCTAGGGGTGCCCTTGATTAACTTCATGAACACAGACCTGGTTAGTGACCTTAATATAAAACAGCACCTTAAAAACATTTTTTTAAATGCTTTCATGCTATGAAAAGAATAGAAGTACAGAAAAAGTGGTCAGCAAAAGGCGGACAGCACACAGAAACCAGGAAAACAGAATCAATGAGCACAAAGATAGTCCTCCCCCCCTCCAAAAAAAACCAAACCATTTTATTGGGAGCTCATACAGATATCTTGTGATTCCATAGTTCAATCACCTCAGGTAGTGTTGTACAATTGCTACCACAATCCTTTTCAAAACA
>NW_022111369.1:3895295-3896643 GCF_000313985.2 Echinops telfairi
TCTACCGTTAGAGATTTGGTGCTAGGGGTGCCCTTGATTAACTTCATGAACACAGACCTGGTTAGTGACCTTAATATAAAACAGCACCTTAAAAAAATTTTTTTTAAATGCTTTCATGCTATGAAAAGAATAGAAGTACAGAAAAAGTGGTCAGCAAAAGGCGGGCAGCACACAGAAACCAGGAAAACAGAATCAATGAGCACAAAGATAGTCCCCCCCCTCCAAAAAAACCAAACCATTTTATTGGGAGCTCATACAGATATCTTGTGATTCCATAGTTCAATCACCCCAGGTAGTGTTGTACAATTGCTACCACAATCCCTTTCAAAACACTCTCTTCCTTCTTGAACTCCTTGCCATCAGTTCTCCTTTATTCCACCCCCCAAACTCCCAAACACACAGTGTCCCCCTGCAACCCTTGCTGACTCTATAGGTTCATCAAACCAGGGCTTCCTAGACTGAAAACAGAAAATCATATCAAAAAATTCGAGAGAGTTAACCCCCAGTGACAAAACGCATCTGAGATAAATCCCAATATGAACAAACAAACAAGCAAACATACAGAAAATATTGAAAACCAAATCAGGCCCAACGTGCAGTGTGTGTGTGTGTGGGGGCGGGGCACGGATCAAGTGACAAGATTTTAGCGATGCAAGTCAGGTTTATCGTTTTGATCTTCTATGGTCATCTCTCCAATGCGCTCTGTTTGGTAACAGAGTTGCCAGTTTCTTCCCACCCCTCTATTATGGATAGAAGGAAATCAGTGGAGGCTTATTTTCTATATTGATCTCACAAATGCATTTGGGGCTCCCACTGTCATCTATAGCCTTCTGCAAACCAGAATCGCATAATTTAAACTCTGATACCATTACCTCCATCGACTTCAAATTGTATGATTTACCACCCTTTGGTTCTGGATATTGGTGTGCTTCTTCCATGGGGACTTAGTGGACATCGAACTTAGATGGCTGCTTGTTTGGAGACAAGCCTTTTGGCCATATTTGCTAAGAGTTTTGTCTGATTCTTAGAGAGGCGGTCATCGAACCCTACCCAGACTCTCTTCATACGATTTAATTGTAGTGTGTCTATAATTAGGCTCCAGTTATCTACCTGAGAAGACTCAAGGAGACCTCATTCAATACTACAGATTTAATGATTTTTAGTAAATGAATCCAGAATTACAGGATTCTGTAAATGATTATATTTTTTGAACTGGACAGATGCTATCTGGATCATAATCAGGATTCTGATGCCAATTCCGGCCCATCTACCAAGCTTCACCTTTTTCATGATCATGCCTGGGTGCTCTGGGTTCTGCCAAGACATTTCCCGACCACTGGCTTTCCTT
>NW_022111369.1:3896903-3899242 GCF_000313985.2 Echinops telfairi
CAATGGCCAGAGCTGTTGAGGTGTTTGACTACTTGTGAAGAAAAGGTTAAAAAAAAAAAAAAGAAAAAACGTATCTGCCAAACTGATTATGAGGATAGTCTTTGGCAGGATTTAAAGGCGTTTGAGGGAACAGGCTGTCATGAGCTTGGCTGTGGTTAAAAGATACTCACCCTTTCTTTGACATTCCTGGATGAGGATCAGATTTCAGAGAGGTGGCAGGCCAAGGCTATGCACGCTATCAGCATCTCTGTGGGCATCTGGGAAGGCACAGTTGTACACATGGCAGTAAGTGAGTCATTGGCCCTCCTTTGAATACTAGGCTGTGAACTCAATGCAGGCAAGGCAGCTCTGGGGCTGTGTGCTAAGGGAGTGGCTTGACTTCCACCTAGTGGCAGTTGCCAATGGCTCAGCCCCTCTCTCTGGGTTTTAGACAGTCTTTGCAAATGTGAGACTCAGAACCTTTCTCCTGGCTATCTTTAGGGGCAGCTCTGTTCTCATTGCTACCAAAGATATAAGCCATTTGTGTGCAACTTCTGATAAAAAAATTAATTTCATAGACTGTAGCGTTATAGATATAAATGCATGAACTAAGAGTGAACTATTCTTTTTTCTTAACAGTTGTGTTGGGATATAGTCCACATATCATGTAATTCAATAGTTCAATCATAACAAGAAGAGTTGTACAATCATTACTCAAATCAATTTTAGAACATTTTCTTCTTTCTTATACTCCTCATATGACCTCCGCATTTTCCCCCAAGGTGCCCTGTCATAGCCCAAGAAGCTTTTAATCTAGTTACTGTCTATGGATTCACTCATTCTGGATTTTATAGTTGGAAAAACAAAACAAAACAAAGAAAGAAAATAGCTAACAACAATAACAAAACGGAAAACCACAGTTAAAAAGAAAGCAGAAAATATTAAAAAACATAAAAACTTTAAAGTGGGTCTAAAGGGAGATCAAATTATAAGATAGTAAATTCTAATTTAACTACATCTGCCATACTCTACTTTCCAGTGCACTCTGCATGGTAGGAGGCTCTAATCCAGGTGTATTTCCCCTTCACTGTTTTTAAAAACATTTTGTGAGGACCTAATCCAGACATCATACCATTCCACAGTTCAATCATATCAAGCATTATCATACAATTGTACCACCATCATTTTAAAACATTTCTTCCTTCTTGTACTCTTTGATATCAGTTCCCCCTTACCCACCCATGCCTCCTTCTGTACCCCCAATAATCTTAATTCTAGTTATTGTCTTTATCTATTCACCCACCCTGGGGTTCATAGACCAAAAAAATAGAAAAATGCATAACAGCACATCAAAAAGGCTACCAACAATGACAATATAACATAGATAAACTCCAATATGAAAAAAAAACCCCAGAAAATTAAGAAAACCAGATCAAGCACAAAACATATCAGAAGGGGGATGAAATGACAAGGTTTTAACTATTCAAGTCAGAGTTATCATTTTAATCTACCGTAAAGGGTGAAATATTCTTAACAGAAGGAAAAGGAAAACTTAACTTTTAGCATTGAAGTTGTTTCTATTTTTAAATGATCATACAAAACAAATATGTGGCTGAATGCATCTCTGCGCTTAACATTCCTGTATTATAAGGCATAATCATACTATACTGTCTGTATGCTTGAGCCATCCATAGTCACCTGGGGTAGAGTGATTAAGCACTTGACTACTAACTGAGAGGTTTGTGGTTCAAACCCACCAGTCATTCCCTGGGAGAGAGATGAGACTGTCTGTCCCTGTAAAGGTTTACAGTCTCAGAAACCCTACAGAGTGCTTCTACTCTGGCCTATGATTGGGAATAGATTTGACTACAGTGAGTTTGGGTTCTTGGTTTGTGTGCTAGTCATATACTTATGTTACTTCACTTGGAAAACTAGGGAGATTAGAATATTGATCTATGGAAACTCATTTATTTTTAAAAATGACAATTTCCTAAATATTTTCATGGAAAATATTCTCAAAAAATAAGTGATGATAGTTCAAAATATTGTTACTTTTTAGAAATTATTTAATTTAACTTAGAAAATTGATCTGTTATGGCTTTCCATATCCATTAATTAGCAACCACTTTAAAATCCTCAAAGTTTGTCTTTTAAAATTTTATTATTATTATTATTTTAGTTTCCATTCAGTAATTTAATTCTCTGATTGTGAAAATTATGATCGAGTATTGCTTAAAATATATGAAAACTCAATGTTAATGTCCACTAAATTCTATGTAGTTATCAGTTATATAAAAATAATACAAGAAAAATGAAACGATGGCATAGTTCTAGTGCAACAGAACAGCAAGGGAATGGAG
>NW_022111369.1:3902185-3903553 GCF_000313985.2 Echinops telfairi
CTTTTTGCTGGTAGGAAAAGTGATTTTTCTCAAGAGGAATAAAGAAACAATTACAATGCTATTGGGCAGCATTCCATGATTTCATTGCGGTCAACAATGGCTATGCTGGACAGAGTTAAACTGACTTCTAGATGGCTTTGAAAATGGAATCAGAATTATTAGGTGAGATTCGGGCGAGGAGGACTTAGGACAGATAGGAAGTTGACTTTTTCCTATGGTCAGTTCTGCTCAAAGAAAGGGTCAACAAGTTGAGGAGTAAAATGCCTTTCAACAAGAAGCACTCCATCACTACAGGAGTGGTTACATGAACTATCTCGAAGGGGCTTTCCAATCTAAGAATCGATGATATTTTTCCCTCTAATTTTGTCTCCGGCTTGATTTGAAGAGCTGAGGCTTGGGACGCCTGTGGTCTTCTCCTTTCCTTTTTTAATAGAAATTTATCTACTGACTCTCCCTTGTAACAAGGCAATTCTATAGTTGTCTGTGCAGGAAGGGGTGTTTAATATTTCATGCCATATATGATTCTTGTTGTTGAATGAATGTTTTATTAATGTAATCATGATTCAGAAATGTCTTCATGGGAGCCATGATATCATCGTAAAACTTTATTTGAAATTTTAATGACCAACATTGATGGTCCATGGTAGTTTTGCATGCTTAAGTGTCTAAACATTCATCTGTAGCTGGCAGTGGGCTTGTGTAGCTTTCGAAGTCACTCCGTGTTGCTTGCATGGGGGCATGCAGCAATGTTTTGGAAGGTTTTTTTCTTTTCTTTTATAACTAGATGCCACAAATTGCTTGGCTTACTGAGTGAATGCAGTCCTTTTCAGGCCTATGGGATTTGAAGGCAGGTTTGTTTGGGATGTAGCCCATCCTTTATGACAAGAAGTGAAATGACTTGCTTAGAGATCTGACAGTTAAAAAGTCAGGCTTTAGAAGCACACCAGTGTGCTCAATCTGATTACTATTGTATGCTTATTATTGCTGACTTCAGTAAGAGCAAGCATCAGAGGAGTGGTGAAAACAATGAACAATCAGCAATGGAGTGGGAGAGAGGAGACAAGGAGTATTTTGCTTAATTCCTGTTTAGTTTCCACCACAAGCTTCTACGTGTTGTACTTAAGAACTTAAACGCCCATACGGAGTTGGTGGAAATGGAAGAGGAGAAGAATATCGTTGCTTGTACACTTAGAAAAGGAAGGGAAAGGGAGCCTCACTCCTTTCTCCCCACTTCCTCAGAATTAAGCTCTGGTAAAAGTTATGGAAACTAATGTTCTACCAACGGGCAGGTCCCCAGGCTTAAAAGTATTTGAGCAATAACCTGATCCATGGAGAAACGTCGCCGCGTGTGAGGGAAACGTTGTGAAA
>NW_022111369.1:3904902-3906295 GCF_000313985.2 Echinops telfairi
GTTGTGATTTATATTATAATTTTGGATGGCTCAGAACTTATTCATTTTACAAATATCTTGTTTCTTTAGGATTCAGTGGGAACATCTCTCGAGGATAGCTGTCATTTCAAATATTTTGTTTCTGTAAAGTTTTAGTCACGCTGAATTGTGATCGTTATTTGAAAGCACTCCATTCCAATGGTGTTGATGATTGTAAAAGCAGGGTTTCTTTTTTTTTAATTCTAAAATTTTGGGTTACAAAGCTTAACTTATTTTCAAACTACAGTAGGTAGTGTACCATGTGGATATGATACACTCAGTCATACCTATTTCTCATTCCACCACTATCTGAATTAAGATGTTCAGTTAAGCGTCAAAGAAAATATACTAAGAAATATTCTTGTTAAGTTTCTGGTTATGAGCAAGCGGCTTTTTCTTTCTTTCTTTTTTTTATGATTTTTAAACAGCACTGTGTAAATATAATAAAATATTACCTGTACTTCATTTAATTACCGAACGGAACCGCTAAAGCTTTACTCTCACAAAACAAAAACTGAAATGCATATACATCTCAGAAGGACTTTGGGTGAAGCTGATAATTGTCACTTTGACATATTTCCTTAAGATTAAAACACCTAAACAAAGGATTTTTGGCACATACTTCACATCATACAAATATTGCACATCATAAAATTTAATCATTCAATCATATTAAGAAGAGTTGTGCAATTATCATCACAAAATATCTCAGAACAATGTTTTCTTGCACTCATTGTGTGAACTCCTCCTTTCTCTCCAAACATGTCCTGCCAGTCCCCTTGGTCACTGCTAATCTAGGTGCTGTGTCTATAGATTTACCAACCTTCACTTAATGTGCAGAAAATCATACCAAACACAAAGAAAAGGCAAACAGAACAAATCCAGTAACAATGACTGGACAAAACAGAGGAAAACCACAATCAGAAAGAAGGCAAAAAGTATTAAAAACTAAGATTTTAAAATGGGTCCAAAGGAGTTTACATTTTAACCTAACTACATCTGTCACAATAATTTTAACTTAATGTTTGTTTAGGGGAAAAATTGAGTCAGTAAATGACTTAAAAAAGTCTTATAAAGGAAAAGAATTATCAATATCTGATTACAGTTTAGTGAAAAGAGCCCTCTCATGATAGTAACTAACTTGTTTTTCTTTTATTTTTAAACAATGATTTTTTATTATAAATTATGTGGGGGTTGGTTCCTCCCCTTTTTTAAAAAAAAGTAAATGTAAAACAAATGCAATGTTCAACAAGCACTTTAAAACACGGTAGCTTTTCCGTTTGAAACTAGCCATTTACACCTCCTCATTGTTGCTCCTTTACTCTATTAAGTCCATGGTTTTCTTTGGGTTGAGCTTAATGTTTTTAAAAAAAGA
>NW_022111369.1:3907437-3932468 GCF_000313985.2 Echinops telfairi
AGGGAAGCTGATTACTTACGACATTTTGCTCCTGTGGAGCCATCTAAACCCAAACCCGATTCACTGCCATCAAGTCAAGGCTGACCCCTAGTGACCTCTTGCATGTTTCTGAGAATGGTGGTGTCAATCCATCTTGTTGAAGGCCTTCCTCTCTTTTGCTGCTACTCTATTTCACCAAGCAGGCTGTCTGTCACTCTTCAGGGAGGAGAGCGAATAGTGACCTAAAAGGAGAACTTGAGTGGTGATTCTTGTTATTAAAATCAACTAGACAATGTATCTAAAGTCAAGCCAAATCATTACCGTGAACTTGAGTCTGACTCATAGCAACCCTATACAAGGCTTCTGACGTTATGACTATGAATGGGACAGAGAGCATCATCTTTCTCCTATGGAGTGGCTAGTGGGTTTGATCTACCATCCTTGAGGGTAGCAGTCTAATCCCTGACTTACACTGCTATCAGGGCTCTTCAATCTACCTAGGCAGGGTTGAAGTTTTAGTAATTAAAACAGTAACTAATTAAGTAAGTAGAATGAAGTTATACAACTCTTTGGGGCAAATGAACAAAAGTGGGGAAAGATATGAGTATGGGGAAGATAAAGTCTATATAACTAAGTGTCCAATTCAGGTGAACTTAAGTGAGTTGTGAATAATGAAAGGCAAGTTCATTATTGAAGATGGGTCATATAGATGGGACATAACCTGTGTGCCTAACCTTGGAGAGATAGAAAAGAGACAACAAACAAATAAATAAACTGCCTGCCATTGAATCAATGCCTACTCATAGTGACCCTATACATCAGGGAAGAAGTGCACCTGTCAGTTTCCGAGATGATAATTCTTTATGGGAAAGCCTCATCTTTCTTCCAAGGAGCAGTTTGTGGGTTTGAACTACCAATTTTGTGGTTAGCAACACAAGAAGTAACACATTATGCCACCAGAAGTCCTTAGACAAATAATTAAGGGAGAGTTAATTTATACAAATTGATTATTTGCATTGTTTTACAGATGTGGTGCTACCAGGTGGTTTAGACTCAGAGCTACTCTGTACAGCAGAATGAGACACTGCCTGGTCCTACTCCATCCTCACAATCCTTGCTATGTCTGAACTTACTGTGAAAACCATTGTGCACTCTGTCTCACTGTGCTTCCTCTACCCGGACCGGCTCTTTCACCAAGCACAATGCCCTTCTCCAAGGACAAAATGTGTGAGATGAAATCTGCCACATTTCCTCCAAAGATAATTTCTTGCTGTACATCTAAGGCATATTTGTTTGTTTTTCTGGTAGTTCACGGTAGGGTTAATTGACATTGCAATCCAAAAGTATCCATTCTGTTCAGGTTTTCCTTATTCACTGTCAGCAATTAACTATATATAACAAGCTTTCTAAAAACGCAGACTTTTTTTTTTCTTCTCATATTTTTTTATTGTCCACCTTCGCTTATCTAACAGACCTTTTTTTTAATGCTTGGTCCAGAATTCTGTTTTTATGGTTGGGCCATATCTCTAAAATTATAATGGGAACAAATATGAAATTCCATTACCTATCCAATTATTTTATATATGTTAATTTAACACAATATAAAGTGGAACTTGAATTCAGCATGTTTTCTAAACTTATGAATGTATAGCAACAATTCCGGAGTTACGTGGATTTTAGTTCTACTTTCTCTCTTTCCAGAGTGACGCTTTTTATCAATGCAGATGAAGACACCAGCAGTCCAAAGAAAGACTCAGTTCCACTCTTACAGCTCTATTTAGTAAACACATTGTAACATCGTGCTACCGTTTGTCGAATTGCATCTCAGGCCTTCTTGACTGCATGAACAATTCACTTCCTCTTTAATAAAACGAATATCCATAGTTAAAGGGTCACTATACCCCTTGCCATTCCTTAATTTCTTTAATGATGCATGCGTAATTCTTCTATCATCTTTTGATGCCATTTTATTTGTGGACTCCAGTTGTTAAGATCTCTTATGAAAGAGGATCTGATGAATATGGAACAAAGCCGGATTACTAGTGTCTGAACTGAGTTATATCTAAAGCAAAATTATCACAGATTGATTTAGGCTTAGAAATGACTTCACAATATTTGAATCTGTGAACTTGCTTGTTCAAATTCCTAGGGTTGCTTTAAAAATTTTTCTGGACTTGAAAAACTGAAGCGTGGCATCTTCAGTTCTATTTAACCATCAGTAAACATGGGTGGAGCTTCAATTAAATGTCACATTATCTGTTGTTGGGGGTGCCATGCCGCTGATCCTGACTCCTAGCCACCCTGTGCACCAACAAAGAAACGGTGCCCGCCTCTGCTCCATCCTCACAGCCGTTCTTCTGGTCTCCGAGTGAAAAAGTCACGGACACCAGTAGACATCAACTCCCGAAGCTACAAGGAAGAATTAGCAGTCTTTCTTTTCACGGAAGTTTCACACCGAGGTTCAGCAGTTCATGAAGAAGATCAGCGTTGCACATGGCATTCTGTTGCTGCAGCTCAAAGATTAGAAAGGCAGTGAGGAGTGGCAGCCAAAGGTTATAAGAAACACTTCTTTTTTGTTACAGGTTTTCTCCTGGAATTCTAAAGCTATTTTTTCCCCTACAAATACCTTATCGATGCATTTCTATTGACATATAGTACAACCTCATTCAGCTGGGGTATTATTTATTCTGCTACATCATTGCTATTATGGATACTTTTTAAAACAATCTTTTAAATACTCAAGTATACAAACATGTAAATAGTAGATTCTCAAAATGAATGCAACAGAAAAGATTTCAATAAAATTCCATGGATTTATTCTCTCTTCAGTTTTCACTCTGTTGATTCATTTTCATTTTATCATGACATTTAAAATAATCTGAAAAGTTAAATATACATTTGCTGGTTCTTTACCCATAGTTTATTTAAGTGATAAGGTTTTGAAGACGAGCGGAAGAATAAACTTTAGGAATAAATAGTGAAACAAGCAAAAATTATTTTGGGGAATAATATTTGACTTAAAGAAACTGGAAATAAGCGTTCCCTTCTTAGAATATCCCCAAATAAGAAACAAAACAAACCACAAAGATGTAGCACATGTTCGGAACTATAATTCAGGCATATCTATTCTTTTGTTGTTGTTGTTATCCTTAATTTTTAAAAATCATTTTATTGGGGGCTCCTACACCTCTTATCACAACCCATACATCCATCCATTGTGTCAAGCACATTTCTACATATGTTGCCATCATCATTTTCAAAACATTTTCTTTCAACTTGAGCCCTTGGTATCAGCTCATTTTTCCTCCTCCCCAACCCTCCCTCCCTCATGAACCCTTGATAATTTATAAATTATTGATTTTTTTCTGTCTTACGCCAACCACTGTATCCCTTCACCTACTTTTCTCTTGTCTGCTCCCCTGAGGGATGGGGGTGTAATATATATTACATTTATATTCACTAAGGATATTTACTATGTATTTATTTGCCCACAAATTCTAAAAGTAAAAGAGAAAACAAATATATCAAAATAAATCTGAATAATGTTAAGTAGCCTGATAAGGCATTGAAATAATGAATATCATAATCCATTGGAATCTATCATAATGGTTTAATTTTTACATAAAGTATTGGGAGAAGTCATTTGATTCTGAATATAACTTGTTTTTCTGGTTATACATGGTCAGTTTTGTGGAACAATACATTGAAATAAAATATATTTGCGATTTTAAAATGTATATGTATGCCTAGATTGCCTTTGAAAGTTACTTTTAAGATGAAAACATACCTATTAATACTTATCTGAATTATTAAAATGTAAGAGTAAAGATAGGTATGTTTACTATTCTATCCTATCCTAGGTGACATTTTATCCTAACTTTTCTAAATAAACAGTTTATACATCTGTATGCAAATTAATAGCCATTAATTATTTCAGCACTTTTTCATTCTCAAATGTGTTTCAAGTTGGATAAGAAATAGATTTTCACTTTATTAACAGGTGTAAGGATTAAAATTTATCTCAAGAACCAAGTTAGACTTTATATAAATTTTTTTTCCACAAGAATTTAAACCCAATTTAAAACAATTGGAAAAAAGTGACAAAGACTATAAAATGTACATAATGCATTTTAGAACTTGATTCTGAGTTGGCTGGTAACTGGTTCCTAGGCTATATAAAGATTTTGTTTATAACTTTTGAGCCATGATATTTTGTTTTAATTCGCAATGCTTAATAAAGCTCTCAAGGGGCTTAGGAGTCATATTATCATTGATAATAGCCACCATTTGATCAGTGGCCAGTCTATGTCAGACACTGTTCTGATATTTTTTAGTGCATTATCTCATTTAATCTTCAAATCAACACTAAAAGGGAGGTACTATTATTACCCCCATTTTATAGTTAAAGAGACTAAAGCGTTGAGTATTTGGAAGTGATATGTCCCCTTTCTACCACCTACTTTGCTGAAAAACTGAATACATTCTAAATCAGCAAGACAAAATTGGTCCATCTCAGATTCTTGTCAAAAAACACATTATTACTTTATTACTGGTGGTTCCTTCTTCATCCTCACGGAATGTTTAGTAAAGTCTCAGTTATTACATTTCCCACACAGAAAGATTGCCCATAGGAAATGGAGTCAATATATTATTTCTAAAGGTATTTTAAATTCCACTCTACAATCAATAGCATTGATTTGCATCATTAACATTTTGATTAGTTTAGAAACAGGTCCTAGTATTATTCCCTAAAAAGGCGCCCTGGTTGTGTAGTGGTTATGCGTTGGGCTATAATCTGCATGGTTCACAGTTCAAGACCACCAACAGCTCTGTGGGTAAAAGATTGGGCTGTCTACTGCTGTAAGCACAGTCTCAGAAATCCACATGGGGTCGCTGTGATGCAGAACTGACTCGATGGCAGAGAGTTACTATTCCCTGTGTTGCCTAAGAAGGAGCAATGCCTTGTGTGGTGGGTCTTGGTTTTTTACTTTTAGAATACTCCTTGCGATTACTCACAATATCCAGTAGACGTTAGGGCCCACGAAAGCTGGGCATCTCTTGAGTTGTTGGAATGCTTTTAATTTTATTTGTCAAAATTTTTCTCTTTATTTGCTATTCTCTTTATCTAGTTCCCAGAAAATCAGAATCGAATTCACAGTTCACTGTTTTCCCTACTAGACAAAATTTCCAATTCACATTGCTTGGACTAACTGAAAACCTGTCTTTCTTTTCTTTCTCTGACCTCACCAGGAAAGAAGAGGTCTAGGTCAGACCATCTGGGTTCACAGCCCAGCCCCAATTGCTCCTGCCTTGGGAGTTCTGGGCTACTTGGTAACCCTCTCCTAGCCTGATCTTCTCATCTGTAACACATGCATATAACAATAGATTGCCCTCATAAGTTTGTTATGCAAGTTAACTGAGCTAATATATGTGAAATTCTCAGAACACTACCTGACAAATAATACAAGTGCATTGTATTATTATTATAGCAAACACATATAATTACTATGCCATTATATTGCTCAAATACCTATCAATCTACCCAAAGCCCTCTCACATTGAAGCCTAGAGTAAATAAATGTTGAAACAGTACCTTATATTCTGTATGTAATATATAAACAGAAACAAACATAATTTCACTGAAGTCTAGTGTTTCTCAATGTATGTGTTAGGCTGAATCCACAAACCTTTAATTAGAAAGATTTTGTTCAGTTTATTTTGATAAAATATTTGTAAAATTTAGGCAAAATCCTGAAATCCCCTGTAGATAAACAGCTTTGCATATATGTAGTAATTGATATTCTACCCATTTAGGGAAACATCTTTAAAAGTATACTTCTGATTCTGTTACAATAGGGGGGAAAGTGTCTATTGAGTAGGTAAAAATGAGTTTTATAAAAAGAAAGGAATGATCAAAAATCGTGAAAATTTGTAGGTGCTTTACCTTTTCAGGGAAACGAAAGTAGGTTTCTAGTCTACTGTGTGGGTGGAAACATTTGAGTTTCGACCACAAAGACAAGCAAGCACAGGCAACCGAGTACATGCAGCGGTGGTTTACTAATTCCTATTTCTCTACTGTATTCAGTTAATACTCTAAGATTTGGAAAAAAACACGTAATTAGCTCTTATGGGGAAATTGCATCTACTGTTACTCTCTTTTTTCACAAAGTTTGACCAAGCTATACAATAAGAAAAATATTCTGTTGTAATCTGAGCTTGTGTTGACACCCAGGGCATCAAGATTACGTTCACCTTCAATTTATCTGAGCTTTATTATTACAATACTTTGCATTAGGCATACAGTTGGATTTAATTTGTGTTTAAAGTGTTAAGTTTTCTTCTGGCCTGTTCATTTAGCTGTGTATACATACCAGAATTATAGTGGTCAGCATCATTACTCTGGATACTGTGCGTATTTTGGCTTGGGCTATGTCAATGAGAAGGTCTGGCTCAAAGGAAAAGAAGAATTCCCAAAATGAAGTCTACAATTTACTAAGATAAAGAGGAGACCAAATTGCGTAGAAAGTGCCCAACGTCCACTTACTGCAAGGCATTGGTGGAGGAGAGAATTGGATGACTAGCAAAATTAGTGTTACAGAAGAACACGGAACTAGCATTATTCCATCAGTTAGAGTGTAGGGAAAGTGGAACTGCGAAGAAGGCACTTACTGTCTCCTATAGAGTCCCGGGTGGTGCAATCACTTAACGGCCTCCTCGTTAATCAAAACTTGGTGGTTCAATTTCACCCAGGGACATCTGGGGAGGAAGGTCTGGAGACCTACTTCCAAATTAGCTGCCATTGAAAAGCCCATCAAACAGTTCTGCACTCGAACACACATTGCGTCACCATGAGTCCGAATCTACTTGATAGCAACTAGTATTGTTTTATATAAATGGCAAACTGATGAGTAGTCTTGGCATACAATCAGTTCTTCTCCCTAGAACTTCTAGGCAAATACTACTACAGGCCATTTTTTTATCCCTGGGTTCATACTTTGGTTCAATAATTTTATCTGGCAAGTTAAATGAAGAAATGAAGAAAAATCATCATGTTTTGTGTGTATAGTTAAGATATTCTCATTTTTAGTGCCTGCCTATTAAAAAATCTATTATGAAGATAGCAGAATGCCCATAGATCCCTTGGTCTGTACCCCTTGGTGTGTACCCATCCACACAGATGGGAAATGGTTTGATTTGTGTGAATGTGACAGTGGTACGAAGGAAAGAGAAGATGGGTTCCTACCTTTTAGGATAAACAGTCTATGAACACTTGGGTTCTCAATGCCTGGTAACATCACATTTTTTCCTTCTTCTCCTGAAATACTATATTACCCCAGATATTAATAATAATAGTGATAATTTGTCAAACATAGATTAGGTACTGGCCCTTGAATATCTTATTTAAATTTAATTCACAGAAAAATACTGTGATTTTTCTTCCGCAGTTAACATAAGAATTATGAGGGTCAGAGAAATTACATGATTTTTCTAGGTTTTGGAACTATGAACTATAAAAATATTATGAGAATTTGGCTAGCTATTGTGACAGACTTTGTGCCAGTGTGGCTGGGTCAGGATTCTAAGAGGTTCGACCATTAAAGCCTAGTTAAACCCCCATCATGTTATGTAACACAATGCAATCAACTCCGTAATGGGATCTGCTGTGAACTACTAATAAGTTGTAAGAAAATTAGAGTAGTAACCTTATTCTAATCACTCTCCTGATGCAAGTGAAAGAAAGTTTCCTTGGGGATGTGGCCTAATTCCTATACAAATGGATGCTATGGAAAACGTGCTTGCTCTTTGCTGGGTAGGGATAAGGCATCTAGCTTCTCAACCTTCTGTTTTTTGCACTTGAGCCTGCTATATTGCCTGCTGTTCCCAAGAATCATCTGTCCTGCCATCTGATCCAGCGACCTTGGATTCATTCTCCATCATAAGTCTGACCTGTTGATCCTGTGTATCTGCTTCTGTGGCTTGTGTTGTTCATGCTAATAGTGGGCTCCTCAGGAGAATCCTCCAGTTTAACATCTGACTCATGGACTTGACACTGGACTGCATCAATGTGCTTCTACAACTGTGTGGACTGTTTTGTTCATATAAAATTTCTCTATGATTTTGTTGCCCTGTGGAACTTGCTTTTGTTTCTCTAAGGAGCCTCATCTAACACAGTCACATTCATGCACTGTCACGCTGTCTGCCAGTTGGTCAAACTGTGTATGGTTATAATGCCGGAAGCTATGCCACTGGTACTTCAAGTGCTAGCAGATTTTTCTTGGTAGAAAGGTTTTAGTGGCGCTACCAGATGAAGACAAAGCAGGAGAAAAGATCTTGTATTATACTTCTGGTAATTAGCTACTGAAAACCTTAGAGATCACAACAAAATATTGCTTGGTGGAGGAAGATGCTTCTAAATTGGAAGACACTCAACATGCACAGTAGCTGCAACAAAGATTTTCAAAATACTAACAATCATGAAGATGATGCAGGATATGTAATATTTAGTTCTGTTTTACATAAGATTGCTATGAGTTGGAATCAACTGATTGGCAGCTAGCACTCAGAATAGAATGTGCTACAAATCTTATGACTTTTAAGCCACCTAGCCATCGTTAGTCAAATGTTTACTTAAAATTGAATGAGTCCATCGAACCACTGCATCCTTGTCCTATAGGACCACTTCGCAAGAGTCCTTAATGCAAATCGTTTCAGATAATATAACCAAAGGGTCTACGCTGAGCAGGGACTTTAAAACTGTCCATAATATGCCTGATATCTGGATTTTGATGGAAAATGGAGAGAGGATCTCTGTTTTCACAATCGATGATGCTTTTGTTTATTATTATTTTAAACAGTTTTATTGGCACTTCATAATATACCATACAATTCAATAGTTCAGTCGTATCCAGAATTGGTGATTCTTTTTCATCAAGATCTTGTATGTCCTGTTTATACATTTTCCACATTGAAATGAGGATGCCCACCTGTATGCTACAGTTCAAGATACAAGGAAAATTAAACAGATTTGTCTACGTCTGAAAGTTTAAGTCTAACATTTATAATATAAATGCTTTTCACACTTTATACATAGGTTATTAAAGATTGTCCAGAGGTAAATAAGAGGACAAATGAGCTTCATATAGAAAATATTTACAGAACATCTATGCACTAAGGATGTTTACATGTTTTACAGACAGGCAATATAACTGGTTTCCCAAGGGACATATATTGTGTATGTATATTTCACACTGCGGATGATGATAGTCTTATTTATTTTAATTGTCCTGATTTTCTTTATATTTAAGCCACACAAAGTTTGTCTTTTCCAATTTTTTTCACTTGTTATTGCACCTGTATTTGGAATATGAGAAATGATTGACAGAGGATTAGGAATTAGTAATTTCTATGTTTCTGAAAAATTTTAGTAATATTTTATTTTTGGTAGTCCTTTTGTTCTTTTAGTGTAAAATTTGGATCCAATGATCTTACCAAAAAATATACCCCCCCCATCATTTTGGAAACAGTTTATAACTTTAAAAATTTACAATCATTCTCTTAGGCAATCTTTCTGAAGTATTTATAATTGTTAATTGTAAAAGACTATTTCAGCTACCAATTAGCAACATTTATTTATTTTTCTCGAGCAACTTGGTGATATCCTTTGTTGGTTATTTAGAAATATTTGCTTGGCCTGGTTATATCACATGCAAAAGATTTTACTCATCCAACCGGAAAGTTGGGCTTGGTATATAAAATAATTGTCAGGATTTAACTCTTGGAGCAGAAATAATTAGCAGCCCCCAACAAAAGAATGTACACTTTCATAGGGATCAAAGTTGTCAATTAGAGGGATAAAAATGTGGTCATGAAATTCCAAATGTTGGATCACAAGAGAGTGAGAATATTTGTGTGGGTGGATGTCTCACCTCTTTCTTGGACCCATTAAATTCCATCGAGAAAAGATTGACTAATTCTACTTCCTTAGTTTAGCAAATTGATAGATGTTTTCATAGTTATTCAATTGATAGGAATGATCCCTGTGTTATAATCCATATGAGACTATGCACAAAGCAAATCAAGGTTAGCAATTTTTCCCCTTAGAGTTTATAGATCAGTTTTGTAAGAAATGCTTTACAAACTTCTAAAGAGGGATAGAGGATCATAGTATTAGTCAGAAAATCCCCTTCCAGTCACGTAAGTGCTTTGTTTGTATGGTTTCCTATTATCTCCGCATTACACAGTCAACTTTTGGTGGCATGCAGTTTAAGAGAACTGCTTTATCTTCGGTAGAGAATTACAGGCCAAATGTAAAACTAATGAAATTAACTCTGGAGAAGAATGATCAGGAAGAAGCAAATTCTTATGGAAAACCATTTAATTTGCTACAATTACTGTCATATTCATGTGAGAGTCGGGCGTTGACTAAGGAAGACGACTGGCGGATCGATGCATTTGCACCGTGGTGCTGGTGGAGAACACCGTAAGTAGTTGGACTGCCGAGAGGACAAACAGATCTGTCCCGGAAGAAGGGGATCCAGAATGTTCCTTCGAGGCAAAGATGGCAAGACTCTGTCCAAATACTTTGAACATACTATCAGGAGAGACCAGTCCCTGGAGAAGGATGGCTTGCTGGGTAAAGTAGAGGGACAACGAAAAAGAGGAAGGCGCTCCATAGGATGGATTGACACTGTGGCAGCAACAATGGCTTCAAACACAAGAGCAGTTTCGACGCCATGGCACGCCGTGAACAACAACAACACTTAATATGTTATTATCTGACACCTGACATTTATGACAACAGTAAAAAATGTCTATCAGACTTCTGCATATTAGCAAGGTAAAGCTGCTCATAGTGAACACTGAGGTGGCAGACAAGTGGTGCTAAATTCAACTTGGCTGTGGGGCGAGTCTCAGTGGTTTGGCCTTTGTGTAAGGATGTCATCATTATGTGATGATGCAGTCGGCCTCCATTTTGTGAATTGATGTGGTCATCTTCCTTTTTCATATAGTCCCGATATTTTGCATCATGACCTGGGAACCTATTCATGTCATTAAATGATCAGTGGGTAGACTCCATTCTTTTCCACTCAAAGGATCTTTTATTAAAACATCAAGAAAACAAAACTCACTGTCATGGAGTCAATGCTGTTTCGTAGCATTGTTTAGTAGCATTCATAGCGACTCTGGGACCCTTTACATTACTGAGATTTTATCTGTTTATGAAGTAGAAATCCCCACGTTTCTCCCACAGAGAGGCTAGTGGTTTCTGACTGCTGACTTTTCAATCACAGCCCATGGTGTAACCACCAGCCACCAAAGGTTACCCCTTGGGCTGCTAAATGCAAGATCAGCAACTTGAAACCACTAGCCAGCTCCGAGGGAGAAAGACAAGGCTTTCTACTGTAAAGATCATGGAAACCCACGGAGGCAGTTCCACCTTTCCTACAGGGTCACTGTGAGATGGAATCAACTCACTGGCAGTGATTTTGGTAACCTTTTATTAAGGTGTCAATTAAATAGTAAAATAATCTCATTGAAGTCTGAATAATGTTAAAATATCTCTTCTTCTGTTAGATGATGAAAATGGGTCTTAGCTTTGCTTATAAATACAAGTGCAAACATTTAGCTAAGGTCAGCAATACAACATAGGATGCTAATTATCAATATTTAGTATGTAAAGGTTCAAGAATATTCCCTCATCCTGTTTACTATCTCTTTCGAGGTTTTAATTATAAATTTTGGAAAACATTTAGATCCACACATTTGGTAGAGAGGAGTCCTTGAGTCAGGTAGTGTTAACTATTGCCTACTAACCTAATGGAGGGTGGTTTAAGTCCATGACAGACAGGTTACAGTGGTGCTTCCAGGCTAAAATACTCTGAAAATAAAGACTTGGCAATCTATTACCAAAGAAACAGTGATTAGATTTTTATGTATCAAAGCAGAACATCGTCCAAGATGTTTAATTTAGACATGGCATTAAAACCACAAACCCATTGACATCAAGCTGATTCTGACTGGAGCAACCCTATAGGACGGAGCAAAACTACGTGGCAGCTGTAAATCTTGATGGAAGCAGATTCATGACATCTTTTTTTCCCATGGGGTGGCTATGGGATCAAACCACTGATTTGGGGGTGAGAAGCCAAGCACTGAAACCACCGTGCCTCCAAAGCTCCAAGACGTCATCAGGAGGGATCAATCACTACCAGAAGACATCATGCTTGATGAAGTAGAGGACCAGCCAGGAAAGACAAAGAAGACCTTCAATAAGATGAATTAGCCCAACAGCCATCACAATGGACTTGACCTCGGTGGTGACCATGAGAGTGATACAGCACAGAGCAATAGCTATTGTGCATTCCATTATCATATGTTGGAATCTCCTTCATGGCAGCTAACAAGTAGGGGAAGAAATTGACTGGTCCTTCTTACGTTCTCAAGGATTCTGGATTCTTCCCATGCATCTTGGTTTAGAAATTTCTTAGCTTAAATCATCAGCCCTGTTCCTGTTTTCCACAAGTTTTCTTTGACACAAATTTAGATACATTGGTGACTTTCATTATTGCACAGTTTTCTTTTTCTAAATAGCGATGTAGTCTGCTATGATGCCACGTCCAAGTCCATCAGCCACTACAATCTAACATGCCTACACCCAAACTCATCCTTTCCCACTGCAAGCACCTTGTCTCAGCTTTATTCTCCGTGGCGCCATCTCTTCCGTCTCCTACGCTTGAAACCATCCAGTCATCTTTGACTCATTGTTCCCTTCCTGTATTCTTTGCATCTACTAAGTCATGAAATTAAGTTGATTCTTCCTTCTAATTGTTTTCTATATCCTCTTATTCTGATTCATAATCATTTTGACAACTTTGGATTAGGTACTCTGCATTTCATACTCAATCAATAGACTAGTTTCCAACTCACTCATCTCCACCTTTTACTTCCTCCGAGTCTTGCTGTAGACTATCTAGGATATGCATTCTTTGAACACTATCATCTTTCAACCTATTACAAATCTAAAATGAAGACTTATTGATTATTGCTTCAGATATAAATTTTCTTTAGTTTTGAAGCACTCTATAATTTGGGAGGAGCCCTGGTGGGTCTTAAGTTGGGCTACTAACTCAAGGTCAGCAGTTTGAAACCAACACCCGTTCTGAGGAAGAACGATGCTTCAGAAACCAAAGAGGGCCGTTCTACTGTGTTATCTGGGGTTACTGTGAGTTGGACATATTGTTGAGAGAGATCAAACCATGGAGCAGGACAGCTCGCTTAATATGGTGGAGGGACGTGACAAAGAGGAAGGGCCTTGATGCGATGGATGGACACCGTGGCTGCAACAGTGGGCTCAAGCAGAGGAACAATTGTGAGGCTCGCACGGGACTGGGCAGTGGTTCGTTCTGTTGTGCATAGGGTCACTAGGGGTTAGAACCAACTCAATGGTGCCCAATAACAACAACATGAGTCAGAATTAACTTGATGACTATGAACTGTTTTTGTTTTTTGGGTTTTGTTTTTTTTTTGAGTTTTATAACTTGGTGCTGATTTACTGCTTTATTGTCTGACAAAGTCAATGATAGTGGTTCTCTGGAAAGTGTATCTTCACACATTTCCAGTCTTTCTTGGACTTTTGCTCCCAAAGCAGCAAAGAATCAAAGTTAAGAACTTGACCTCATGAGTTAAACAGGTCAGGCCTGGGATCCAGCTCCTGCGTCTGCCCATTGCTGGTTCTGTGAGGGGAAGTTACTTGGTTTCTTTTAGCCTTCGTTTCTGAACCTGTCATGTGGAGCTCCGCTGGTAGAGCTGATTATGCAGTGGGCTACTGTGAGTTGTAATCAACTCGGTGGCACGAGTTTGGTTTTTATGGTGAGGATCCAATGAATATTACATACCCAGCACAGTGCCTGACAAGGAGCCCAGGTCGTGCTCAGGTAAGCATTGGGCAACTTGGTCATTGGTTTAAACCAACCAGCTGCTTCCCATAAGAAAGATGAGGCTAGCGCACCTGTGAAGAGGTATAGCCTCAAAAACACTATATAAGGCAATTAACTATAAGTTAGAATCCACTTGCCAACAGTGGGTTTTGAAAATAGTGCCTGAAAATATCTTGGGCTTCATGTGGTGGTTACTGTTTTTCTTGGAATGATTCTGTTTCCCTTTCAGGCATGCATTTCTTTTACCTCTCCACCAGCCTGGTGAGTCCCACTGCTGGAAGCGAGCCGCCCCTATGAAGCATTAGCTAATGAAGTTGTGCTTTCTCTGAATTCTTAAAGCACAATCAGACCGGATAATATTTGGGGCAGCTAAATTACATAATGACTGAGTGAATGTGAAGTGGTATATGGGAACCCAGGGGACTTGGGATCTTAACCTTTCTCCCAATAATTAGATTGAGACCCCAGATAAGATCATCTTTAAAATGGAGGACAGTACCAACTTTATCACCTCGTAAAGTTGGAAGATCAAAAAAAGTTCTTCTGAAGCTGTTCAGAATTATGGAAATTACAGCTTTTCAAAGCATATTCATATTTATCTATCTCTTGATGTTTTGACAAAGGTTAGGCATCGATTTCTAGAGAACCTGTAAGTTTTTTTTAAAAAAGAATGGTATGTAAGATGATATCTGTTGTAGGTTTTATATTATTTAATAACCATATTTCCCGATGACAATATTACAATGACTGATTACAAAGAAAGTCAGTCTTCTAGATTCATTGAGATGAGGAATCTATTCTTCGCTCTTTTGCATACGTGATTTAGATGTTGCTGAAAGCGGAGTCTGTGTCGGAGGTGGAGAAAGGTTCCCGGTGGACCCCAGTACACTTTATTCGCAGAGCTCCTTGCTGAGTAACTGCCACCGAAGGGTTTGCCCTGTCTTTCTCATCACAAGGCTCAGCCACCTCAGCTTCTTTGTACTTTTTTTTTTTCCCCCTTCAGCTTGACGAGAGGGTTAAATCCATCATTGGGCCCAGCAAAAGACCCTTTCAGATCCAGTCATTCAACCATGAGAAGGTGATTTTGTTGTATTGGAGAATAAGAAGTCTCCTATCATATAGCCCAAGCGAGATCTTCCAGTGTCAACATTCTGCTTTCCCAAGAGTAATTCTGGTGAATGAGACTTCCCGTTTGTTAGAGACACTGCACACACGTCCTGTAGCCTCACTCCCAATCTGCTTGCGCTACTTGCCCAGTTCCTGGTCTAGTGCCTTGAGAGGTACACTTCCAGAGAGGAGAAAGGTTTAATGCAAACGTTTTAAATTCACAGTGCACAATGTGGGGTCCATACACCATTCTTATACACTCTTTCAAAATATGCCACAAGAATAAAAGAAGACAATGATTACGAACACATACCAGTGAGTCACGTTTTAGTCTTTCTTGTAACTTTACAGTCTACATTTTCTTTATCCTTCACTAATTTTATTTTTAGTTTGTCTGAATCCCATAGACCTCTGCCAAGCAGAAAACATATTACTAAAAGTGGTCCCCTGTGTAAGGTTAGCCACATATTCGCCTCTCCCAGGTCAAGTGACCTCATCAAGGGAGGGGAGGAAGATCGCTGGCCACAGGGAGTGACCCATTTTCTGTGATTCATATATTGGAGCCACTGGGATGAGATTCAGAAGGAACCCACTTCTATTTAGAAAATGCCAGGTTCTTACTACTAGACAATCATTTGTCAGTACGCACCTTTTTGTGTTTTTTTCCTAATCTGGTCACACCTCTTGGGAAAACAGAAAATACGTCAAACTTCACAGCTCATATCTTCAGACTTATTCATCCAGTTTTGTTAACCACAGACACAATGAAGAAATAAGATGTAGTAATTCAAAGTGCTTGATATATGCTTCCTGCCCCCTATGTTGAGCCTCAGCTCTGGGAATTTTGTAAACAACAAAATGTGTGCAATAGTGATCTGATTTTTCTTCTAAAAAAATTGGAATTTTGAGGAATTTTTCTCTCTTCCCCACTCCTTTATGTTGAGATCCTTTAAAGAAACAATATTCCAAAATTAGTGTAGTGTGTGAACAAATCTTTTTAAAGCATGTGTGCAACTTCAGAAGAATCGTAGTCACTCCCAAGGCCTTTGAGCTGAACTCTTGGGCAAAGTAGAAACAATAAGCATCAAATCAGAAAATGATACGACTCAAAAGGCTGTTTACATAATATTTAAAGCACTTTAATTATCTTGATATGAAAACTTTTCCTTTTATTTCATTTATCTGAAGTATGACAATAAGAAAATCTTCAAATTATATAACTTATTGAAGGGTTCTCAATAAGGAGTCGAATTTGAATTGACTTCAACATGAAAGGTGACTTTAAAAAATATGCTTGTATTCTTCCTGTAGTGTCAGCCTTTACCATTTGCTAATGCAATCATTTTCAGAAAATAAGACTTCCACTTTTCAAAAGAAAATTTTCTGGGTAATTAATTCTTTTTTTCAGTGAATTTATAGCCCTGTCTGTCCATAAAAGGATAATGATTATATATCATTGTTGGGTTATTATTTTTTTAATTTGAATTTTTTTGTTTAATTTTAAACTGCCCCTTGGACCCCATATTTCTTCCATCAGCTTTTTCTTCAAATGTGGTAAGTTCTTTGACTCAATGAATTTTACTGGAATAATTATATTCAACAGTCAAAATCTATTAGTTCAGCAGTTTTTAATACGTTTCTAGGAAAGATGACTGAAGGGTTTTTAAAAAAAATTAACTGGTAATATTCCCTTGTGAGTTGTGGCAAGCAAAGTGGGGAAAGAAAAAGGATAAAATCATGTTGCAAGATTCTACTATGAACCGATGACTGTGACTTAAAGTTTTCTTCTTGTATTTCTGCCTTGACTCAAAATGCATGAGCACAATTTTTTCTGTTTGTTTTTCTTTTTGAAAAATTATAGGAAGTCTAAAGTGGTATAGGAATTCAGGAGGGAATGTGAATTGTAGCATGAAAAACGGATAACAAAGGTAATATTTTAAAAGTGGAATCAGGATATGGAATGAAGAGTGTCAATATTTTGGGACCAGAAAAAAGAAAGAGAGAGAGAGAGACTGGAATCCTATGCATTCCATGCATCCAAGTCCACGTATATAAATGCATTTAAATATTTTTGTCATTTCCTTAAAAAGGCTTCTTGTATATTCCTAGAAAACATACATATATATATTGTTAATTGCAATTAATGTAGTTACAGAAGATATTTAATTTTCATGTCATTCAAAATAACACTTTACAAATAAAAGGGATTATTTGGTGCTGTCCTGGATCCTACTTATTTTTCAAAGTAGGTATATTTTTGCTTCCTGTCCTCAATTCACACTAATTTTTCATCTCCAGGGCCTATAATTCATAATGTACAGCCAAGGAGAAAATGGGAGACAAGCCCAATATGGAGGGTGGAAAAGATTAAAACGCAAATGAAATAAATCAATTTTTTTCCATCTAGGCTGAAAATCTAGATTGTATTTCATGACAGGAGTTGCAGGAAGGTTTTTCCCTATTGCTGTGACAGGTCACCCTTTCTAATCTGAGGGTCACAGTCAAGTTCCCTGGTTAGTAATTGCTTGATTTGACATCTGTCTTGACCTTTATTTACTCTGGCCTTTCTGACTAGAGGTCACAAAAGCAAAAGAAGATAGAAGTCTTATAAATGCTTTGATGATGAAAAATGAGAATGGCATCCCTTTGGACCTATGTATGAATATATATATGTATAATGTGTTGCCATGTGTTAACTCTTTGGTGCAATCCAGTGGAAACACTTGTAATTTTCCACTGGAATCTAGAAATGTATTGTGGTGAAGACCATGGAATTTAAAGTGACTAAATCTTGTTGATTATAAAATTTGACCAGAAGAATGAAAAGCAGAGTGTCCTGGGTTAATTATTATTGAGCTGATTGAAAGTCATCAGTGCATAATTTTGGTGTCACAAATAAATTGAACTATTAAATTATATGATATATGGATTATGTTCCAATAAACTGGTATAAAAGAAATATTTTTCCAAAATTCTCCAAAAGCAGATAAACTGGTCATTAGTGAAAATAGATAGGCATGCTCAATGCTTCAACTGCATACTCATAGAAATAGGGTAATGTTCATTACAATATAAAATATCATGAATATATATCATCTTGTCATATTTCATTTTCACATATTGTTAGATATTGATCAGACATATGGTTTAGCCTTTTCCAAAGAATAAAACAGTCTTTTCTAGCTAAGGTCTTATTTAAAAGAAATTCATGCTTCTTTCTTTACATAGCAAAAACCAAGAATGCGAATGTGTATGTGATGTTACATAATCTTTGCTATCAGTTTTTCCTAAAGAGAGGATTTTAGGTCATAATTTTCCAAACACTTATTTAGAAGAAACGGAGTTCTGTATCTGTGAGTCCTTTTAAATATGATCTCATGATTCTTTCATAAGATTTTTTTTCACCCTCAAGGACAATGGAGCAAAAAAATCTTACATTTGATTCCATTCAAATTTCCGCGTGTTTGTAATGACATTAAGTACTGGTCTAGATGATGATATAGTAAACAATCTAATAATTATATGTTGGTATAGTTAGAGTCATCGAATTGGTTCTGGCTCATGGTAAACCAATGTCTTGTGTACAACACAACGAAATGCTGCCCATTCCTGCTCACAATTGTTGCCCTGTGGAGACCATTTTGGCAACCGCTGCAGCGACTCCTCTCCTTGAGAGTTTTCTTCTCTGCTGACACTCTATGTGGATGATGTTCTTTGCCTTCTCGAGAAGATGTCCAAAGCACGTGAAACAGAATCGTACCGTCTTCACTTTTAAGGCGAATTCTGACATCTTCCAAAACAGATTTGCTCATTCTTCTTCAAGTTCTTGGTATATTTTACATGCTTCACCCACATCATGATTCAAAGGCTCTGATTCTTCAGCTTTCCTTATTGATTCTCCAGTTTTCTGAGTGTAGATGAAAATACCATGGCTTGAGTCAGGTGTACATGAATATTGAAAGTGGCATCTTTCAGCTTAAAAAATGCTGGCTGCTTTAGTCCTGTTGGGCGTCTGACTTCAGGTCTTCACACATAGCTTTACAACACCCTGCTTTGTCTTCTTGATCTTCCCTTTAAAGTCTATTCAGTTTGTTTACGCATTTTTTTCTTCTTCCACTCACTTTTGCTACTCTACATTCCTTTCCTGCATTTAATGACCTTCTATTTTTCTCATGTGTGATGTGCTTGATGCCATTCCACAACTAGTCTGATCTTCAATCCTTGGTGTTCAATTCATCAAATCTATTCTGGAGAAGGTCTCTAAATTCAGATGGTATATACTCAATGATTCTTTGTACATCATGGACTTACATGAATTTTCTTCAGCTTCAGCTTGAATTTGCATCTGAGCAATTGATAGTCTCATCTGCCGTCAGCCTTTAAACATATTGTGATTAATTAAATTAAGCTTCTCTATCATTTCATTCCACAGATATAGCTAATTTAATTCCTGTTTATTCCATCCAGTACAGTCTATGTGTACGCTGTTTCATCCATTGATGTTGAAAAAAATGTTTCCCCTATGAAAACAAAATTAGCATTATAAAATGCTAACATATAATCTATAGCATTGTTTCTATCACCCCAAAACGTCTGACTTCAAGCCAAAAATCTGACCCATAACAACCCCACCGGGCAGAAGAGAACTGACCCGTGGGCATCTGCAGTTGTGACTGTACTGGGACAGAAAGCGTCATCTTCCATAGCGTGGCCGGTGGATTTACACTATGCATCTTGCCCTTATCAGCCTAATGTGTAACCCACTACCCACTGCTCCTCCACGCTTCCTCTTTTCTGTAACCAAGACCCTATTTTCTTTTTCTTAAATTCTTTTATTGGGCTCTCTTACATCTCTTATCATTATCCATACATTCCTCCAGGGTGTCAAGCACATTTGCACAGATATCGCCATCATCATTTTCAAAGCATTCTCTTTCCACTTGAGCCCCTGATATCTGCTCCCCATTTCTTCCCCCTCCCTCTCTGCCCACTCTCCCTTATGAACCCTTGATAAGAAAGGGGAAACTGAAAAAAAAAAGAAAAAAAAGAAAGGGGAAACTGACCACCAGGATCAAACTAGAATCCCCTCCCAGGGGGAGGAATAATGGAAAAGTGGGTGAGGGTCAAAGGAGGACGATGTAAGATATGGAAAAATTAATCTATAACCAATTCTTATTTTCTAATGGCTGATTCATCATCTTTGTTTCCAACTTTTCCATTCCAATTGTCAATAATAACCAAAGCATTTGATTTCATATTTGATCAATTTCAGACAGCAGAAGTTAGTTCAAATCTTAAATTTCTTTGTGTTTGAGGTTAGTATTTGGTGCATAAATTTCAATGGCCATTGTATTAACTTGTCTTCCTTGTGGACAATGTGGATGCTACCCTATAACTAACAGCATTGTACTTCAGATTAGATGGTGACATGTTCATTTCAGTAACGTGTGTGCCACTCTCCCTCTTCAGTTTGTTGTTTCTGGATTAGTACACCATAAAGACATTGAAAATAAAAGTAAATGAAGCATTGTGATTATTGATAGTGCATGATATTATGAACAGTGTAGGAGAAACTAGATCAAAATAAGCTGGATTTCTTTCTGTCAATTTATGAGAGATAGAATATAGTTGGCCCAATATGCCTTTCTCAACAGTGCTAAGGAAATTTAGTACCAGGGGCTAATCAAAGGTAGTATTAATGGAAGTCGTTATGCCCAGGATGATGGTAGATAAGATTCCTACCATAAATTAACAAGGAAGTTTTGAAATGGAGCGAAAGGCAGATTAAAAAACAACAATGATCCAGAAATGAGTTTTGGGCTTGCACTAAATCCTAGCTCCAATTTAAGAACACTTAGTTCTTACATCATGGCTCATCATGGCCCTGCTTGATACTCGCCCTCAGGAAGAGAACACAGAAGATATGGGTGCTATAGAAAAGTGTGGTGAAGAAATTAGATGGTGCCCAGCTAGCAGATAAAATAGCACCTGGGGTCTTACATGCTTATTTCTAAACAAGTAACCATCTAAGTGAGTTGTCAACTAAGTCCACATGGAAGACACAAAGCAACACCAGTCACTGAAGGATGGTAAATCATGTAATCCGAAGACAAAGGAGGCATTAGTATCACAGCCTAAATTATGCAAATCCGATTTGCAGAGGATATGATGACAGTGGAACTACATAGGAAAAAAGCCCACGGTGATCTGCCTCTGTCCATCATAGAGGGACAGGAAGAAATGGGGTACTAAACGGAGTGCATTGGAGAGCTGACTAGAAATGATCAAAAGGATAAACCTGACCTGAATGGTTAAAACCTTGTCAGTTGATTCCTCTTCTGATACACATTGGGCCTGACTTGGATTTCAACATTTTCTGTATTGTTTTTTGTTTGTTCATATTGGGGTTTATTGCAGATGTGTTATGTTATTGGGGTGTGCCTCTTTAATTTCTGTTTTTCAGTATATGAAACCCAGAATGGATGAACCTATTAGGAACAGAAAGTTGAATAACGGATTCCAGGGGGGTACAGTGGGGAGGTATTCAAGGGAGCTGATGTCATGGAGCTTAAGAAAGAAAAAAATGTTTTGAAACTTAGTGTGGCAGCAATTGTACAATACTGCTGATGTGATTAAACTATGGAATACTATGATATCTGTATTAACTCCCAATAAAATGGTTTTGAAAAAAATAGTCATATAATCAATGGAACTGTGTATTATTATTTACTCTATGATGTTTTATTTTGTACTATAATGAGTTATAGAAAAAGTTGAAATATTAAAGGTACTATTTCTTCGAAGAAATTTGTTTTATTTGTCGTTTCTTGATAGTGTTCATTATTTGTGATTATGCATTTATTTCATGATTGAATTAATTACTATTTATATTTAATGCCAGGTAAGTATTGGACTGCATGCTGCAAGGCCTGCAGTTCAAACCCACCAGCGGCTTTGCAAGAGAAATGTGAGTATATCTGTTCCTATAAAGATTTACCACATTGGAATCCCTATATAAGGTCACCATGCATTGCGATAGACTCAACAGTGGTTTGATTTTCAGTTTAAGCATTCTGTGACATAGAGTGTTATGTGATTTGGACAATGTGCAAACACCATCATACACACACACACACACACATACACACACAGGGCTTCAAAAAGGTTTTGGATAAAAATTTTCCATGAACTTTTTGAAGGCCTGGCCAATGTTTTTATTTGAAACACATATATCAGACTATCCTCCCCACCCTATCTCCTACCTCTTGCAAGCTTCTCTGGGTCTGTTACCTTTAGAAGTCTCCAAGTTGGCAACTTGCTCCTGTTGGTTAGCTGTTAGGGAACCTGTAGCCCTCTCTGAGCAGCCCATGGGAACCTGGTCCGAATCTGAAGCTCTGAGGGATGGAATGGCTGTAGGCCACAGACTCCCTGCAGCACCAGCCTGAGAGGTTGCAAGTCACAGAGGAGTTTAGTGACTGCTGAGCCTTGGCAGCTTTGTAAGCTGAGCGATGGTTGCTGCAGTGCTGCAATTTGAAACAGGCCCATCTCCTGGCATCCTTCCAAGCAAGGATGCTTCCTCCTCCCGGCACCTTTGTCCTCTCTGCTCCAGAGACAGCTCTGCAGTCAGAGACGGCCCCTACGTGGTGCATTCCTGTACAGGTTCCAAAATAATGTAGTCTATCCCCAAAGGTGCAAATGGAGCTATTTCATGTGGCAATCAGGTGATGATGGAATGAAGTAAAAGGAATATGTGAAGGCCATAAGGTTTGGTGTCTAGTTACATGAAATTTAATATTATAGAAGAGTAATATGTCTGGGCTCTGGATATAATTGATTTTTGTATAGAGAGTTACATATTTTATGATTCTAAAAGTAATTTACCCTCTGCATACTTACAAAACCAAATTCTTGAAATTCCAAAGACAATGTTTTTTCCCCTTATCTATTTATTTATTTATTTATTTATTTATTTATTTATTTATTTATGTCTTAACTGGAACATTTAATTTTGGCATATGGATTACTCTTTAAGACAATGGAGAAAATTTTCCAAAACTCAGAACCATCAAACACCTAGTCCCAAACTAACTTACTTATTTAAGAGGCATCATCCACTGCTGCCTGATAACTCTGATTCTGCTCTCATAAGTACTGTAGATTCAGAGAAGAGATGCAGTAGTGAGATTCTGTCAAATGAATCTTTTTCATGTGCTCTCATTATTTTTCATCTAGTGTTTTATAGGGGAAAGATAAGATAATAAGAATAAGTTATGTTAAGCCCTTGGGTGAATGTGTTCAGCGAATTGCTCTTATATGGCTTTTCTAGTCAGGGCCTCATAATTCTCATAAAATGCTTGGCTGGGGCTATGTAAATAAAGTGCAGTTTATTATGCAAATAAATGATTGTAACTTTCCAATGGGATTGATGAGTCTGCCATTCTGCTAGGTATATAAGGACTCATAAAGATGAAGGGAGGGGCTCCCTACTATCAATAAGAGTGTGGAATAGAGTGGGTCTTTTGGACAAAGGACTGGGGTCCCTGCTTTTAGAACCTTCTAGACCAGCGTTTCTCAACCTGTAGGTCACAACCTTCCTTTGGGGGCTCGAATGACCCTTTCACAGGGGCCGCCCAATTCATAACAGTAGCAAAATGACAGTTATGAAGTAGCAACAAAAATAGTTTTATGGTTGGGGGTCACCACAACATGCGGAACTGTATTAAAGGGTCATGGCATTAGAAAATTTGAGAACCACTGTTCCAGACACAGAAGAAAGAGCAAATGCTGAAGCTAGTGAGACATAGAGTCAGAGAGGTTGCCTTGCTCATTGAGTGAGAGCTGAGTGTGTTTGTGCAGAAGGCTTATAGAAGGAGATCAGACAGCTGCTCTGGGATTACATGGCTCCCCACCTGGACAGCAGGAGTACCATGGTGGGAGGGGGTGCAAGGGCTTAGAAGGTCCCATGGGCGAAGGCTTGAGAGATGCTATACAAGGGTCAACCAAGCAGCAGCGAGGCCCAGCGAGGCCCAGTGAGGCTCAGGAGCAGGTCAGAAGCCTTAGAAGATATGCTCAGCATGGTGGTAGCTGGTGGCAACAGTGACATAAGCATAGGAGCTGACCTCAACCCTGGCTCGCTACCCAGTGACTCATGAACGGACACAAGGGATTTCAAGAAGATTAAGCAGTCCTCCTGTGATAATGTGCTGCCATCGCTTACTGTTTGCTTTCCATCCATAATCATGATGGCTTTCGCATTGCCAGTACTATGTAAGTGTCTTGCATGTTCAGCTCTATGAATGATGAAGGTAACATTCACAGCATGAGTAGTCTGATGGCTGCTTCAAGTGGAGACACGCCTTGTCTGCACGCGCAGAGTGACAGGCATGCACATGCAGAAAGAGTCAATACTCCTGGCAGCCTGGCAGCAGGAGCAGCATCACAGGCAATGTGCTTTTTAAAATTCATATTCATTCTAATGCTTCCTAAGTGTCTCTATTTCCCAATACTACTGTTTGTCCCCTGAGCAGCTTTACAGAGGGAGAGGACGATCTTTGTGGGGCTCCTGAAGCTAAGCTGCTTTCTTACTACAAGGCGTGTGAAACAATGGACCCCAGGCTGCCAGCTCTTGCATGTTGATATTGGGAAAATCACAGATGTTTCTAGTTCTTTCTACTTCCTATTTTGTGAGATATGGATTTTAGATTATGTTAGATTTTGTAGAACTCTGTTGTTCAGGTCCCTGGAATCTACTGAGGCCCAAAGGGAAGTAGTACAGGAGGCAAACCTGAACTTTTTATATCCCAGAACCTGCACCTTTACTCTCAGAATATTTGGAAATTGGTTTATGCCTGGGGATCCGAGCATGATTTTGATCTCCTGTCAAGTAATAAATGGAAAATTGCTCAACTAAATTATATGATTTCTTTCTGTTTTGAAATGTGATGACTCTGTCAAGTCCATAGGAGGCCTAGTGGCATAACAGTTGAGCATTGGACTACTAACTAAAAG